>NC_091284.1:222234843-222540532 GCF_032444005.1 Ranitomeya imitator | reverse complement strand
TTCCAGGGGTACACGGGCAGCAGTGGTCTGGTCAGTGGAAGTCTAGTGGAAGGAGTGACCGCAGACAGGCTTCGAAGGCCTAACATAACAAACTTGGGCTGGCTGTAGGCACTTTTAAATTGGTTGCAGGGGTACACGGGCAGCAGTGGTCTGGTCAGTGGAAGTCTAGTGGAAGGAGTGACCGCAGACAGGCTTCGAAGGCCTAACATAACAAAATTGGGCTGGCTGTAGGCACTTTAAATTGGTTCCAGGGGTACATGGGCAGCAGTGTATGGTCAGTGGAAGTCTAGTGGAAGGAGTGACCGCAGACAGGCTTCCAAGGCCTAACATAACAAAATTGGGCTGACTGTAGGCACTTTTAAATTGGTTCCAGGGTAACACGGCCAGCAGTGGCCTGGTCAGTGTAGTAGTTGTAGAAAGAAGGGACCGCAGACAGGCTTCGAAGGCCTAACATAACAAAAATGTCAAAACAATGGTATTGTCAGTGCCAGGCATTGAAGGATGTCAGCGCCTAGACTACACATTGGTGAAGCTGTGAGAGATAATTTTGCTAGTGGTAGAGCACTGTTTGAGCTGGGGGGGGGAACTGTCTTGTGGCCGGCGGTACAGGCACAGGGCCCCTCATATTACAACGGTGTGTCTGACGTTGGGTGCGCACCACCACCGCCAGAGACACTTTATTGTACTATGAGGGACCCAGTGGCAGTGCCGTCGACCAAAAGCGGCCACACCCACCTCTTCAGACAAACAGCACTCTCAAGGGTCCAAGCGCAAAGTGGCGATAGCACGGCCCCGTGTGGGGAGTTTGGCCATTTCGTGAGGTGGAAACATGTCGTATGCTGGACAATCAGGTGAAGAAAATTACGAGATTGGAAAAGTCATTCAGAATAGTCCACAGGCAAGACCTTTTCATAGGAAAGCTAGGTGTCAGCCGGGCAGGGTGGGGCAAAAGATTTTGAAATCCAGTTGTGGTTCATTTTAATGAAGGTTAGATCATCTACATTTTGGGTAGCCAGACGAGTCCTTTTTTCTGTTAGTATTGAACCTGCAGCACTGAATACTCTTTCTGATAGGACACTAGCTGCCGGGCAAGCAAGCTCCTGCAATGCATATTCTGCCAATTCTGGCCAGGTGTCTAATTTGGATGCCCAGTAATCAAATGGGAATGACGGTTGAGGGAGAACGTCGATAAGGGATGAAAAATAGTTTGTAACCATACTGGACAAATGTTGTCTCCTGTCACTTTGAATTGATGCTGCAGTACCTGTCCTGTCTGCGGTCATAGAAAAATCACTCCACAACCTGGTCAGAAAACCCCTCTGGCCAACGCCACTTCTGATTTCTGCCCCTCTAACACCTCTGGTCTGCTGGCCCCTGGAGCTCGTGTGAGAACGATCACGGGCGCTGTGTGCAGGGAATGCCAGAAGCAAACGGTCAACAAGAGTTGATTGTTTTGTTGCTAATATTAGTTCCAAGTTCTCATGTGGCATAATATTTTGCAATTTGCCTTTATAGCGAGGATCAAGGAGGCAGGCCAACCAGTAATCGTCATCGTTCATCATTTTTGTAATGCGTGTGTCCCTTTTGAGGATACGCAAGGCATAATCCGCCATGTGGGCCAAAGTTCCCGTTGTCAAATCTGCGGTTGTGCTTGGTTGAGGGGCAGTTGCAGGCAAATCTACGTCACTTGTGTCCCTCAAAAAACCAGAACCCGGCCTTGCCACGCCACCAATTTCCCGTGCCCCCGGGAAAGCTTCCTCATTAAAAATATACTCATCCCCATCATCCTCCTCATCCTCCACCTCCTCTTCGCCCGGTACCTCGTCATGTACACTGCCCTGACCAGACAATCGCTGACTGTCATCAAGGCTTTCCTCTTCCTCTGGTGCAGACGCCTGATCCTTTATGTGCGTCAAACTTTGCATCAGCAGACGCATTAGGGGGATGCTCATGCTTATTATGGCGTTGTCTGCACTAACCAGCCGTGTGCATTCCTCAAAACACTGAAGGACTTGACACATGTCTTGAATCTTCGACCACTGCACACCTGACAACTCCTTGTCTGCCATCCTACTGCCTGCCCGTGTATGTGTATCCTCCCACAAAAACATAACAGCCCGCCTCTGTTCGCACAGTCTCTGAAGCATGTGCAGTGTTGAGTTCCACCTTGTTGCAACGTCTATGATTAGGCGATGCTGGGGAAGGTTCAAAGAACGCTGATAGGTCTGCATACGGCTGGAGTGTACAGGCGAACGGCGGATATGTGCGCAAAGTCCACGCACTTTGAGGAGCAGGTCGGATAACCCCGGATAACTTTTCAGGAAGCACTGCACCACCAGGTTTAAGGTGTGAGCCAGGCAAGGAATGTGTTTCAGTTGGGAAAGGGAGATGGCAGCCATGAAATTCCTTCCGTTATCACTCACTACCTTGCCTGCCTCAAGATCTACAGTGCCCAGCCACGACTGCGTTTCTTGCTGCAAGAACTCGGACAGAACTTCCGCGGTGTGTCTATTGTCGCCCAAACACTTCATAGCCAATACAGCCTGCTGACGTTTGCCAGTAGCTGCCCCATAATGGGAGACCTGGTGTGCAACAGTGGCAGGTGCGGATGGAGTGTTTGTGCGACTGCGGTCTGTGGACGAGCTCTTGCTTCTGCAGGAGGACGAGGAGGAGGAGGAGGAGGAGGGGGTGCGAACGGCTACAGACAACTGTTTACTAGACCGTGGGCTAGGCAGAACTGTCCCAAACTTGCTGTCCCCTGTGGACCCTGAATCCACCACATTTACCCAGTGTGCCGTGATGGACACGTAACGTCCCTGGCCATGCCTACTGGTCCATGCATCTGTTGTCAGGTGCACCTTTGTGCTCACAGATTGCCTGAGTGCATGGACGATGCGCTCTTTAACATGCTGGTGGAGGGCTGGGATGGCTTTTCTGGAAAAAAAGTGTCGACTGGGTAGCTCGTAGCGTGGTACAGCGTAGTCCATCAGGGCTTTGAAAGCTTCGCTTTCAACTAACCGGTAGGGCATCATCTCTAACGAGATTAGTCTAGCTATGTGGGCGTTCAAACCCTGTGTACGCGGATGCGAGGCTAAGTATTTCCTTTTTCTAACCATAGTCTCATGTAGGGTGAGCTGGACTGGAGAGCTGGAGATCGTGGAACTAGCGGGGGTGCCGGTGGACATGGCAGACTGAGAGACGGTGGGAGATGGTATTGTTGCCGCCGGTGCCCTAGATGCAGTGTTTCCTACTACGAAACTGGTGATTCCCTGACCCTGACTGCTTTGGCCTGGCAAAGATACCTGCACAGATACAGCAGGTGGTGCGCTAAATGGTGGTCCTACACTGCCGGAAGGGATGTTGCGTTGATGACTAGCTTCATTGGCCGAGGGTGCAACAACCTTAAGGGACGTTTGGTAGTTAGTCCAAGCTTTCAAATGCATGGTGGTTAAATGTCTATGCATGCAACTAGTATTGAGACTTTTCAGATTCTGACCTCTGCTTAAGGAAGTAGAACATTTTTGACAGATGACTTTGCGCTGATCAATTGGATGTTGTTTAAAAAAATGCCAGACTGCACTCTTTCTAGCATCGGATACCTTTTCAGGCATTGCAGACTGAGCTTTAACCGGATGGCCACGCTGTCCTCCACCAGGTTTTGGCTTTGCCACGCGTTTTGGGCAAGATACGGGCCCGGCAGATGGAACCTGTGGCGATGTTGATGCCTGCTGCGGCCCCTCCTCCTCCTCTGCTTCAGAACTGCTGCCGCCTGCACCCTGTTCCCCCAATGGCTGCCAATCGGGGTCAAGAACTGGGTCATCTAATAACTCTTCTTGTACCTCCTGCGCAACTTCGTCTGTGTCACCGTGTCGTTTGGTGGTATAGCGTTCGTGATGGGGCAACATAGTCTCATCAGGGTCTGATTCTTGATCAGCACCCTGCGAGGGCAATGTTGTGGTCTGAGTCAAAGGACCAGCATAGTAGTCTGGCTGTGGCTGTGCGTCAGTGCACTCCATGTCAGATTCAACTTGTAATGGGCATGGACTGTTAACTGCTTCACTTTCTAAGCCAGGGACGGTATGTGTAAAGAGCTCCATGGAGTAACCCGTTGTGTCGTCTGCTGCATTCTTCTCTGTTGTTGTTTTTGCTGAAGAGGACAAGGAAGTGACTTGTCCCTGACCGTGAACATCCACTAACGACGCGCTGCTTTTACTTTTACCAGTTTCACGAGAGGAGGCAAAAGAGCTAGAGGCTGAGTCAGCAAGATAAGCCAAAACTTGCTCTTGCTGCTCCGGCTTTAAAAGCGGTTTTCCTAATCCCAGAAAAGGGAGCGTTCGAGGCCTTGTGTAGCCGGACGACGAACCTGGCTCCACAGCTCCAGACTTAGGTGCAATATTTTTTTCCCCACGACCACCTGATGCTCCACCACTACCACTACCCTCATTACCAGCTGACAATGAACGCCCCCGGCCACGACCTCTTCCACTAGACTTCCTCATTGTTTTAAAAACGTAACCAAACTAACGTTATTTGTTGCAGTCACACAACTTACACGGTGAGCTATAACTTCAGTATGATTTAGCTACCCCTTTACAGGTTGGTGAGACCACAGCGAAAATCAGGCCCAATGTTACACACTCTGTTTTTGGTGGCTGCAAATTAGAGAGATGCCCCACACGCAGGACTGTCACTGAAGCACAAATGTTAATATTAATGTCACACTATTATTTTTTTTTTATTTTTTTTTTTTTCAGGAACACTTTAGAAACACCAAAAACAAAAAAAAAAATAGATTTTTGCAGGGAGAATTTAGAAAACAAATGTAACAAACTATATGCTTTCTATGGGCCACTGAGTGAGAGATGACGCACACAGGAATCAGGAGTGGCACACAAGCCCAGAGGCCAATATTTTTCTACCAATGATTGATGGAGTTATTTTCTCTGGTAGATTTTGGAACCCAAATCAAGGAAAAAAAATATAGGCTTTCTATGGACCACAATTGGAGAGAGAGAGAGAGAGAGAGAGAGAGAGAGAGAGATGGCACACCCAGGAGTCAAGACTGGCACACAAGCAGAAAGGCCAATATTAATCTCCCATTTTTTTGGGGGGTTTGTTTTTTTTTTTTTTTTTTTTTTTTCAGGGAGACTTTAGAAAAAAAAATAATAAAAAAAATATGATTTTATCAGGAAGAATTTAGAAACCAAATAAAATAAAATGATTTTTTCAGGGAGAATTTATAAAACAAATAAAAACAAAAATAGGCGTTCTATGGCCCACTGACTGAGAGATGACGCACACAGGAGTCAGGAGTGGCACACAAGCCCAGAGGCCAATATTTTTCTACCAATGATTGATGTAGTTATTTTCTCTGGTAGATTTTGGAACCCAAATCAAGGAAAAAAAATATAGGCTTTCTATGGACCACAATTGGAGAGAGAGAGAGAGAGAGAGAGAGAGAGAGAGATGGCACACCCAGGAGTCAAGACTGGCACACAAGCAGAAAGGCCAATATTAATCTCCCACTGTTTTTTTTGGTTGTTTTTTTTTTCAGGGAGACTTTAGAAAAAATAATAATAAAAAAAATATGATTTTATCAGGAAGAATTTAGAAACCAAATAAAATAAAATGATTTTTTCAGGAAGAATTTATAAAACAAATAAAACAAAAAATAGGCGTTCTATGGCCCACTGACTGAGAGATGACGCACACAGGAGTCAAGACTGGCACACAAGCAGAAAGGCCAATATTAATCTCCCACTGTTTTTTTTTTTTTTTTTTCAGGGAGACTTTAGAAAAAAAAATAATAAAAAAAATATGATTTTATCAGGAAGAATTTAGAAACCAAATAAAATAAAATGATTTTTTCAGGGAGAATTTATAAAACTAATAAAACAAAAAATAGGCGTTCTATGGCCCACTGAGTGAGAGATGACGCACACAGGAGTCAAGACTGGCACACAAGCAGAAAGGCCAATATTAATCCCCCACTGTTTTTTTTGTTTGTTTTTTTTTTTGTTTTGTTTTTTTCAGGGAGACTTTAGAAAAAAAAATAATAAAAAAAATATGATTTTATCAGGAAGAATTTAGAAACCAAATAAAATATAATGATTTTTTCAGGGAGAATTTAGAAAACAAATAAAACCAAAAATAGGCGTTCTATGGCCCACTGACTGAGAGAGAGAGAGAGAGAGAGATGGCACGCTTAGTACTGGCACACAAGCCCAAAGGGCAATATTAATCTCCCTTTTTTTTTCAGGGAGAATTTCTAAAACCCCAAAAAAAAAAAAATAGGCTTTCTATGGCCCACTATTTGTGAGAGAGATGGCACGCTCAGGACTGGCACAGATGGCACGCTCAGGACTGGCACAGAAGCCCAGAGGCCAATATTAATCTCCCTTTTTTTCTGGGAGAATTTATAAAACCAAAAAAATATTTAAATAGGCTTTCTATGGCCCACTATTTGTGAGAGAGATGGCACGCTCAGGACTGGCACAGATGGCACGCTCACAACTGGCACACAAGCCCAGAGGCCAATATTAATCTCCCTTTTTTTCAGGGAGAATTTATAAAACCAAAAAAAAAATTAAATAGGCTTTCTATGGCCCACTATTTGTGAGAGAGATGGCACGCTCAGGACTGGCACAGATGGCACGCTCACAACTGGCACACAAGCCCAGAGGCCAATATTAATCTCCCTTTTTTTCTGGGAGAATTTATAAAACCAAAAAAATATTTAAATAGGCTTTCTATGGCCCACTATTTGTGAGAGAGATGGCACGCTCAGGACTGGCACAGATGGCACGCTCAGGACTGGCACAGAAGCCCAGAGGCCAATATTAATCTCCCTTTTTTTCTGGGAGAATTTATAAAACCAAAAAAATATTTAAATAGGCTTTCTATGGCCCACTATTTGTGAGAGAGATGGCACGCTCAGGACTGGCACAGATGGCACGCTCACAACTGGCACACAAGCCCAGAGGCCAATATTAATCTCCCTTTTTTTCAGGGAGAATTTATAAAACCAAAAAAAAAATTAAATAGGCTTTCTATGGCCCACTATTTGTGAGAGAGATGGCACGCTCAGGACTGGCACAGATGGCACGCTCACAACTGGCACACAAGCCCAGAGGCCAATATTAATCTCCCTTTTTTCAGGGAAAATTTATAAAACCAAAAAAAAAATTAAATAGGCTTTCTATGGCCCACTATTTGTGAGAGAGATGGCACGCTCACAACTGGCACAGATGGCACGCTCACAACTGGCACACAAGCCCAGAGGCCAATATTAATCTCCCTTTTTTCAGGGAAAATTTATAAAACCAAAAAAAAAATTAAATAGGCTTTCTATGGCCCACTATTTGTGAGAGAGATGGCACGCTCAGGACTGGCACAGATGGCACGCTCACAACTGGCACACAACCCCAGAGGCCAATATTAATCTCCCTTTTTTTCAGGGAGAATTTATAAAACCAAAAAAAAAAATTAAATAGGCTTTCTATGGCCCACTATTTGTGAGAGAGATGGCACGCTCAGGGCTGGCACAGATGGCACGCTCACAACTGGCACACAAGCCCAGAGGCCAATATTAATCTCCCTTTTTTCAGGGAAAATTTATAAAACCCCAAAAAAAATTAAATAGGCTTTCTATGGCCCACTATTTGTGAGAGAGATGGCACACTCAGGACTGGCACACAAGCCCAAAGGCTAATATTAATCTCCCACTGTATTTTTATCAGGGAGAATTTATACACCCCACAAAAAAAAATACAGAAAAATGAAAAGGCTTTCTATGGCCCACTATGTGAGAGAGATGGCACACACAGGGATGGCACTCTAGCAGAAATGCCAAATTGCCAATCTTAATCTCCCACCAAAAAAAAAACAAAACAGGGAATGTCCTACAATTACTATCTCCCTGCCTGCAGTAATCTCAGCCAGGTATGGCAGGCAGCAATAAGGAGTGGACTGATGCACAAATCAAATAAAAAGTGTGGACAAACAAAAAAGATAGCTGTGCAGAAAGGAAGGAACAAGAGGATTTGTGCTTTGAAAAAAGCAGTTGGTTTGCACAGCGGCGTACACACAGCAATGCAGCTATCAGGGAGCCTTCTAGGGCAGCCCAATGAGCTACAGCGCTGAGGGGGAAAAAAAAAAAAAAAACTTCCACTGTCCCTGCACACCGAGGGTGGTGTTGGACAGTGCAAATCGCTGCAGCACAAGCGGTTTTGTGGTTAATGGACCCTGCCTAACGCTATCCCTGCTTCTGACAAAGCGGCAGCAACCTCTCCCTAAGCTCAGATCAGCAGCAGTAAGATGGCGGTCGGCGGGAACGCCTCTTTATAGCCCCTGTGACGTCGCAGACAGCAAGCCAATCACTGCAATGCCCTTCTCAAAGATGGTGGGGACCAGGACCTATGTCATCACGCTGCCCACACTCTGCGTTTACCTTCATTGGCTGAGAAATGGCGCTTTTCGCGTCATTGAAACGCGACTTTGGCGCGAAAGTCGCGTACCGCATGGCCGACCCCGCACAGGGGTCGGATCGGGTTTCATGAAACCCCGACTTAGCCAAAAGTCGGCGACTTTTGAAAATGTTCGACCCGTTTCGCTCAACCCTATATGGGAGACAAACTGAGAAAAAAAAATCCAGAAAATCACATTGTCTGTTTTTTTAACATTTTATTTGCATATTATGGTGGAAAATAAGTATTTGGTCAGAAACAAAATTTCATCTCAATACTTTGTAATATATCCTTTGTTGGCAATGACAGAGGTCAAACGTTTTCTGTAAGTCTTCACAAGGTTGCCACACACTGTTGTTGGTATGTTGGCCCATTCCTCCATGCAGATCTCCTCTAGAGCAGTGATGTTTTTGGCTTTTCGCTTGGCAACACGGACTTTCAACTCCATCCAAAGGTTTTCTATAGGGTTGAGATCTGGAGACTGGCTAGGCCACTCCAGGACCTTGAAATGCTTCTTACGAAGCCACTCCTTCGTTGCCCTGGCGGTGTGCTTTGGATCATTGTCATGTTGAAAGACCCAGCCACGTTTCATCTTCAATGCCCTTGCTGATGGAAGGAGGTTTGCACTCAAAATCTCACGATACATGGCCCCATTCATTCTTTCATGTATCCGGATCAGTCGTCCTGGCCCCTTTGCAGAGAAACAGCCCCAAAGCATGATGTTTCCACCACCATGCTTTACAGTAGGTATGGTGTTTGATGGATGCAACTCAGTATTCTTTTTCCTCCAAACACGACAAGTTGTGTTTCTACCAAACAGTTCCAGTTTGGTTTCATCAGACCATAGGACATTCTCCCAAAACTCCTCTGGATCATCCAAATGCTCTCTAGCAAACTTCAGACGGGCCCGGACATGTACTGGCTTAAGCAGTGGGACACGTCTGGCACTGCAGGATCTGAGTCCATGGTGGCGTAGTGTGTTACTTATGGTAGGCCTTGTTACATTGGTCCCAGCTCTCTGCAGTTCATTCACTAGGTCCCCCCGCGTGGTTCTGGGATTTTTGCTCACCGTTCTTGTGATCATTCTGACACCACGGGGTGGGATTTTGCGTGGAGCCCCAGATCGAGGGAGATTATCAGTGGACTTGTATGTCTTCCATTTTCTAATTATTGCTCCCACTGTTGATTTCTTCACTCCAAGCTGGTTGGCTATTGCAGATTCAGTCTTCCCAGCCTGGTGCAGGGCTACAATTTTGTTTCTGGTGTCCTTTGACAGCTCTTTGGTCTTCACCATAGTGGAGTTTGGAGTCAGACTGTTTGAGGGTGTGCACAGGTGTCTTTTTATACTGATAACAAGTTTAAACAGGTGCCATTACTACAGGTAATGAGTGGAGGAAAGAGGAGACTCTTAAAGAAGAAGTTACAGGTCTGTGAGAGCCAGAAATCTTGATTGTTTGTTTCTGACCAAACACTTATTTTCCACCATAATATGCAAAAAAAATGATAAAAAAACAGACAATGTGATTTTCTGGATTTTTTTTTCTCAGTTTGTCTCCCATAGTTGAGGTCTACCTATGATGTAAATTACAGACGCCTCTCATCTTTTTAAATGGTGGAACTTGCACTATTGCTGACTGACTAAATACTTTTTTGCCCCACTGTAGCTAGATGAGTATATTGCGTTCAGTGTAGCAAATTCTGTCCACACTGCAGGAGCAGTGATGAATCTGAACCTAAAATGATAGAAATTACAAAAGGTAGCTCTGGCATCATAATCAACTAAGCTATGTAGGTCACACCTAAAAGTCCGCAGGGATTGATGTATAGTCAAGCAGTAGTACAGTAGTGAGTGATTTATATTTTTGGTACTTCATAACATAAATTGAAAAAGAAATCCTAAATGCCAAGAGCTGGGAAAATGCACTTGGCAAAAGCAAGAAGTTATTTATCCTGCCACCTGCACTTTATTCAAAAGACATGAGATATCTTTAAGATACTGCACTGCCACCTAGTGAAATAAATAAGTATAGCAGTTCGGTTACAATACTTATGACTAGTGATGAGAAAATACATTCAGCACGGTTCGTTGCTTGCACGAATAGTACGGTATTCGGGGCTATTCGTTACTCGGCGAGTAATTTGGCATTCGGCTCAGTATATTCGAGTGACCCGTTCAACATGTTTGCCACTTTATTTGCTTGACAATCACAGTAATGCCGACACAATCTTTGGCATTACTGTGATTGGCTGCCTGAACACCGCGTGTTTGTCATGGGCATGGGCAAACACCGCTTCTGATCGGCAGTGAAATCATCCCTGTCGGTCAGAGAGCCAAGGTTCCATCGCTGTCAAAAGAGAGCGTGAGCGCGCATCTGTGATCGTAGGTATAAAAGTTTACCTCCGGTCACTGGTGTCATCTGATGGGACTACAGCTCCCATCAGCCGACACATGCTGCCGCTAATAACAGTGAGAGCAGGAGCGATTGATGGGTATATTCATCAGCTGGCTCCTGCACTGTAAATAATTTAAAAAAAATGGGTTCCCCTGTATTTTTGATAACCAGTCAGGCAAAACTTACAGCAGGGGGGCTGCAACCCTCAGAAGACAGTTTTAGCAAGGCTTGTTATCAAGAATAGAGGGGTCCCCACGCCGTATTTTTTATTTACCTCTTAATCCCATATGACATATTATCCCGTCAAGGTGACCTGGGACTTAATTTCCAGTGACGGGATAGTACGTCATATGCGATCGGCTGCACTCACGGGGGGAGCGTGGCCGAGTGTCAGCTATCGCAGCTGACATCCGGCACTATGTGCCAGGAGCGGTCACGGACCGCCCCCGGCACATTAACCCCCGGCACACTGCGATCAAACATGATCGCAGTGTTCCGGCGGTACAGGGAAGCTTCGCGCAGGGAGGGGGCTCCCTGTGTGCTTCCCTGAGACGATCGGTACAAGGCGATGTGCCCAGCTGGTACAAAGCGTCTCCTCCCTGCAGGTCCCGGATCCAAAATGGCTGCAGGGCTACTTCCGGGTCCTGCAGGGAGGTGGCTTACCAATTGCCTGCTCAGAGCAGGCGCAGGTAAGCCAGGATCAGTGCACGTCAGATCGCTGATCTGACACAGTGCACAGCAAAGTGTCAGATCAGCGATCTGTCACTATACAGTGATCTCCCCCCTACAAAGTAAAAAAGTTAAGAAAAAATTGTTTAAATGTGTAACAAAAAAAAAAAGAATTCCTAAATAAAGAGAGAAAAAAAAAATTGTTTCCATAAATACATTTCTTTATCTAAATAAAAAAATAAAAGTACACATATTTAGTATCGCCGCGTCCGTAACAGCTCGACCTATAAAACTGGCCCACTGGCCTTCTGTGAACATCGTAAAAAAAAAAAACGAGGCTGAACAAAAAGTGGAATAACATACGATCAAAAAGACGGATATAAATAACCATGGTACCGCTGAAAACGTCATCTTGTCCCACAAAAAACGAGTCGCCATACAGCATCATCAGCAAAAAAATAAAAAAAGTTATACTCCTCAGTATAAAGCGATGCAAAAATAATTATTTTTTCTATAAAATAGTTTTTATCGTATAAAAGCGCCAAAACATAAAATCGAAAGGTATCGCTGTAATCGTACTGACCCGAAGAATAAAACTGCTTTATCCATTTTACCAAACATGGAACAGTATAAACGCCCCCCTCCCCCCCCCCAAAAAAAAGAAATTCATGAATGGCTGGTTTTTGGTCATTCTGCCTCACAAAAATCAGAATAAAAAGCGATCAAAAAGTGTCACATGCCCAAAAATGGTACCAATAAAAACGTCAACTCGTCCTGCAAAAAACAAGACCTCACATGACTATGTGGACCAAAATATGGAAAAATTATAGGTCTCAAAAGTGTCTTTTAGTGTGTGACGGCTGCCAATCATAAAAATCCGCTAAAAAACCCGCTATAAAAGTAAATCAAACCCCCCTTCATCACCCCCTTGGTTAGGGAAACATAAAAAAATTAAAAAATGTATTTATTTCCATTTTCCCATTAGGGCTAGGGTTAGGGTTAGGATTAGGGCTAGGGTTATGGTTGGGGCTAGGGTTAGGGCTACAGTTAGGGTTAGGGCTACAGTTAGGGCAGGGGCTAAAGTTAGGGTTAGGGTTGGGGCTAAAGGTTAGGGCTACAGATAGGGTTGGGGCTAAAGTTAGGGTTAGGGATGGGACTAAAGTTAGAGTTAGGGTTGGGGCTAAAGTTAGGGTTAGGGTTGGGGCTAAAGTTAGGGTTAGGGTTTGGATTACATTTACGGTTGGGATTAGAGTTAGGAGTGTGTCAGAGTTAGGGGTGTGGTTAGGGTTATGGTTGGGATTAGGGTTACGGGTGTGTTTGGGATAAGGTTTCAGTTAGAATTGGGGGTTTCCACTGTTTAGGCACATCAGGGCTCTCCAAACGTGACATGGCGTCCGATCTCAATTCCAGCCAATTCTGCATTGAAAAAGTAAAACAGTGCTCCTTCAATTCCGAGCTCTCCCGTGCACCAAAACAGGGGTTTACCCCAACATATGGGGTATCAGCGTACTCAGGACAAATTGGACAACAACTATTGGGGTCCAATTTCTCTTGTTACCCTTGAGAAAATAAAAATTTGGAGGGCTAAAAAAACATTTTTGTGGGAAAAAATAATTTTTATTTTCACTGTAGTGAAACACTTCAGGGCTCAAAGTTCTCACAACACATCTAGATAAGTTCCCTGGAGGGTCTAGTTTCCAATATGGTGTCACTTGTGGAGGATTTCTACTGTTTAGGTGCATCAGGGGCTCTGCAAATGCAACTTGACGCCTGCAGACCAATCCATCTAAGTCTGCATTCCAAATGGTGCTCCTTCCCTTCCGAGCTCTGCCATGCACCCAAATGGTGGTTCCCCCCCCCCACATATGGGGTATCAGCGTACTCAGGACAAATTGGACAACAACTTTTGGGGTCCAATTTCTCCTGTTACCCTTGGAAAAATACAAAACAGGGGGCTAGAAAATAATTTTTGTGGAAAAAAATGATTTTTTATTTTCACGGCTCTGCATTATAAACTGTAGTGAAACACTTGGGGGTTCAAAGTTCTCACAACACATCTAGATAAGTTCCTTGGGGGGGTCTAGTTTCCAATATGGTGTTACTTGTGGGGGGTTTCTACTGTTTGGGTGCATCAGGAGCTCTGCAAATGCAACGTGACGCCTGCAGACCAATCCATCTAAGTCTGCATTCCAAATGGCGCTCCTTCCCTTCCGAGCTCTGCCATGCACCCAAATGGTGGTTCCCCCCACATATAGGGTATCAGAGTACTCAGAACAAATTGGACAACAACTTTTGGGGTCCAATTTCTCCTGTTACCCTTGGGAAAATACAAAACTGGGGGCTAAAAAATAATTTTTGTGGAAAAAAAAAAGAATTTTTATTTTCACGGCTCTGCGTTATAAACTGTAGTGAAACACTTTGGGGTTCAAAGCTGTCAAAACACATCCAGATAAGTTCCTTGGGGGGTCTGGTTTCCAATATGCGGTCATTTTGTGGGGTTTCTACTGTTTAGGTACATCAGGGGCTCTGCAAACGCAACGTGAAACCTGCAGACCATTCCATGTAAGTCTGCATTCCAAACGGTACTCCTTCCCTTCCGAGCTCTGCCCTGTGCCCGAACGGTGGTTCCCCCCACATATTGGGTACATTCCAAAAATTCCTGTAAAACACCTGAAGGGTTAATAAACTTCTTCAATGTGGTTTTGAGCACCTTGAGGGGGGCAGTTTTTAGAATGGTGTCACACTTGGTTATTTTCTATCATATAGACCCCTCAAAATGACTTCAAATGTGATGTGGTACCTAAAAAATATTAGTGTTGTAAAAATGAGAAATTGCTGGTCAACTTTTAACCCTTATAACTCCCTAACAAAAAAAAGTTTGGTTCCAAAATTGTGCTGATGTAAAGTAGACATGTGGGAAATGTTACTTATTAATTATTTTGTGTGAAATATCTCTGTGATTTAAGGGCATAAAAATTCAAAGTTGGAAATTTTCAAAATTTTCGCCACATTTCCGTTTTTTTCACAAATAAGCGCACGTTATATCTAAGAAATTTTACCACTATCATGAAGTACAATATGTCATGAGAAAACAATGTCAGAATCGCCAAGATCCGTTGAAGCGTTCCAGAGTTATAACCTCATAAAGGGACAGTGGTCAGAATTGTAAGAATTGGCTCTGTCATTAACGTGCAAACCACTCTTGGGGCTTAAGGGGTTAAATAAATTACTTTTTTTTAAAACGGCGTGGGGTGCCCCCCATTTTTGACAATCAGTCTTGCTAAAGCTCACAGCTGGGGGCTGGTATTCTCAGGCTGGTAAGGGGGGATATTGCCCCCAGCGACACTCCAAACCTTAAAATAGCAGGCCCAGCTGTTCAGAAAAGGCACATCATTAGACGCACCAATTTTGGCACTTTGCCCAACTATTCCCACTTGCCCTACAGCAGTAACAAGTGGGATTGATGTCACCTTTGTATTGTCAGGTTGCATCAAGCCCTTGGCTTAGTAATGGAGAGGTGTCTAGAGGACACCTCTCAGTTACTAATCATATACATCATTATCAAGACGCACGATATGGCATCGGCCTCCTGATGAGCCGCAGAGGTGAAACACGTTGAGACAATGGCAGGCGGCTGAGATTTCAGATGAGTACCTTAATCTTTCATCAGTCTTGTCAGTGGTCCCTCACACTTCTATTAGTGATATGATCGCAGTTGATTCATTTTTCATTTGGGCAATCTGGTTTATGCGCATGTAACAAATTATAATACATATGTCAATTGGTATCTCTAATGACTATGTACAAGATTATTGTGTGCATTGAAGAGTTTGAAGAATTTTTTGGCAAGTGATGTATGTCTATGATTACTCTATCTCTGATATGGATATTTAAAGAGGAATGGAGAGTGATTTGTGATTCCCGATCCATTAAGATTGAAATTCCTGATCCATGGAAATTTACTTTTTTGTCTGATGCTAATACAGTGTGTCCGTAAAGTCATGGTGCACTTTTGACCAGTCACAGGATCTATTCATAGTTTACATTTCGGTACCCTTTCTCTGGCCCAATCATATCAGACCTGTTCAAGAGGAGAGATAACAAGAACCATTCAAACAACACAAACTCATTTAAGCTGTTGCTGAGCCCCCAGTCAGATTAACCCCTGATAAACTGAACTCTGATTAATACACTGCCAGGTCTGTGAAATCAAGCAATCACAAGCTTATGCCAGCTGTGTGGTTTTCCATGCCAGTTGAGATGTGGACGGTACAGAAGAAAGTTCAGCGTGTTCTGTGGCTCGCTAAATTCGAATACGTGACCAAAGTGCTACGTGAATATCTGGCGCGTTTATAACGAAGCGCCACCACATAGGAATAACATTACTCGGTGGGATAAACAGTTAGAGGAAACTGGCAGTTTGGTGGAGAAACCCCATTCTGGTAGGCCATCAGTCAGTGACGAGTCTGTAGAGGCTATTAGGGATAGCTACCTAAGGAGCATGTGTACATTGAACGTATCAACGACATTAATCACTTAAAACAGAGAATCACAGGCGTTATTCACTCTGTTACACCAGACGTCTTTACCCCTGTGTGGCAAGAACATCACTATAGTTTGGATGTGTGTAGGGCAACAAATGGAGCCCACATCGAACTGCACTGAATAGATATGAATCTGGTAAGAGTTTTTCTTTTTTGGAGCAGATTTCACATTTCAAGCGTTTTTTGTTGCTTTCCAGTGACTGGTGAAAAATGCACCATGACTTTATGAACACACTGTACATGGATATCCTATCGTACTCTAAATAAGCCACCAGGCCAGTCTGCATGTACATGTTTTTAAAAAACCATTTGGGCTGCAGGGTATATTTACTGACAGGTTTGATCTATGTCTTGAGACAGTGGTTCACTATTGAGGGTTCCAGGGCATCATCAGATATATAGCGCATCTAGGAAATAACAGGGTCAGCGTCGTTGAGTGGGGGCACCACAACACTACCCCCTTAGGGTGCCAACCCTCACCAGCACAGTTCGGTATTAGGTAACTGCAGCAAACCCCCTCAAAGGGTTTGGTATTTTGTTTGTGTTTACACAGTGCTATTTTGTGGTGAGCACGTAACACCTCTTGGGTGGTTTCTAACTAAGGAAATAAAGGTTATCTTTTATATTAGGGTTTTTCATGATTTCTCTCTCCAATGGATACCCTAGGGTGAATATATAAAATTATTAATCATATAATTATATGGTAAATAAAAACACAGCAAGAATAAAGTCCTTTATCACTAATAAAACAAAACACACTTTTCCATTTTTATTTAAAAACTCCGTTATACTCACCTAATGCCTAATTCCACTGAATCCCTCATGTCTTGTAAGAAAACAAAAGTAAAAAACAACAATATCCCTCACCTTCCCATCATTCTGTCCCACTTCGTAATCCATTTCTGGGGATAGTCCAAGTTACTTATCGGTAACTGTATTTTTCGGAGTCCAGGACAGCACCACGGAAGAGAGGGGATCCGCCCTTCAAGGACAGGAAACCTACGGACATAAAATGGCAGCCCCTCTCCTACACATCAGTTGGGTTACAGAGCATGAGAGAACCTCCCATGGTTAATGACAGCAAAACATGCAATACACCTATCACCAGATGATTACACAATTGTGGATACTTACAAGTGGAAGAGGTGGTAAGAAATTTAGGGAGGGACTACAACTTGAATCATCCTTAACCCAAATGTGAGGTTGAAAGAGGCACCCATATCCAGCCTATAATGCTTATAAAAGGTGGAAGGGGATGACCATGTGACTGCCTTACATATCTGCTCGATCGAGACCATCAATTTTTCCGCACAGGAGGCTGCCATGGCCGGTGTGGAGTGAGCCCTCAGACCTTCTGGCGCAGTCTAGCCACTTGACGTATAACCTAATGATATAGCCTCCCTAATCCATCTAGCTGGAGTGCTTCTTGACAAACTAAGACCCTTTCTAGCCCCTTGGAAGGACACAAATAAGGAATTATTCTTTTTCTAAGGATCAGTGACTATCAGACACCTCTTGACATCAAGGGTATGAAGCTTTAATACCTTCTGGTTCTTAAGATTTGGAAGGAAGGGAGAACTATTTCATGCAGCCTATGGAATTTAAAGGCGACCTTTGGCATGTAAGATGGATCTGGTTTTAGGATAACTCTATCCTCCAGGAACTGGGCATATGGTGGTGACACTACAAAGAGCCTGAATATCGCTCACCCTTCGGGCAAATGTTAATGCTACCAGAAGGGCTACTTTAAGGGAAAGCACCCTTATTGGGACTGACTCAATGGGCTCAAACAGGGAACCTGTCTTAGCTGTCAGGGCCAGGTTCAGGTCCCACGGCATTATTCTCTCCTTAAAGGGACTCTGTCACCTGAATTTGGCGGGACTGGTTTTGGGTCATATGGGCGGAGTTTTCAGGTGTTTGATTCACCCTTTCCTTACCCGCTGGCTGCATGCTGGCTGCAATATTGGATTGAAGTTCATTCTCTGTCCTCCATAGTACACGCCTGCGCAAAGCAATCTTGCCTTGTGCAGGCGTGTACTATGGAGGACAGAGAATGAACTTCAATCCAATATTGCAGCCAGCATGCAGCCAGCGGGTAAGGAAAGGGTGAATCAAACACCCGAAAACTCCGCCCATATGACCCAAAACCAGTCCCGCCAAATTCAGGTGACAGGTTCCCTTTAAGGATGGGCCTAGATCTAGTTGACACCTTAATAAATCTAGCTAGCCAGTAATTCCTCTCGAGATCACAGCTAAACAGGGCCCCCAGAGCTGACACCTGAACTTTGAGAGTACTCGTGGATAGACCCATCTAAAGTCCTTTCCAAAGGAACTACAAAATAAGACCTATTGGGACTATACCCACAATATTAAAATTTGAGGTGGACAAAGACCTTTTCCAGGCTCTGGTTTAGATTTTGGTCGTGACTACTTTCTTACTCTTTAGAAGAGTGGCTATCAAATTAGAAGAAAACCCTCTTTCCATCAGCAACGACCTTTCAAATTCTACACATTCAGGTGAAATCCTTCCATTCGTGGACGGCAGACTGGAGATCTGGGAGCTCCGGTAGCACCCATGGCTCGGTGAACGCCATGATTCTTAGCCAAGAAAACCATGACCTTCTGGTCCAAAAAGGGACAACCACAATAATCCTTGCCATGTCTTCTCTGACCTTTCTCACTACCAGTGGCAGCAGAGCTAAGGGGGCATAAGCTAGCTTGAAGTTCCACCTGATCAGTAAGGCGTCCACCGCCAGTGACATTTCTCTGGGTTTGAGAGAACAGAACTGCTTCATCTTTCTGTTCTTTTTGGTGGCGAAGATGTCTATATATGGATAACCCCACATCCACACAATCTGCTCAAAGATGGAACCATTTAGTACCTACTCTCCCTGCCCGAGCCAGTTGCAACTCAAAATGTCTGCTCTAATGTTTTCTTTTCCTCTTAAGTGAAGAGCAGTCAGTGATAGAAAATGGTTTTCCACTACTTGAAATAATCGATCCGCCACCTCCATTAAGGGTCTAGACCGAGTTCCCCCTTGGTATTGATGCAGGCCACAGTCACCTGATTGTCAGAGAGGATTGTGACATGATGAATGTGAAGAAACCAGATTGTATCTTAATTTCCCAGATAACCATGTTTTTTTGCAAACCAAAAGAACTGGCTTTTTATCTGTATATTGGCTTGTGAATTTAAGTGTTTATGTCTGGTGGGTCAAGAAGACAGACTTGCCAACTGATATACTATCTAACATACTGTGTAAGGGTACCGTCACACTATAACATTTCGATCGCTACGACGGTACGATTCGTGACGTTCCAGCGATATCGTTACGATATCGCTGTGTCTGACACGCAGCAGCGATCAGGGCTCCTGCTGAGAATCGTACGTCGTAGCAGATCGTTTAGAACTTTCTTTCATCGCTGGATCTCCCGCTGTCATCGCTAGATCGGTGTGTGTGACACCGATCTAGCGATCTAGCGATGCGATCCAGCGATGCGTTCGCTTGTAACCAGGGTAAACATCGGGTAACTAAGCGCAGGACCGCGCTTAGTTACCCGATGTTTACCCTGGTTACAAGCGTTAAACTAAAAAAAAACAAACAGCACATACTTACATTCTGGTGTCCGTCAGGTCCCTTGCCGTCTCTGCTTCCCGCACTGTGACTGCCGGCCGTAAAGTGAAAGCAGAGCACAGCGGCTGTGCTTTCACTTTCACTTTACGGCCGGCAGTCAGTGAATGCGGGAAGGGACCTGACGGACACCAGAATGTAAGTATGTGCTGTTTGTTTTTTTTTTAGTTTAACGCTTGTAACCAGGGTAAACATCGGGTAACTAAGCGCGGTCCTGCGCTTAGTTACCCGATGTTTACCCTGGTTACCCAGGGACCTCGGCATAGTTGGTCGCTGGAGAGCTGTCTGTGTGACAGCTCCCCAGCGACCACACTACGATTTACCTACGATCACGGCCAGGTCATATCGCTGGTCGTGATCGTAGGTAAATCGTATAGTGTGACGGTACCCTTAGTCTGTAAAGGTACCTTTACACTAAACGACTTACCAACGATCACGACCAGCGATACGACTTGGCCGTGATCGTTGGTAAGTCGTTGTGTGGTCGGTGGGGAGCTGTCACACAGACAGCTCTCTCCAGCGACCAACGATCAGGGGAAAGACTTCGGCATCGTTGAAACTGTCTTCAACGATGCCGAAGTCCCCCTGCAGCACCCGGGTAACCAGGGTAAACATCGGGTTACTAAGTGCAGGGCCGCGCTTAGTAACCCGATATTTACCCTGGTTACCATTGTAAAGGTAAAATAAAAAACACTACATACTTACATTCTGATGTCTGTCACATCCCCCGCCGGCGTCCACAGGGTTAAAACTGCTTTAGACAGGAGCGCTGCTAATGCACGTGCTGCTGCCGAGAGTTTCCCTGCACTGACTGTGTCAGCGCCGGCCGTAAAGCAGAGCACAGCGGTAACGTCACCGCTGTGCTCTGCTTTATGGCCGGCGCTGACACAGTGGAAGCCGGGGGATCTGACAGACATCAGAATGTGAGTATGTAGTGTTTTTTTTTTTTTACTTTTACAATGGTAACCAGGGTAAATATCGGGTTACTAAGCGCGGCCCTGCGCTTAGTAACCCGATATTTACCCTGGTTACAAGTGAACACATCGCTGGATCGGCGTCACACATGCCGATCCAGCGATGACAGCGGGTGATCAGCGACCAAAAAATTGGTCCTGATCATTCCCCAGCGACCAACGATCTCCCAGCAGGGGCCTGATCGCTGTCACACATAACGAGATCGTTAGCGGGATCGTTGCTACGTCACCAAAAGCGTGACGATGCAACGATATCGTTAACGATATCGTTATGTGTGACGGTACCTTAATAGTGACTGTACATAGGGTGTGTTAAGCTTTGTTGCTTATATGCTAATAGTGCTACTTAATCCCATCACCATTGTTTACCTTATCTTGATGTTGAACTGAAGGACCCTGGGTAATTCTAAAAATAGCTTACATGCCTTGGTTATAAAAAGACTCAGAGATCACATCCTGGGAGACTGAAGTAACACAGAGCTACCAGCCAATTTGCAAACCACCCCAACAGACAAGATAACGGACTGCAGCCAATTCATCATGGCACCATCACGAGGGACACTGATCTATGATTCTATAGGAAACAACCTAGGGGTTTTCGGCTCCGGTTGGAAGGACACATATCTGATCCAGTGACCATCTCTGAACCATGGATATGTTTGGAGAAAGCCAGGTTTGGGACCCGCTAGTCGCCTGGTTCCATGGAGATGGTCAGATAAGCCAGGTGGTGACTCGCGTGTCAACTGGCTTTGGACCTTGTATGGACTCTATGGACAGTTCTTGGTCATCTCCCTATGCTTGTCGTTACCCCTTCTCTGTGCATGCATCCACAGATGGAGTAGCGACGCTGGGAGCTCTGACATCATGTCATGCTGGAAATACGTGGAGACGCAGTAATCTTTTATATGCGCCCATGTAATCAAGCAATTCCAGCCATGTTGGGATTGTTCTGTTTTCTATTGTGTGCTGTGGTTCAATAAAGTATTGCCACACTGTTTTACTTTAACCCTGTGTTGTCTGTGTAGTGTATTGCCCACTGGGAGATAGAGCGGGCATTCAGTGGTATGAGCCGTGGTCCATGCAGTCTTGCTAAAGACAGCCGGGCCAGCGGACGAGAGCACCCACTGACCCCATTTCTTCACAATGACATTGTAGGGATATAAGGAGCCTTCTTATAGCTAGCTCCACTGCCATCCGTTCTTTCAGGTTAGAGGAGTTATTTAGCGGTCCTCCTCTCCATATTCCCTGGACCATGACCTCACCCAGATGAGCACCCCTACCTGTAGGGCTAGCATCAGTAGTGACTACCTAAGAAATCTGATTTACCCCTGGGAACCCCTCTGGATGGATTAAACCAGTCTAACCACCACGTCAGAGACTGCAGTGAAGCTGGGGATAAAGTCATTAGCCCATCCAGGTACCCCATGAGGGATCTGTCATTAAGCAAGATGTCCCACTAGAAGGTTCTTGTATGAAAGTGAGCACACCGGACTGGTGAAATGCAGGAGGTTAATGACCCTAACAGGGACATAGCCTTTCTAAGCGACATAGGATTTTTTTTAACACTCATTACCTGATGTTGAATGTTATCTAATTTACTAGATGGAAGATGACACTCTTGAATCTCTGAATCTAGAATTAGCCCTAGGAATTCCTGCACTTTAAGGAGCTCTAGGCGCGACTTCCTAATGTTCAATAACCATCCCAAGCATTCCAAGGTGGCCATTATTTCATTTACTTGCGTCGAGCAATGATCAGTCGACCTAACTACAATAAGAAAATCGTCCAGATAGGGAATAATCAAGGCTTTGTTTTCACGAAGATGAGCCATGACTTCTGCTATCACTTTCATGAAGACTCGAGGGGCAATAGCCAGACCATAGGGGAGAGCTCTGAACTGAAAATGCCTAATTGTGTCCTCTATGACCACCACCACCGAGGAACCGCTGGTGTTCCGCATGTATGGACACATGATAGTATGCATCCTTAAGATCCAATACTGCCATAAAACGGTTTTCAAAGATTAGCTTTATTGCTGACCTAATAATTAGGTTAATAATAGTTCTAAAGGAGCAGTCTTCCTACCTGTGCACATCTCCAGTCACTCACAGCTTGCCGCGCAGGGCCGCGCTTAGTAACCCGATGTTTACCCTGGTTACCAGCGTAAACGTAAAAAAAAACCAAACACTACATACTTACATTCCGGTGTCTGTCCCCCGGCGCTGTGCTTCTCTGCACCGACTGTGAGCGCCAGCCGGAAAGCACAGCGAGGACGTCACCGCTGTGCTCTGCTTTACGGCTGGCGCTTACACAGTGCAGAGAAGCACAGCGTCGGGGGACAGACACCGGAATGTAAGTATGTAGTGTTTGGGTTTTTTTACGTTTACGCTGGTAACCAGGGGAAACATCGGGTTACTTAGTGCGGCCCTGCGCTTAGTAACCCGATGTTTACCCTGGTTACCAGTGAAGACATCGCTGAATCGGCGTCACACACGCCGATTCAGAGTCACACACGCCGATTCAGTGATGTCTGCGGGAGTCCAGCGACGAAATAAAGTTCTGGACTTTCTGCTCTGACCAACGATGGCACAGCAGGATCCTGACCGCTGCTGCCTGTCAAACTCAACGATATCGCTAGCCAGGACGCTGCAATGTCACGGATCGCTAGCGATATTGTTCAGTGTGACGGTACCTTAAGATTACAAGACCACACCTCTATGACATAGGTATTCAGACCTCACTGCAGAGCTGCTGCCTGAACAGTTCAAAGCACAGATATCTCTCTGCTTTGACTGTAACAGGAATAAGGAGCTGAAGGTCATGTCATCATGTGTGACAGCTAAGGAAAGAGCAGAATTTTAAAGGGAATCGGTCACCGGATTTTTGCCACTCTGGGAGCAGTATGGTCTGGAGGTTGAGACCATGATAACAGTTAATGAATGCTGAGCTCTGTATAACTCCAGCCACTCCACTGATTGGCAGCTTTCTGTGTATATTATGCTTAGGCATAAATCTGCCAGAGCTGGGGGCCGAGTTATATACAGCTCGTTAATCTGGAGAGCTACAGTGCAGCTGATTTTCTAGCCCTCTGTTTATCTTCTGCTGATGAAAGTTATATCAAAACTGTAACAAGCAGACAAGTGACACATCCCTAGAATTAGGGTCTCTGTCACTACATTATGCTGGCAAAAACGTGAAAACAGATTCCCTTTAACAGCGAGTAAATGCTGAAGTTTCTTCATGTGTAATAGATTCTTAAAGCATTGTAAAAGCTATGTGTCCTGAAAACCCCTTTACACATGTAAATGTGCAGATATGGATGGAAACATGTGGCTGAAAAAAAATCCAGAAGAGAAAAAAAATATACCATATACAAGGAACACTTGTGCAATAGATCTGCGGCAATATTAGCACAGGAACATTTGTACATGTGAATGTAGCCTAAGAAATTGCAGAAAATGCAATTGCTGACACCATCAAACCTTACTAGAGCTCATTCATTTTATATCTGCAATGTAACTGAACAGACCAGGCTTGTACAACACGTGGCCCATCAAAGGGTTTGTTGCACGCCACAGAGCTGCTTCGGAGACACTGGCTCCTTTATTCTGATAGTCAAAGGTATTCACATCATTTAGGTGAGAATACGTTTGAACACTTGATCGCTGGTACTGGGACAGAGGAGTTCTCGTCAGCCACTGCCCCAACGTGCAGCAACACGATTAGGTCAGCACCGGGTAAGCGCTCCATGGAGGAGGTGAAGATTAAGTGTACTGTTATTTTAGATTAGGGGCCAGGGCGGTTGGTGTTACAACTAGGGCACAATGTGGCAATAGGGGACTCTGTGGCACAAATGTGACGGCGTGATTAAAAAAAGGTGGCATAGTATAGCGAGGGGCAGTGGGAATGTATGGGGATAAGCAGTGTGGAGGAAATATTATTGAGAGGGGCAGCGTGGTGGACAATTATAGAGGGGCAGCGTGGGAGGTATATTGCGCAGGAAGCACAAAGAGGCAATTAGTGAGATATTTTTTTATTCATGGGGCATTGTAATGATATTTTGATTTTAAAGGGCATAGCGTCAGGAAGTGCTGCTGAAGACGAAGAAGAGTGAAGTCTAGAAAGAGAAGCTCTAGGCATGAAATCTAATCATGAGATCCGTTCCATATGGAGACAAAAGGGATGGGGATGACTCCAAGCAGATGTGATCTATAAAAGGTACATGTTGTAAATCTTTATTTATAGCCTATACTAAGCCCCATTGTGATTCCTGTATGGTCGACAGTCTAACAACTCCTCACAGTATCTTCATATCATTGTTAAGGACTTATCGGGAATTGTTCATGCAATAGTTATATATGAGGCTTACCTGACATAACATAACAATTGAACTCTGTACTAAGTTTGGTGCTATATACAGGCATGGCCGAAAGTGTTGACAATAATTGCAATTGCACCTGTTTGTTACCTTTGTGTATATTAGACCACCACATTTAAAAAAAAAAAAAAGGGGCAACTTGGACACAATTTCACACAAAAGCACAGAAATGGGCGGGCAAGACAAAATTGTTGGCACCTCTCCAAAAATATGGATAAAAAACTATTTCAAGCACGTGATGCTCATTCAAACTCACATGCAGCAAGTAACAGGTGTGGGCAATATGAGAATCATACCTAAAACCGGATAAAAAGGGGAGAAGTTGAATCAGTTTTTGAAGAGAACTGTTGGACAACTTGAGAACAAAAATTGGTGAAAAATATCAAGAAGCTCAAGGTTACAGTCCATCTCCAGAGACCCTGATGTTCCTTTGTCCACAGTGCGCAACATAAATCAAAAAGTTTACAACCCATGGCACTGTAGCTAATCTCTCTGTATGTGAACTGCAGAGAAAAATTCAGGGCTGTGGAGTGTGTCCATTTTGGAGGAGTCTGTATAAAATGGACTGACTCAAAAACTACTATATAATTGTCTAAGGGTCACTTCCGTCTGTCCTTCTGTCTGTCACGGTTATTCATTCGCTGATTGGTCTCGGCAGCTGCCGTCATGGCTGGCGCGACCAATCAGCGACGGGCACAGTCCGGAAGAAAATGGCTGCTTTTTACTCCCCGAAGTCAGTGCCTGTCGCCCGCATACTCCCCTCCGGTCACCGCTAACAGGGTTAATGCCGGCGGTAACGGACCGCGTTATGCCGCGGGTAACGCACTCCGTTACCGCCGCTATTGACCCTGTGTGTCCCCAACTTTTTACTATTGACGCTGCCTATGCGGCATCAATAGTAAAAAATGTAATGTTAAAAATAAAAAAAAAATCTGCTATACTCACCCTCCGTAGCAGCTCGCGCCGACCGCCATCTTCCGTTGCAGGTTCCGGTGGCAGAAGGACCTGCCATGACGTCACGGTCATGTGACCGCGACGTCATCACCGGCCCTGCGCGACAAGGACCTGCCATGACGTCACGGTCATGTGACTGCGACGTCATCACAGGTCCTGCGCTAATACCAACCCTGGGACCTGAAGCTGCCGTGGACTACAAGGGCTCCCTCGGAAAGGTGAGTATATGTTTATTTTTTCACCTGTGACAAACCTGGCTGGGCAATATACTACGTAGCTGGGCAATATACTACGTGGCTCTGTGCTGTATACTACTTCGATGTGCAATATACGTGGCTGGGCAGTACACTACGTGGCTGCGCAGTATACTACGTGGCTGCGCATATTCTAGAATACCCGATGCATTAGAATCGGGCCACCATCTAGTATATAATAAATTGGGTACAGTAGTACAATGCAGTATGTTGTGTAAATGTTTTAATAAGAATTTGTGTGAGTTATGACATGCCCCATAAATGTCTGTTCTTGTCCTAATCTGAGGATCTACGCTTTTAATTGAGATGAATCTGTGCTCCACTTTATGTACATGATTAGTAGTGAAGCAGGGCTGTAGAGTCGGAGCCAGAGTAATTGACTTAACAACTGAACAGCCCTGGAAAAATTGATGAAAGGTTTAAATGCAGGATAGTCCGGATGGTAGATAAGCAGCCCCAATCAAGTTCCGAAGAAATTCAGACTCCTGTAGGCTTAAGGTGCATCAGTGTCAAAGCGAACTATCTGGCGACATTTGAATGAAATAAAACGCTATTGCAGCAGACACAGGAAGATACCACTGTGGACAGACAAAAAAAAGCTAGGCTGCAGTTTGCCAAAATGTACAAGTAAGGAAAAATCCTTCTGGAAAATCATCTTGTGGACAGATAAGACCAAGATAGAGCTGTCTGGTTAGGCACATCATTCTGTTTACAGAAAATGGAATGAGGCCTACAAGGAAAAAAGTACAGTACCTACAGTCAAATATAGTGGAGGTTTAAAGATGTTTTGCTGCCTATGGCATTGGGTGACTTGACTATGTGCAAGGCATCATGAAATCTGAAGATTACCAAAACGATTGTGGGTTGCAATGTAGTGCAGAGTCAGTTTAAGAAGTACCTAGAAATGGATGTAAAAGCGCTGGAGAGTTCTGAAGCGACCAGCAATGAGTCCTGGTCTAAATCCCATTGAAAGTCTGTGGATAGATCTTAAAATTTCTGTTAGGAGAAGGCACCCTTCAAATATCAGAGACCTGGAGCAGTTTGCAAAAGAAGAGTGGTCCAAAATTCCAGCTGAGACGTGTACAAAGCTTGTTGGTGGTTAAAGGAAGCAATTAACTGCAGTTATTTATTCCAAAAGGGTGTGCAACCAAATATTAAATTGAGGGTGCCAACAATTTTGTCCAGCCCATTTTTGGGGTTTTGTGTGACAATATGCCCAAATTGCCTTCTTAAGGGTCGTTTTCTTGTGTTGTTCCAATACACACAAAGGAAATAAACATGTATAAGAAAATGTGTAGTTTGCAATAATTTTCTGGGAGAAATACTCCATTTTCTGGAACAATTTCAAGGGGGCCAACACTTTCGTCCATAAGTGTACATGTGCAGATGGTTGTCCTGGTGATGTATTAATGTTGGTTCTGGTCACGTTTTCATGTAAATGGTTGTTCTGGTGATGTATTAATGTTGCTTCTGGTCACGTATTCATGTAATTACCATGTAATTAACCCTTTAAAAAAAAAAAGGTGCGGCCCTTGGGATTGGTTCATAATGGCTATGTGGCCATTGGACCAAGAAAAATGTTGTGGAACCCTGGAATAGAGGCTCCCTAAAAATAAAAAAAAACCATGCTGCCTCATCGCTCATTATTACACATATAAAGAAACAGATTATAATTAGAAATTATTTATCAAAATGACAAAACTACGTTTACATGAACATTACTAGTTTCAAAGGAAAAAAAAAAAAAAAAAAATCAAAGTAGAACGGTTTACAGGAAAAATTTGCATCTGGTTCATTGGGAACTTTAAACTTGACATAGTAACAAAAAATATCTTTATGTAAAAAAAAAAAAATCTTGAAACTTGATGTTGTTAATTTATAACACTTTGTAGCAAAGTAATGTTGTCTCCTTTAAGCATTATACGACCTAGGAGGTAAAGAAAAAGAATTAACAACAAAGACAAATGGATAGAGAATTCAATACATTAGCGCCATTAAGAACCCATTAAATGATAATCATCTTTGTAATCACACACAACTAATGTTATTTTATTTTATACACTGCTTCATCAGGAATTATGACAGCCCTAGAGAGCCAGCTGTGGGAACTGCACAATCCACATTAATTACCGGACATCTTGAATATTGTATACACTCTACCAAATCAAGTTTCATTGCTGTTAAGTGGATGTCTATAAGTAAAAAAGGAAATAGCTGACGGAAAGGTTTTAAAATCTAAAAAACATGTAGCATGTACAACAAAACTGATGAAACCAGTGACTGGCTGGACTAATGAATGCTCTGTACTATATTATTCCAGGAAAAACTATCATGAGCCACCAGAGCATTGAGAGCAGAGGGAGGGGAGTTAAAAGGTGAGAAAACAAAAAACAAAACAGGAATTTGTTTTAGTATTACTTTCTTCAGCTAGCTTAACCCTTTCCCAACATGTGACATAATAGTACATCACATGTTGCATGTAGTTGTATGGAGCAGGCTTGGGAGTGGAGTCTGCACCATGTCCAGGATATTCTGTGTACACAGTCAGCATCTTCCCATTAATAGCAGTGACCAAAGGTTGTGCGGATTGCTGCAGTTTAATCATTTTAAATGATTTCAACGGCACTGAAATAGCACTATCAACTATGTAAGCAAACACTGAATCTTGTCAAAGAGGGGCTGATGGGCAACACACTGAATGCCTCATTCATAAGAAAGCAAGACATCTGTATCGTCCCGCACTTAGACGATTTCTTAATAATGGCTCCCTCTACTCCACAGCTCAAGGAACATCTGCAGTCGACACTCCAAATTCTGGAATCTCTAGGATGGCTAGTGAATCAGGAAAAATCAAGACGTAAATCCTTCCCCATCAGGAAGATTTTCCTGGGGATTCTTCTAGATTCTGAAAGGCAGATCTCATTTCTACCAAATGGAAAGCAAATACAGTTTGCCATGTCAGTCCAGGGGTCAATGACATCCTGCATGCAAGTCATTCCTTGGTCTCAGGCCCATAGAAGAATTCTGCAAAATTATATTCTTTCCAATTCGGACATATCTCCGGGTTCTCTCAACAATAGAATCCACCTGCCATACCTTGTAAAAATATCCCTGTAAGTGGTTGTCCTCTACTTGGACAACCCCTTCTTAGTCTAAATATTTATACCCAATAAAATAATTAAAAAAAAAACCCTATACTCACCTCCCATGCCAACACCATTGCAGCAGTGTCAGCACTCACAGTCCCAGGGCTATTGTGCAGTTGTTGGGACATGTGACCCCGGCGCCCAATCGACATCACTGTCTCCACCTTCGGTCAAATTGAACATGAAGAGGAAGTCTGCGCTGCAGCCGCACGCTCACATCCTCTACATGTTCAATTCGACAGGAGGCGGGGACAGTGACACCAGCGCTGATTGGGCACCGGGGGTTAGGTGTCACCAGCAGCATGGAAGCCCCGGGGATAGAGTGCTGACTCAGCAGGAACGGCACCAGCACGGGAGGAGAGTATAATCTTTTTTATTTTTATTTTATCAAGGACAAGCGTGGGTATGGGAAGGAGTTGTCCAAGTAGTGGTCAACTTCTAGAATTGGCGACTACATCCGTAAAATTGATCAAGAACAGACGCCAGCAAGAGAGGCTGGGGAGCTGTAATCTGCACGGAACCTGGCCACAAGACATTGCCAGTCAGTCCTCAAACTTCAGGGAGTTAAAAGGTGGAGGAAGAGACCCTCAGGGCAGCAACACCTATGCTTCAGGGGACCCATGTCAAAGTTTAGTCGGACAACATGACTAGGGGTCCACCTGAGGCATCAGGGGAGCACGATACAAAAATCTGCACAGAATTTCAGCAAGAATATTCGCCTTGGCAGAACTTCACCTCCTGTCTTTTTCAGCTCTCCACTTAAGAGGCCCTGACAAATTTCAAGCACAATTTTATTTCTTTTATTTATTTTTTAAGCAGAAGGGATATACATCCCAGAGAATGAAATCTGAATACAGATATCTTCCACATGATTATGAGAAGATGTGGTCATGCAGAGGTGGATCTGTTTGCAAATCAAACTGCAAACGTAAAAATCATTTTTTTCCTGGATCCCAAGGATACTTCAGTGGAGTTTGATGCATTTGCTCACCCTTGAAAGGTAAGGCTCGCTTATGAGTTCTCTTTAATTCATAGTAACATAGTAACATAGTTAGTAAGGCCGAAAAAAGACATTTGTCCATCCAGTTCAGCCTATATTCCATCATAATAAATACCCAGATCTACGTCCTTCTACAGAACCAAATAATTGTATGATACAATATTGTTCTGCTCCAGGAAGACATCCAGGCCTCTCTTGAACCCCTCGACTGAGTTCGCCATCACCACCTCCTCAGGCAAGCAATTCCAGATTCTCACTGCCCTAACAGTAAAGAATCCTCTTCTATGTTGGTGGAAAAACCTTCTCTCCTCCAGACGCAAAGAATGCCCCCTTGTGCCCGTCACCTTCCTTGGTATAAACAGATCCTCAGCGAGATATTTGTATTGTCCCCTTATATACTTATACATGGTTATTAGATCGCCCCTCAGTCGTCTTTTTTCTAGACTAAATAATCCTAATTTCGCTAATCTATCTGGGTATTGTAGTTCTCCCATCCCCTTTATTAATTTTGTTGCCCTCCTTTGTACTCTCTCTAGTTCCATTATATCCTTCCTGAGCACCGGTGCCCAAAACTGGACACAGTACTCCATGTGCGGTCTAACTAGGGATTTGTACAGAGGCAGTATAATGCTCTCATCATGTGTATCCAGACCTCTTTTAATGCACCCCATGATACTGTTTGCCTTGGCAGCTGCTGCCTGGCACTGGCTGCTCCAGGTAAGTTTATCATTAACTAGGATCCCCAAGTCCTTCTCCCTGTCAGATTTACCCAGTGGTTTCCCGTTCAGTGTGTAATGGTGATATTGATTCCCTCTTCCCATGTGTATAACCTTACATTTATCTTAAATGTAAATTCCATTGCTGCAAAAAACATTGCAGAAAAACAGAGGTGTCAATATGTTCCTCATAGCAATAATATGGCCAAAAAGATGATTGTTTGGAATGCTAATAAACCTGAAGATAGAGGGTCTGCTAGTTGTCCCTCTGATCCACGACTTGTTGCATCAGGGTACGATCTATCATCTGATCCCCCCAGAACCTATGAATATCTGCCTGGCTTATGAAGCCTCAATCCTAAGAGCTAGAGGTCCATCAGAGGGAGTGATCCATACCCTCTAGAAGAGCAGGAAGCTTGTTACAAATTCCATCTATGCTAAGATTTGGAAGATCTTCAGGTTATGGTATGGGCCCCTTCCTCTGAACACTTTCCATCCAAAAATTGCCAAAATATTGGACTTCTTGCAGGAGGGCTTGTCAACAGGGTTAAAACAGGGTATCCTCAAGGTCCAGGTATCGGCCTGAAACTCCTATTTCGATAGAAATATGTCAGAACACCGATGAAGATATTTAAGACAGTCGCCTCATGACTGCATCCAAGAAGATCCAATGGAATCCCATTGTGGGAATTGAATATTGTACTCAGGGGTCTCACTATGTTTCCCTTAGAACCAATGTCCACAATACACATAGATAAGCTATTATGGAAAGCGGTATTTCGTCATGACAACAGCTAGGAGGGCGAGTGAAATTCAGGCCCTATCTAAGGGTACCGTCACACTATACCATTTCGATCGCTACGACGGTACGATTCGTGACGTTCCAGCGATATCGTTACGATATCGCTGTGTCTGACACGCAGCAGCGATCAGGGATCCTGCTGAGAATCGTACGTCGTAGCAGATCGTATGGAACTTTCTTTCATCGCTGGATCTCCCGCTGTCATCGCTAGATCGGTGTGTGTGACACCGATCTAGCGATGCGATCCAGCGATGCGTTCGCTTGTAACCAGGGTAAACATCGGGTAACTAAGCGCAGGGCCGCGCTTAGTAACCCGATGTTTACCCTGGTTACAAGCGTTAAACTAAAAAAAAAAACAAACAGCACATACTTACATTCTGGTGTACGTCAGGTCCCTTGCCGTCTGCTTCCCGCACTGTGACTGCCGGCCGTAAAGTGAAAGCAGAGCACAGCGGTGACGTGCTTTCACTTTCACTTTACGGCCGGCAGTCACAGTGCGGGAAGCAGACGGCAAGGGACGTGACGGACACCAGATGTAAGTATGTGCTGTTTGTTTTTTTTTAGTTTTACGCTTGTAACCAGGGTAAACATCGGGTTACTAAGCGCGGTCCTGCGCTTAGTTACCCGATGTTTACCCTGGTTACCCGGGTACCTCGGCATCGTTGGTCGCTGGAGAGCTGTCTGTGTGACAGCTCCCCAGCGACCACACTACGATTTACCTACGATCACGGCCAGGTCATATCGCTGGTCGTGATCGTAGGTAAATCGTATAGTGTGACGGTACCCTAACAGGGAACCCTATCTAAAGATCCTTGAAGATAGGATAGTTCTCCAGCTAGACCCATCATTCTTGCTTAAAGGGACTCGGTCACCTGAATTTGGAGGGAACAATCTTCAGCCATAGGGGCGGGGTTTTCGGGTGTTTGATTCACTCTTTCCTTACCCGCCGGCTGCATACTGGCTGCAATATTGGATTGAAGTTCATTCTCTGTCCTCCATAGTACACGCCTGCGCAAGGCAAGTTTGCCTTGTGCAGGCATGTAGTACGGAGGACAGAGAATGAACTTCAATCCAATATTGCAGCCGGCGGGTAAGGAAAGGGTGAATCAAATACCCGAAAACCCCGCCCCTATGGCTGAAGATTGTTCCCTCCAAATTCAGGTGACAGAGTCCCTTTAAAGTGACAACAAACTTTCAGATGGCTCAGCAGATAGTCTTCACTTCTTTTTGTCAGTATCTTAAAAATAGCACAGAAGAATTCCATGTTTTAGATGTCAGGAGGAGGACTTCTCTCTAACAGGCTGAGGCCGGGTGGAAAGATCAGAATTTCTTTCTACAATACTGTGGCCCAAACAAAGGGAAGAAAGTCTAAAAAAAAATTATGATAGCAAACTGAATTAAGAAGGCGATCTGCAAATCATATAAGAGCCAGAATCGATGAAAGCTCATTCCACCAGAGCCATGTCTGTCTCCTCGTGGTTATCCATGCAGACAATAGACCATTACTCAGACTCCGAGAGGTAAATGGACTCCTAGATCCCTAATTTCTAGTTAGGACACGAAACATTGTTGCTTTGAAGGGGAATGGAGCTTTTCTGTCCCTGTATCATAGATTTGTAACCCCACAGGGTGGGGGGTCCCACTCTGTGAAGATGGCATGTCTCTGCGCACCCTGTGAGGTCAGTTTTGAAATTAAGAGTCTACAGCAGCTGCACAAATTTACAGCAAAAGGAACAGGAGCCCAATTTCTATCAAGCCATTACATTCTTTTTAATGATTTACAGAATGATATAAAGACGACCTTTGTAAGTAGAAACCTTTTATCCTAACTTAGACGTATTAATCAAATTCACTCACCAAGCTGTTTCCTTGACTTTGTTTTCAGGTGGATTTCTTCAGCGTCATCCAAAACTAGATTCATATACTCATCAAAACCCTGCAAATTACACAAGAAGTATAATGAAATCAACTACCCCAACACCTTATAGAGAAAGTGCAAAACTTAATTCACCACTGGCTTTTTGCAAATTTGCCCACTGGCTTTTCACAGTGAAGCGGGGTATACGCTGCCCATTTCCATTGGCGCATTGCACACACCCAAAGAGGCAGAAGTGGTGCAAGCTTCAGCCACCCGTACAAATCTCACGTCTGACTGATACCTGCATCACTGCGGTCTCCCTGGGCATGCATTGTGCCAGTGCACATACACACAAATCATTGTGCATTGCCAGGGAGTCAGACATTTGCAAATCATGTCACACATACCCAACTGGGTGTAATAACATGATTAGTGGAGAGATTAGTGTAGGGAGATCAACATCCCCAAGTCTAGTCACCCATTAATTAGCATATATGGAGAGTCAAAAATCTATAACCCATGAAAAAAGGCTTGGAAGAGAGAAAAAAAATTCATGGTGGCAGTTTGGGGGACCTGAGGAAGCTGACAGGTTCTCTTTAATCACAGACAGAACAGGGATATACGGTAATTCATGCAGATCCCATTTGACCTGTGACATGAATCAGAAACCAATATGTCTTTGTTGTTCTTTTGCAGACACATGGTTCGCATTAAAAAAAAACAAAAACAAAAAAACACAAACCCCCCCCCCACAGAAATGTGAACAGCTTCATAGACTAATGCATACGTATTCTCACTTTGATTTTCATGCGCAAAGAAATAAAATAAAATTAAAGCCCTGGCACACGTTTTGTGTGCGTTTCCTTGACGTGGGGGTTGCTGGGCTTTTAATTGCAACAGAGATAGGAGTAAGCATCCATTGCAGGTATGTCTGATATGCAATGATTAATACTTAACTTTAGTGGTCATTGTTGCACCTTATGCCTTGAGGATATAGATATAGATAGATAGATAGATAGATAGATAGATAGATAGATAGATAGATAGATAGATAGATAGATAGATATAGATATATATATATATATATATATACACACATATGCACACATACATATACACATATATATATTAGTATATACTTGGGTATAAGCCGAACCCCTAATTTTGCCACAAAAAACTTAATGACTCGAGTATAAGCTTAGGGTGGAAAATGCAGCAGCTACCAGTAAATGTCAAAAGTAAAAATAGATACCAATAAAAGTAAACTTAATTGAGACATCAGTAGGTTAAGTGTTTTTGAATATCCATATTGAATCAGGAGCCCCATATAATGCTCCATAAAGTTTATGATGGCCCCATAAGATGCTCCATATTAAAATATGCCCCATATTAAAATATGCCCCATATAATCCTGCATAAAGGTTAATAATGGCCCCATAAGATGCTCCATAGACACACTTGCCTAATATAATGCTGCACAAATGTTGATTATGGCCCCTTAAGATGCTCCATAAAGATATTTGCGCCATATAGTGCTGCACAAACGTTATGGCCCATAAGATGCTCCAGACACTTGCCCCATTTGCTGCGATAAAAAAAAATCAAAAAAAAAAATCACATACTCACCTCTCCCGTCGCTCAGGCCCCCCGGCACTTGCTATATTCACCCGACATCGTTCCGGCGCCGCTCCATCTTCAGCGTCTTCTGCACTGACGTTCAGGCAGAGGGCGCGCACTAACCACATCACCGCGCCCTGTGACCTGAGCGTCACTGCAGAAGGCGCTGAAGACGGAGCGGCGCCGGAACGGGGACCAGGTGAATATCACGCAGCGCTGCGCTCCCCGTTATACTCACCTGCTCCTGGCGCGGTCCCCGCTTCCCCGGCGCCTCAGCTTCTTCCTTGTAGTGAGCGGTCACCGTTGCTGCTCATTACAGTAATGAATATGCGGCTCCACCCCTATGGGAGGTGGAGCCGCATATTCATTACTGTAATGAGCAGTACCATGTGACCGCTCACTACAGGAAGAAGCTGAGGCGCTGGGGAAGCAGGGACCGCGCCAGGAGTAGGTGAGTGTAATTAGACAGCCCCCGCTCCCCCTCCCCTGCCGACCCCTGGGTATGACTCGAGTATAAGCTGAGGGGCAATTTCAACCGCAAAAAATGGGCTGAAAATCTCGGCTTATACGATTGTATGCATGCATGCATGCATACATACATACATACATACACATACATAGATTATATATATATATATATATATATATATATATATATATATATATATATATATATATATATATATATATATATATATACACATAATCTATCATTGTCTAAGGGTTACTTCCGTCTTTCTGTCACGGTTATTCATTCGCTGATTGGTGTCGCCAGCTGCCTGTCATGGCTGCCGTGACCAATCAGCGACGGGCACAGTCCGGAAGAAAATGGCCGCTCCTTACTCCCCGCAGTCAGTGCCTGTCGCCCGCATACTCCCCTCCGGTCACCGCTAACACAGGATTAATGCCGGCGGTAACGGACCGCGTTATGCTGCAGGTGACGCACTCCGCTACCGCCGCTATTAACTTTGTGTGTCCCCAACTTTTCACTATTGACGCTGCCTATGCGGCATCAATAGTAAAAAATGTAATGTTAAAAATAATAAAAAAAACCTGCTATACTCACCCTCTGTAGTCCGCTGAGCCGCTCGCGCCAGCCGCCATCTTCCGTTGCAGGTTCTGGTGGCAAACATGGTATGGGAGAAGGACCTGCCATGACGTCACGGTCATGTGACCGCGATGTCATCACAGGCCCTGCACTAGAAAGACCTGCCATGACGTCACGGTCATGTGACCGCGACATCATCACAGGCCCTGCGCGCCTGCGTTAGAAAGACCTGCCATGACGTCACGGTCATGTGACCGCGACGTCATCACAGGTCCTGCGCTCATACCAACCCTGGGACCGGAAGCTGCCGTGGACTACAAGGGGCCCTAGGAAAGGTGAGTATATGTTTACTTTTTAGCCTGTGACAAACCTGGCTGGGCAATATACTACGTGACTGGCCAATATACTACATGGCTCTGCTGTATACTACTTCGCTGTGCAATATACTACGTGGCTCTGTGCTGTATACTACGTCACTGGGCAATATACTACGTCACTGGGCAATATACTACGTGGTTCTGTGCTGTATACTACATGGGCTGTGCAATATACTACGTGGACATGCATATTCTAGAATACTCGATGCGTTAGAATCAGGATAAAGATATATATATCCTGATTCTAACGCATCGAGTATTCTAGAATATGCATGTCTATAGCAGCAGCAGCCACACAGTATATAGCACAGGCCACGACATATTCTTGAATACCCGATGCGTTAATACAGGCCACGCAGTATATAACAGCGGCCACGCAGTATATAACAGCGGCCACGCAGTATATAACAGCGGCCACGCAGTATATAACAGCGGCCACGCAGTATATAACAGCGGCCACGCAGTATATAACAGCGGCCACGCAGTATATAACAGCGGCCACGCAGTATATAACAGCGGCCACGCAGTATATAACAGCGGCCACGCAGTATATAACAGCGGCCACGCAGTATATAACAGCGGCCACGCAGTATATAACAATAACTTTTTTTTTTTTTTAATTATTTGTAACATTAGATCTTTTACTATTGATGCTGCAAACGCAGCATCAATAGTAAAAAGTTGGTCACACAGTGTTAAACACTGCGTTACCGAAGTGCGTTACACCGCGCTCCGGTAACGCTGGCATTAACCCTTTGTCAGGGCTGACTGGAGGGGAGTATGGAGCGGGCAATGGTCGTGGGAGTTTTGCCACGACCAATCAGCGACTTGGATTTCCATGACAGACAGAGGCCACGACCAATGAATAACCGTGAGAGACAGAAAGACAGACAGAAGGACAGAGACAGATGGAAGTGACCCTTAGACATATATAACACACACACTTATATGAAAAAGTTTGGGCACCCCTATTAATCTTAAGCTTAATGTTTTATAAAAATAGTTTTTTTTTGCAACAGCTATTTCAGTTTCATATATCTAATAACTGTTGGACACAGTAATGTTTCTGCCTTGAAATGAGGTTTATTGTACTAACAGAAAATGTGCAATCTGCATTCAAACAAAATTTGACAGGTGCATAAGTATGGGCACCCTTATCATTTTCTTGTTTTAAATACTCCTACCTACTTTTTACTGACTTACTAAAGCACTTTTTTTTGTTTTCTAACCTCATTGAGCTTTGAACTTCATAGCCAGGTGTATGTAATCATGAGAAAAACTACTTAAAGTGGCCACTTGCAAGTTGTTCTCCTGTTTGAATCTCCTCTGAAGAGTGGCATCATGGGCTCCTCAAAACAACTGTCTAATGATCTGAAAACAAAGATTATTCAACATAGTTGTTCAGGGGAAGGATACAAAAAGGTGTCTCAGAGATTTAACCTGTCAATTTCCACTGTGAGGAACATAGTAAGGAAATGGAAGAACACAGGTACAGTTCTTGTTAAGGCCAGAAGTGGCAGGCCAAGAAAAACTTCAGAAAGACAGAGAAGAAGAATGGTGAGATCAGTCAAGGACAATCCTCAGACCACCTCCAGAGAGCTGCAGCATCAACTTGCTGCAGATGGTGTCACTGTGCATCGGTCAACTATACAACGCACTTTACACAAGGAGAAGCTATATGGGAGAGTGATGCGAAAGGAGCAGTTTCTGCAAGCACGCCACAAACAGAGTCGGCTGAGGTATGCAAAAGCACATTTGGAGAAGCCAATTTCTTTTTGGAAGAAGGTCCTGTGGACTGATGAAACCAAGATTGAGTTGTTTGGTCATACAAAAAGGCATTATACATGGCGGCCAAAAAACACAGCATTCCAAGAAAAAAAAAAAAAAAACAACACTTGCTACCCACAGTGAAATTTGGTGGAGGTTCCATCATGCTTTGGGGCTGTGTGGCCAATGCCGGCACCGGGAATCTTGTTAAAGTTGAGGGACGCATGGATTCCTCTCAGTATCAGCAGATTCTTGACAATAATGTTCATGAATCAGTGACAAAGTTGAAGTTACGCAGGGGATGGATCTTTCAGCAAGATAATGATCCAAAACACCGCTCCAAATCTACTCAGGCATTCATGCAGAGAAACAACTACACTGTTCTAGAATAGCCATCCCAGTCCCCAGACCTGAATATCATTGAACATCTGTGGGATCATTTGAAGAGGGCTGTCCATGCTCGGCGACCATTAAACTTAACTGAACTGGAATTGTTTTGTAAAGAGGAATGGCCAAAATCACCAAGGTTACTTACTGGTAGCCGGTTTTTCCAGAACCCATGACGGCACACCTGAGAGGGGATCCGCCCAGCCAGGACAGGAAACCCTACTGAAGATAAAAGGGCGGTACCTCTCGGTCGCTTCAGTTGGTTTTCAGAGCATGAGAGGCCCCCCTGGTTAGTACACATGGCAATCCAACACCACATCATATTAACTAAAAGCACCCAAAACAATAGTGCACACCGAAAGGGTGATAAAGGGGGGGGGAATATACGGGTGCAGTCATAGGTTCCGGAAAAACCGGCTACCAGTAAGTAACCTTGGTGTTCTCCCTTCCCCCATGACGGCACACCTGAGCGACTTTTGTAGAAAGAAAAAAACCTTAGGGAGGGACCACCGCTTGGAGTACCCTTCTACCAAAGGTTAGGTCAGAGGAGGAAAGGTCTAGCCGGTAGTGTTTGAAAAAAGTCGAGGGTGAGGACAAGGTAGCGGCCTTGCAAATTTGGTCAATTGATACCTCAGCCTTCTCTGCCCAGGAGGTAGCCATAGCTCTGGTGGAGTGAGCCTTGATGCCGTCAGGAACCGGAGTGCCACTTGCAGAATAGGATAGACTAATGGCCTCCCTGATCCATCTAGCAATGGTACTTTTAGCTACCCCACACCCTTTTTTACTACCCTGAAAGGCTACAAATAGGGTTTGATCTTTCCTCCACTGACTAGTCATGGTCATGTATTGTAACATGGATCTCCTCACATCTAACATATGGAACTTTTGTTCTCCCAGATTTTTAGGATTATTACAAAATGATGGTAACGTAATCTCCTGACTCCTATGAAATTTTTGGACTACTTTGGGGAGATACGCTGGATCTGGTCTTAGGATTATCCTGTCATCAAGAATCTGAGTGTAAGGAGGGCATATTGATAGAGCTTGTAAATCACCTACCCTACGGGCCGATGTTAGGGCTACTAGTAGGACTGTTTTCAGGGTGAGCAATTTAGGTGATATCTCCTGCAAAGGCTCAAAAGGTTCTTTGGTTAAGGCCTCCAAGACCAGATTTAGATCCCAGGGAGGAATTTTGGGGATAATAACCGGTCTAGACCTGCCACAGGATTTTATAAATCGTGAAACCCACCTATTAGATGCTAGGTTGCAATTATATAGGGCCCCTAAGGCTGAAACTTGAACCTTCAGGGTGCTAGTTGCTAATCCTAGTTGCAAACCCGTTTGTAGAAATTCTAGGATGGGACCCACTGGAGCTACATCCCCTAACGGTTCACCCAAGAAGTCTAAAAATTTCTTCCAGGTCCTACCGTAGATTCTGGATGTTATAGGCTTCCTGCTTTTTAACAGGGTGGAGATTAACCCTGGGGAGAATCCTTGGCGACTCAGTAACACCCTCTCAAATTCCAGCTGCCAGATGGAAGCCCTTCACCTGAGAGTGGGTTACTGGTCCCTGGGTTAACAGGTCCGGCACATCTGGCAGGATCCACGGGTCTGTTAACGACATCTGCCTTAGAAGAGAGAACCATGGTCTTCTTGGCCAGAATGGAGCGATGAGTATTATTTTCGCTCGGTCTTCTCCGATTTTCTGGACTACTATTGGAATCATCACTATTGGGGGAAATGCGTAGGCCAGAGAGAATTTCCACGGTATTAGTAGGGCATCTACCGCAAAAGGATGTTCCTTTGGGTTCAGTGAGCAGAACTTTGTCACTTTTTTGTTGTGTGAGGTGGCAAATAAGTCTATCTCTGGAGTACCCCAGGCCTGTACTATTTGTTGAAATACTCCAGGATTCAGGGACCACTCCCCTTGTCTCAGAATTCTGCGACTCAGAAAATCTGCCTGTGAGTTCTCTACACCCCTTATGTGTAGTGCTTTTAGGGAAGATAGGTGTTGTTCTGCCCAATGAAATAGTAAATTTGACACCTCCATGAGGTTCCGAGACCTCGTCCCCCCTTGGTGATTGATGTATGCCACTACTGCTCGATTGTCTGTCAATTCGAGCATGGCGGCCCTGGAGCAGGGGAAAAAAATGTTTCAAGGACTTTTCTACTGCCCATAGTTCTTTTACGTTCGAGCCATAGCTCTTTTCTTGGGAGGACCAAGTTCCTTGAACTGAATGGGATCTTAAGTGAGCTCCTCAACCTAAACCGCTTGCGTCGGTCGTAATGATGTCCTTCGACCGGATTCTGCCACTGGACTCCCATAGTGAGATGTTCCTCTATGGTCCACCAGACTAAGGAATCTCTTACCTCCCGATGAAGACATAGATTTCCTTCCAAACGCCCTTTTAACAGTCTTTGGGCTGACAAAACTTCCCACTGTAGTTGTCTCAGGTGGAATTATGCCCACCCTACGGCCGGAATGCAAGATGTTAACGAGCCTAGTAAGGGACATCGCTTTTCTTAGGGTCATCTCGGGTTGGTGTATTGCTGCAGTGGTCAAGTTGATTATTTTGGCTACTTTGTTTTCCGGGAGGAGGCAGAGCTGACGTTCTGAATCTAGTATTAATCCTAGGAAGGACTGTACCTTTACTGGAACTAATTTCGATTTGGGAACATTTATCATCCAACCCAGCTCTATTAGAGTTGATGTCACTACCGTTATCTGATGGGAGCAATCGGCCTCTGTCTTCCCTATCACAAGAAAATCGTCCAAATACGGAACAATCACGACATTCCGGGAACGGAGATATAACATTACCTCTGCCATCACCTTGGTGAAGACCCTGGGAGCTGTAGATAGGCCGAATGGAAGGGCTGTATATTGGTAATATTTCACTTGGTTTTGTATGTAGAGTGCCACCCTCAAGTATCTCCAGTATCCGCGATGTATTGGAATATGGTAATATGCCTCCTTCAAGTCTATTACTGCCATGAAGCAGTGAGGAAACAGAAGCTTTGTGGTTGTATTGATGGACTCCACCTTGAAGGAGTGATTTTCTATTGAATGGTTGAGTTTTCTTAGGTTGATTATGGTCCTCAATGAACCATCGGGTTTCTGTATCAGAAAGAGGGGGGAGTAAAACCCCCTTCCTATTTCCTGAACCGGGACTTCTTGCAAGACATTTTTCTGAATCAGACCAAGGACTTCTGTTTCTAGAGCTAATTGTTCCTGCTGGACTTTCCTCCGAGGAGTTATTACAAAATTGTGCCTGGGTGGATGGATAAATTTTATTTTTAGGCCGTCTTTAATAATATTTAGAACCCAGGTGCTCGGGGAGATGTTTATCCAGGCTGGATGGAAGAGGGAGAGTCTTCCTCCAACCTGTGATGTAATGTCATTGGGGGGATTTTTTTGCAGAGGTAGAGGGCCCTCTGAACATATAGCCCGATCTCCTTTTATCTTTGAACTCCCAATTTCTCCTATCTCCTGGAGGTCTGCCTCTATTATATCTTCTCCGAAAAAAGGGTTTTTTAGGATCCTTAGGGAAGGTTGGAAAGGCTTTATTTTTGTCTCCTGCCTGTTCCAATATTTCTTCTTTTTCCCAAAGAGGAGTTGACCGTCGCATGGGATGGAACAAAGTTTATGTTTTGATGGCAGGTCTACCGGACGCCCTTTGAGCCATAAGGCTCTTCTGGCCGCGTTGGACAGGCCCGCTGCTCTAGCCGTTAACTTTGCAGAGTCTATGGAGGAATCTGCCAAGAAGGCTGCTGCCCCTTGAACTAGGGATATGTTTGTAAGAACGTCATTCCTAGGAACTTTATTTCTTAGCTGGTCTTCAATTTGTTGTAACCAGACCATAAGGGCTCGAGCTGTACAAGTTCCAGCTATAGCTGGTTTCAGGCCTCCTGCCGCAGCTTCCCAGATGTGTTTCAAGAACCCATCTGCTTTTTTGTCTAGTGGATCTTTTAGGACCCCTGAATCTTCTAACAAAAGGGAAGATCTCCTCAAGGATTTGGCTACCGCACCGTCAATCTTAGGGATTTTCTCCCAAGATTCTGAGTCTTTTTCTTCAAAAGGATATCTTCTTTTTGATGAAGAAGGTAGTGTACCCATTTTTTCAGGTTTTTTCCATTCTTTTTCGATCAATGCTTTGATTTTTGCATTGACCGGAAATGTACGCTTCCGTTTTTCATCTAAACCGCGAAACATGACATCCTCAAGTGATCTAGGCGTTTTTTCCTCTTTAAGGCCCATAGCAGTTCTGACCGCTTTAACTAATTTTTCTACATCCTCAGTTGGGAAACATGGACGCCCCCCTGTATCACTATCTGAGGAGGAATCTGAGGACTGGACAGAGGCGGAAGAGGTACAGTGGGGCAACAAAGTATTTAGTCAGTCAGCAATAGTGCAAGTTCCACCACTTAAAAAAACTGAGAAAAAAAAAATCCAGAAAATCACATGGTCTGTTTTTTTTAACATTTTATTTGCATATTATGGTGCAAAATAAGTATTTGGTCAGAAACAAAATTTAATCTCAATACTTTGTAATATATCCTTTGTTGGCAATGACAGAGGTCAAACGTTTTCTGTAAGTCTTCACAAGGTTGCCACACACTGTTGTTGGTATGTTGGCCCATTCCTCCATGCAGATCTCCTCTAGAGCAGTGATGTTTTTGGCTTTTCGCTTGGCAACACGGACTTTCAACTCCATCCAAAGGTTTTCTATAGGGTTGAGATCTGGAGACTGGCTAGGCCACTCCAGGACCTTGAAATGCTTCTTACGAAGCCAATCCTTCGTTGCCCTGGCGGTGTGCTTTGGATCATTGTCATGTTGAAAGACCCAGCCACGTTTCATCTTCAATGCCCTTGCTGATGGAAGAAGGCTTGCACTCAAAATCTCACGATACATGGCCCCATTCATTCTTTCATGTACCCGGATCAGTCGTCCTGGCCCCTTTGCAGAGAAACAGCCCCAAAGCATGATGTTTCCACCATCATGCTTTACAGTAGGTATGGTGTTTGATGGATGCAACTCAGTATTCTTTTTCCTCCAAACACGACAAGTTGTGTTTCTATCAAACAGTTCCAGTTTGGTTTCATCAGACCATAGGACATTCTCCCAAAACTCCTCTGGATCATCCAAATGCTCTCTAGCAAACTTCAGACGGGCCCGGACATGTACTGGCTTAAGCAGTGGGACACGTCTGGCACTGCAGGATCTGAGTCCATGGTGGCGTAGTGTGTTACTTATGGTAGGCCTTGTTACATTGGTCCCAGCTCTCTGCAGTTCATTCACTAGGTCCCCCCGCGTGGTTCTGGGATTTTTGCTCACCGTTCTTGTGATCATTCTGACCCCACGGGTTGAGATTTTGCGTGGAGCCCCAGACCGAGGGAGATTATCAGTGGTCTTGTATGTCTTCCATTTTCTAATTATTGCTCCCACTGTTGATTTCTTCACTCCAAGCTGGTTGGCTATTGCAGATTCAGTCTTCCCAGCCTGGTGCAGGGCTACAATTTTGTTTCTGGTGTCCTTTGACAGCTCTTTGGTCTTCACCATAGTGGAGTTTGGAGGCAGACTGTTTGAGGGTGGGCACAGGTGTCTTTTTATACTGATAACAAGTTTAAACAGGTGCCATTACTACAGGTAATGAGTGGAGGAAAGAGGAGACTCTTAAAGGGAACCTGTCACCTGAATTTGGCGGGACTGGTTTTGGGTCATATGGGCGGAGTTTTCGGGTGTTTGATTCACCCTTTCCTTACCTGCTGGCTGCATGCTGGCTGCAATATTGGATTGAAGTTCATTCTCTGTCCTCCATAGTACACGCCTGCGCAAAGCAATCTTGCCTTGCGCAGGCGTGTACTATGGAGGACAGAGAATGAACTTCAATCCAATATTGCAGCCAGCAGGTAAGGAAAGGGTGAATCAAACACCCGAAAACTCCGCCCATATGACCCAAAACCAGTCCCGCCAAATTCAGGTGACAAAGTCCCTTTAAAAAAGAAGTTACAGGTCTGTCAGAGCCAGAAATCTTGATTGTTTGTTTCTGACTAAATACTTATTTTCCACCATAATATGCAAAAAAAATTATAAAAAAAACAGAATGTGATTTTCTGGATTTTTTTTTCTCAGTTTGTCTCCCATAGTTGAGGTCTACCTATGATGTAAATTACAGACGCCTCATCTTTTTAAGTGGTGGAACTTGCACTATTGCTGACTGACTAAATACTTTTTTGCCCCACAGTAGAGGGAGACCGGGATGATTTTTGACTCCCTAGTTTCTGAGAGGCCTCCGAATCCGTAGACACTTTACGGCTTTTCCTCCCAGCTTTTTTGAGGGCCAATTTTAAGAAGTCTTTTATCTCTGCCTGAATTATGGCTTTAAGGCTTGTGGCAAAATTAGGGGTCTCTTCCTGAATAGTTCTATTAATACAGTCAGCGCAGAGATCCTTCTGCCACTGAACTGCAAGCGGGGCTTTACAAAGGGCACATACACGGTTCTTTGTTTTGCCGCTAGATTTCCTCGACCCCTAGTGATCAAACAGAAAAAATGGACCCTGTTACCATAAGGGTGACATTCACGTAGATCACTCACCACCGCCGACCGTTAAGGGTACCGATTTTGGAGGCTGGACAGATGCTCATGTAGTGTCCTTCCTGGACGCTGAAGAGTCTTGCCGGATGGGACGGCCGCCACTCCTACCACTTGAGCGGCTGCTCCTGTGCTGGTGGCTCGGCAAGGCATCTGATGAGAGCTCTTGACGCTGCTGCTGTAATGGCGGCGGCTGCTGCTCCTGTTGTCCCACTTCCATGTTGAAGCTTGTGGACATGAGCGCGTCTTCTGTGGTCAGACACCCTTTTATGGGGGACCACTGCACTCTCCGCCTCCTCCGGTGCCCTCCCCTCCTCTGCCGCGTCGCCGGAGTCCTATTCCACCGGCCGGCGTTTCTTCATGGGCGCCGCCATCTTGGATCCGGCGCCCGCCCCCGACGTCACACGGGCACGCACATTCCCAGCGTGCCCTGCGCGTGACGTCAGACGGTCGACCCAGAAGCGGCACCGCACCTGGACGCCGGCAGAGGGAGGAGGGCGGCGCGGCAGCTACGGAAGGAGCTGGAACCCCTCCGTGCTGCAACAACGCCCGCTCGGATGCAGAGACCCGGAGGACCTGCGGACGGCGCTTCCAGACTCCCGAACCCGACGCACAGGCGCTGCCTGATTCTTCCACGCCGGGACGGGACCTGGGTAAGTGGAACCGCCGTGTTTCAGTAAGAGGGTCGCTGTCAGGACAGGAAACCCAACTGAAGCGACCGAGAGGTACCGCCCTTTTATCTTCAGTAGGGTTTCCTGTCCTGGCTGGGCGGATCCCCTCTCTCAGGTGTGCCGTCATGGGGGAAGGGAAAATACCTTTATCCAGGAACACATTAAAAGCTACAGGAAGCGACTAGAGGCTGTTATATTTGCATAAGGAGGATCTACTAAATATTAATGTCACTTTTCTGGTGGGGTGCCAATACTTATGCACCTGTCAAATTTTGTTTGAATGCAGATTGCACATTTTCTGTTAGTACAATAAACCTCATTTCAAGGCAGAAACATTACTGTGTCCAACAGTTATTAGATATATGAAACTGAAATAGCTGTTGCAAAAAAAAACTATTTTTATAAAACATTAAGCTTAAGATTAATAGGGGTGCCCTTTTTTCGTGTGTGTGCGTGTGTGTGTGTGTGTGTGTGTGTGTGTGTGTATATACACACACACACGTAGGTATCTAAATGGGAGCATATGAACCCTTTATATACCATAGCTCTCAGTCTGATGTTGTAAACATTTTTTGCTACTTAATAAAGCCATATGTTTTATATATTTCTCTATCAAGAGGGTTTTTGACACTTTTTGTAGGATTTGTGTTTACTGCGGATGATTACTCAGACACATGGCTTGTACTCGCTATATAATATTCTCTATGTTCAGATAACTGGTTTAATGGAATCAGTTAGTTATCCCGCTCACACTCTCCTTCCTTGGGAGCGGCACACAGGAGCTTTCCATTGAGCTCCACTAATCCGCTGCTCGTCAATGAGTCTTATGCCTAAATACATACATGAGACTGAGGTTAAATGACGCCTGTAAATGCATTATTGCCATCTCCAGTTGTAATCATGATAAGATTCATTTAATGGTCCTAACCATGGCTTAAATTGTCAATAACCTATTTTAATAGTGAAAAAATAGACACTGGCAGTGGTAAAAAGCCACTAAGATAATAATTGGAACTAAAGGTACTGTCACATTTAGCGAAGCTGCAGCGATCTAGACAACGATCCCGATCTCTGCAGCGTCGCTGTGTGGTCGCTGGAGAGCTGTCACACAGACAGCTCTCCAGCGACCAACTATGCGAAGTCCACTGGTAACCAGGGTAAACATCGGGTTACTAAGCGCAGGCCCTGCGCTTAGTAACCCGATGTTTACCCTGGTTACCAGTGAAGACATCGCTGAATCGGCGTCACACACACCGATTCAGCGATGTCTGCGGGAGTCCAGCGACGAAATAAAGTTCTGGACTTTCTTCTCCGACCAACGATGTCACAGCAGGATCCAGATTGCTGCTGCGTGTCAAACACAACGATATCGCTATCCATGACGCTGCAACGTCACGGATCGCTAGCGATATCGTTGTGAAGTTGGTCAGTGTGAAGGTACCTTAATGCATGACCAGCAACGTGACAGCAATAAATTCAGAACTAAAATACGCAGAAATAAAGCTACGAATAAATACAAAAAAAACCTGAAACATACACTAACCCACGGCAATAACCTACATATGTACATACGGCCACCAAGACATGATATGTAGAATAAAAGGAAGAGCTCAGCCATCACTTACAATAATGCAGCCTTCAATTCGCATGTTCACCTGCTCATACAGCCACACCTGGATACGGGATCTCTGCAATAGTAACAGTAGAGAAGTCATTGCATATCCTGACCCCACGTATATTAAGCTATGCCCACACCATTACCCTAAATATACCGTGGTGTTCTTCAAGTGTAATTCTTAAAAGGGTACTCTGAAGAGTTTTTGTACTGTTCCTATCCTCAAACTATAAAGAGGAGATGGTCAGCGTGCTTTAATTATCTTTATAAACCTTGTAATTCTGTGACAGGAGCTGCTCCTCATTGCTCTCCCCTCCTGTCTGGGACATTAAATCACAGCAGTGTACAGCTCCCCTCCCTCCCCCCGTGATTAACAGCCAGGTTCCTGATAATAGCAGGGGCTGTGGCCTGCTCCAGGCTGTTCCTAGCTGACCTCCCCACCTCGATACCGGTCTCTATTTAGTCCAAGAACAATCGGTTGACAGCATTGCTTTATTCAATACTGCCATGGTTAATCACCCCAACCCCATATTAAACTTAAGTTTAGTGTCCTGACCCCAGGAACTCTGTGTGATGTACCAGGCATCTTGTCTGTACAGTGTAGTGCAGGCACAGTACAAGTTTATTTTAATCTCCTCTATACCCCTATACTGAGTTATTCCCTTGGGATAGGCGATTACCTGCTGATCAGTGAGAGTCAAATCAAGGGGACCCTCACCAACGAGAGAACAGTGCTCTGCAGAAAAAGTTGAATGCTGTACTTGACCCTCTTCTCTGAATTGGCATGTGTTCCACCTATTCTACGAGTTATTCTATGAGTATAGGATAATTCTTTAAAGGGGTTGTCTGAGCCCGAGACTAAAATCTGCAGTCACTTCATATGACTGCAAAATCGTGACAATATACAGTGCGTACACATTATTTCTCTGTATTCAGTGTGAGCAGATATTCCAGTGACTGCATATATGCACTTTTCAAAGCTAATTATACTTTATTATTTATTTATATAGCACCATTAATTCCATGGTGCTATACATGAGAAGGGGTTACATCAAAATACAAATATCACTTACAGTAAGCAAACTAACAATGACAGACTGGTACAGAGGGGCGAGGACCCTGCCCTTGCGGGCCTACATTCCACAGGATTATGGGGAAGGAGACAGTAGGTCGGGGTGGCAGTAGCTCCGATGGTGTTGAGGTAGCTGTGTGGTCATTACAGGTTGTAAGACTTACCTAACTTCTATCAATTCACTTCTATTGAAAGAAGCTAAAAGCATATAGTTGGTACATAACTACAAGTGAGCAAATCCCATGCATGCAGTCACACAACTGACCACTCACCAGAAATACATTGAGTAACTGCAGATTTTTGCTCCAAGCCTGCACAAACCCTTTAAGATGGCAATAACCCTCCAATGTAAGGAATCAGAATACACCACTGAATGACAAAGCAGCTCGTAAAAGAAAAGTGTAGCCTGTCCCTCATTTTACAAAAAAAGATATACAATAGAAAAAAAAAAATGAGTGACGTATCCCACCCTATGCTTATACAATGATAGATGCTGCAGCACAGACCCTAAAAAGAATGTCACATCGGCTAATACACTCCATCCAGGAAATTTGCTCTCCAACTTTACACATTAAAGGGGTTAACCATAGAAAACAAGTGATCATCTATCCATAAGATTAGTGATCCCTTATAGAATGAAGCTGCAGTTCTCATGCTCCATTTGCTCTCTGTTCATCCCTATGAGGCTGCTGACCTTTACGCTTGGCTTTTCCTCAGCCCCGAAATGAATGGAGCAGCGGAGTTAAAGTGGCTGAGCTGTGGCGCCATTTTGTAGTAGGAATGAGAAAAAAAAAACCTGATCTACAGATTGGTAAGTTAGAAACTATCTTAAAGATGGATAAAAATGGGAATGTCACAAAAGAAAAAACCCATAATAATGTTGGAGGCTTTTAATATACTAAATTGCAAGCAAAACAACCAGCGAGGAGAGTTATATGTAGTAATGATATATAATCTAACTTTTTATTATGCAATATATTAAAAAAAAAAAAAAAGGTCTGGTTAAGGCAGCTCCCTCAATTTTGGGGGCCATTCCAGTTTGTAGTACCATGCTTTAGTACTGCCCTTGCCAGGCGGGAGCAACTACATGGGGTACTTTAGGGCAGGGGTGTCAAACTGCATTCCTCGAGGGCTGCAAACAGGTCATGTTTTCAGGATTTCCTTGTACTGCACAGGTGATAATTTAATCACCAACTCATTATTTGTGTAGGTGATTAAATTATCACCTGTGCAGTACAAGGAAATCCTGAAAACATGACCTGTTTGCAGCCCTCGAGGAATGCAGTTTGACACCCCTGCTTTAGGGCCAGTCGTCACATACCCACGCTCCCCCATCCCGAGATACTTTTGGACATCCCATCATCAGGACAGACTGGTGAGAAAAGAGCCCTTTTTAGTTTTCATCTTGCAAGGAATACTCATGAGCACCTTATTCTATATATGTATACCTTTGGTCACAATCAGTGATGAGCGAGCGTACTCCTTGCTTGAGATCGACCCCATCCCATCTCCTCCGCAACCTCACCACCACACTTCTCCCATCCCTAACCCACTTCTTCAAGCTATCACTAACTTCTGGTACCTTCCCTTCTGCTTTCAAACATGCCACAATCACGCCTATTCTTAAAAAGCCAACCCTCGATCCAGCTGCTAAGTCCAGCTATCGCCCAATATCGCTGCTCCCATTCGCTTCCAAACTCCTGGAGCAGCACGTCCACGCTGAACTTTCCTCCCACCTCTCATCTAACTTGCTCTTTGACAATCTAAAATCTGGTTTCCGCCCCCATCACTCAACTGAGACAACCCTGACCAAAATCACTAACGACCTACTTACAGCCAAAGCTAATGGACAATACTTTGTACTCCTCCTTCTAGACCTGTCCTCTGCCTTCTACACAGTTGACCACTGCCTCTTACTACAGATGCTCTCCTCCTTTGGAATCAAAGACCTCGCCCTATCCTGGATCTCCTCCTACCTTTCCAACCACACATTCAGCGTCTCCCACTCCCATACTACCTCCTCATCCCACCCTCTCTCTGTTGGAGTCCCCAAGGCTCTGTTCTAGGACCCCTACTCTTCTCAATCTATACACTTGGCTTGGGACAACTCAAAGTCCCATGGATTCCAGTACCACCTCTATGTTGATGACACTCAGATCTACCTTTCTGGCCTAGACGTCACCTCTCTGCTGTCCAGAATCCCAGAGTGCCTATCAGCCATATCCTCCTCCTCTTCTCGCTTCCTCAAATTCAATGTGGAAAAATTTGAACTCATCATCTTTCCTCCATCTCATAGATCTTCCTTACCTGACCTATCGCAATCAATGACACCATGCTTCCCCCCCGTACCGGAAGTCCGCTGCCTCGGAGTAACCCTTAACTCTGCCCGGTCCTTCAAACCGCACATCCAAGCTCTTTCCACCTCCTGTCGCCTCCAGCTCAAAAATATCTCCAGAATCAGTCCTTTCCTCAACCGTCAATCTACTAAAATGCTTGTGCATGCCCTCATCATCTCCCACCTCGACTACTGCAACATCCTTTTCTGTGGCCTCCCTGCTAACACCCTTGCACCTCTCTAGTCCATCCTTAACTCTGCTGTCCGACTAATTCATCTCTCTCCTCGCTACTCCTCTGCAAATCTCTTCACTAGCTCCCATTCCCTCAGCGTATCCAGTTCAAATTACTATTACTGACCTACAAAGCCATCCATAACGTGTCTCCTCCATATATCTCTGAACTAATCACCCGATAACTTCCCTCACGTGATCTCCGGTCCTCCCAAGACCTCCTTCTCTCCTCCACACTTATTCGCTCCTCATCCAATCGCCTCCAAAACTTCTCCCGAATATCCCCCATCCTCTGGAACTCTCTGCCCCAACACATCCGACTATCAACCACATTCGGATCCTTCAGACGGAACCTGAAAACCCACCTCTTCAGGAAAGTCAACAGCCTGCACTGACCCCGCTGCCTCCTCATCACTACTGAAGCTACTGCCTCACCAACACCGGAGCTCCTGCAACCCTCAACCTACTGTCTCCTTCCCCACCATCCTGTAGAATGTAAGCCCGCAAGGGCAGGGTCCTCGCCCCTCTGTATCAGTCAGTCATTGTTAGTTTGCTTACTGTGAGTGATATCTGTAACTTGTATGTAACCCTTCACGACCGATCTGCGCTTCCAGAGCTCGGCAGTGATGGCGCTGCAGGAGGCCAGCGAGGCTTATCTGGTGGAGCTGTTCGAGGACACCAACCTGTGCGCCATCCACGCCAAGAGGGTCACCATCATGCCCAAAGACATCCAGCTGGCCCGCCGTATCCGTGGGGAGAGAGCCTAGATCTGTCCTCACCTGACTATACCACAAGTGTCGAAGTTCGTGGATTGGTGCAATGGTAACTATCTGCAGCTAAATGTTAAGAAAACTAAGGAGTTGGTGGCCAACTATAGCAGGATAAAGATGGAATGCTTACCGATCACTATTGCTGGTCAGGAGGTAGAGCAGGTGGAGAGTTACAAATATTTGGGGGTCCATTTGGATAGCAAACTGGACTGGAGAATCCACTCAGAGTTTGTCTACAAGAAGGGGATGAGTAGACTGTATTTCCTAAGGAAACTGAGGTCTTTTAATGTGTGTAGCAAAATGTTAGAAATGTTCTACCAATCTGTGTTGGCAAGTGCCATCTTTTTTGCAATCACGTGCTGGGGTAGTAGTGTGCGGGCCTCTGATGCTAATAAGCTTAATAAGATTATTAAGAAGGCAAGTTCTGCTGTGGGCTGCAATCTGGACTCTTTTGGGGAGGTAGTGGAGAAAAGAACTCTGAAAAAGTGTATGGCGATTATGAACAATAATGCACATCCATTATATGAGCTATTCATGAGACAGAAGAGCACCTTCAGCAACCGGCTAATATTCTGAGGTGTAAGAAGGAAAAATATAGTAAATCGTTTGTGCCAACTGCCATGGGAATGTACAATAATAACATTAGGGTTAAACCACCAAGGTGAATGTCTACTTATTTCTCCACATTTCAGTTCACTCGTTGTGTATGTCCTATTCTAATGTATAATGTTCTTCTGTCAACAAACTGTCATGTCAACTATGTAATTCCTTTATGATTTTTATGTTTGAAGTCGTGCTGCTGTGATACCATAATTTCCCACGGGATCAATAAAGTGTATCGTATCGTAACCCCTTCTCATGTACAGCACCATGGAATCAATGGTGCTATATAAATAAATAATAAGTGATGTATTTACCCCTCCTATGAATGATAGGGGTATAAAACCATATTTCTTACTTTACTGTACAGAACAATCCTATAACTGTGGGATAATATAACCTGACCAATAATTTGAAAGTGATCTATGGTCAGGAACCCAATTATCAATCTTTGATACACCTATCGGGAATTAGTGGATCACAGCTGTGTTTTAATCTTTACAGTCGTGACCTAGAAAAAGCCGCTGGTAACACACAGGGACGGCCTAGGAGCGCCCACACGCATAGAAGGACAATACTTACATTCTGTAGATACCTGAAGATCAGATTCTGAACACAATGGGTTAAGGCAGATAAGAACCACAGAGCGCAGGCAGTGACAGCGCCGCCCCCTGGCCTCAGGCATTACTACAAGCAGCATGGCGAGCACATACGTGAGAGCTGTGCCGGGTCCTGACACCACGCGAGCTCACCCACCCTCCCGGCCCCGCTGCACAGGCGCAGCAACACCCCGAACCTCAGCACAACACAAAAGGATACGATGGGCTGCACCATCACTTTCTGCACCTTCGGCCCCTGTCCTCGGTACGCCATCTTCACCAGATATCAGCCGCCTGCAAAAAAAAAACGGAAGCGGAAAAGGAATCCAACCAGGCGCAGTGACGCAAGAAAATGGACGGAAGTGATGAGACTCCGGACACGTGACGTACACCCCGGAAGTAGTCTTTCCCGCCCTTTTTCGGCCAGTTCCTCATCGGGATGAGAGGTCTTTGGATGACGTCATCAGCATGTGACAGGTTCGTGTGTCATGTGACGTGCCAGCTGCGTCTCTCACGGCTCCCTGCAGACACATGAGTGGGCAGGTGCCGGGTGGTACTTTCAGTGGGTGATGTCGGGGATGTGGCTGCAGGGCTCTGTGCAGACTGCTGCCTTCAGAGGACACAGTTTTTAATCAAGTCATTTTTCCTTTTGTCTCGTGGCTTTCTTCCCTCAGATTCTCCCACATGGCGCCCCTGCTGCATGGATTTTACACAAAATCAGAAATACTCTTTCTGGTTTTGTAACTTTTTAGGCTACTTTCACACTGGCGTTTTCTTTTAATATGTCGCTATGCGTCGTTTTGGGGGAAAAAAACGCATCCTGCAAAGTTGTTTGCAGGATGCGTTTTTGACCCATAGAATAACATTACCGACGCATTGCGACGTATTGTCACACGTTGCAACCGTCGTGCGACGGTTGCGCCGTGTTGTGGCAGACCGCCGGGAGCAAAACAAGTTAAATGTAACGCCTTTTCCGACTGCGCATGCGGGCCGGAACTCTGCCCCCACCTCCCCGCACCTCACAATGCGGCAGCGGATGCGCCGGAGAAATGCATCCGCTGCACCCGTTGTGCGTCGCATCAAACGCTAGCGTCGGAATCTCGGCCCGACGCAATGCGACGGGCCGAATCCGACGCTAGTGTGAAAGTAGCCTAAGTGTTACAAGTCACATGTTTTGCGAAATTTGCCTAAAAAGAGCTGTCGTACCTATAGTTGCTCATTGGGGGGGGGGGACCAGAGTGCATTTGCGCCAATTCTTGCAATCTTTAAAGTCGCATTTGATGAATCAGTCAAAAGTTTCTGGAAAAGCCAAATTGATGTAAAAATCAGGAAACAAAGTGACAAAATACAAGTAAAAGGCTCAAACGGTGACATTGTTACAAATCGTGCAAACTTCTGTGTGATCTTACAGGGACCCTGTCCGGTCTCCGTCCTGGCCCCAGAACGACTTCAAGCCTTCCAGCAGTGTCCGCCATGTCCCAAACTGTAACTCATATTCCGAAAATAACTACTCCGTCTAGGTAAATCATCTTGGGCCATCTCAGGTGATCCAACTCTCGCACATTCCCACAGCTTTAGTCCTCGCTCGTCAAATGGCAATAATAGATTTTTCCTATTGGTTCATTTTGATCACTGTGATAGACTCCATTACAGTGATCAAAATAAAAAAAATAGTAAATCAAACCCCCCTTTATCACCCGCCTTAGGCTAGGTTCACATTAGCATTTATGTTTGCAGCGTATCATCTGCATGCGCGAACGCATGCCAAAACACATGCTTACGCCCCTGCATCTTATGCATGACGCTAAAAAAAGCGTGCGCATGCATTTGCGTTTTTTATGCGCATGGTGGAGTTGGTGACATCATTTCCTGGACATGCGCAGTCTAAAGTACGCATGCGTACCAATGTGTTCCCATAGATAGTAATGCATTTTTTATGCATTCATGCACATGAGTGCGCAATATTTGACTCCTCAAAAACAAAAAACATGTCGCGTTGACTGCACATCGTGAAACGACGCATGCGTACGCATCAGCTTGCAAACGCATGTCCCTGCGTACACCATGTTAAAGATATGTATGCATGACGCATGCGGATCATTGGCTGCGCACAGAAATGCTAAAGTGAACCCCGCCTTAGATAAAAATAATAAAATTTAAAAAAATTATTTATTTCCATTTTTACTTTAGGGTTGGGCTTAGAGCTAGGGTTGGTGTTGGGGTTAGGGTTGGAGTTAGAATTGAGGGGTTTCCACTGTTTAAGTACAACAGGGGGTCTGCAAACGCGACATGGTGCCTGCCATTGATTCCAGACAATTTTGTGTTCAAAAGTCAAATGGTGCCTCTCTTCTGATCCCTGCCGTGTGCTCAAGTAGTGGCTTTCTCTCACGTATGGGCATCAGCATTCTCAGGAGAAATTGCACAACACATTTTGTAGTCAATTTTCTACCTTGTGATACCCTTGTGATAATAAAAAAAAGTTTGGTTCCAAACTAAATTTTTTGTGAAAAAATAAAATGTTCATTTTTTCCTTCCACATTGCTTTAGTTCTCATGAAGCACCTGAAGGGTTAATACACTTCTTGAATGTGGTTTTGCGCACATTGAGGGGTGCAGTTTTTAGAATGATATCACCTTTGGGTATTTTCTGTTATACAGTACCTTGCGAAAGTATTCGACTCCCTGGAACTTTTTAACCTTTTCCCACATATCATACTTCACACAAAGATACCAAATGTAAATTTTTGGTGAAGAATCAACAACAAGTGGAACACAATTGTGAAGCTGAATGAAATTTATTGGTTATTTTAAATTTTTGAGGAAATTTTAAAACTGAAAAGTGGGGCGTGCAATATTATTCGTCCCCTTTACTTTCAGTGCAGCAAACTCACTCCAGAAGTTCATTGTGGATTTCTGAATGATCCAATGTTGTCCTAAATGCCTAATGATAAATATAATCCACCTGTGTGTAATCAAGTCTCCGTATAAATGTACCTGCTCTGTGATAGTCTCAGGGTTCTGTTTGAAGCACAAAGAGCATCATGAAGACCAAGGAACACAACAGAAAGGTCCGTGATACTGTTGTGGAGAAGTTTAAAGCCAGATTTGGATACAAAATGATTTCGAAAACCTTAAACATCCCAAGGAGCAATGTGCAAGCGATCATATTGAAATGGAAGGAGTATCATACCACTGCAAATCTACCAAGACCTAGCCGTCCCTCTAAACTTTAATCTCAAACAAGGAGAAGACTGATCAGAGATGCAGCCAAGAGGCCCATGATCACTCTGGATGAACTGCAGAGATCTACAGCTGAGGTGGGACAGTCTGTCCATAGGACAACAATCAGTCATACACTGCACAAATCTGGCCTTAATTTGACCTCACTGTGCTCTTTTGTGTCTTCAAGTTTCTTGGTGGTGTGTGAACAGGTTCCTACAGACTTGTTCATTGTGCAAGTAGCCCATGTGTTTCTGGTTCTGTAATTGTTCTCTTGTTTCTACAAGACTAGGGAGTCCACCACTCCTTATGGGTCATTTGCATCAAAGCTGTTCCATCCAGCATGTCCACATGAAAATTCCCTCTCTGATCCCTACTTATACAGGTACTATACAGATGATCAGGTTTTTAAATACATTAGATAAGGATTATATACATTAGTTAGGACTGCTCTATATGGGTGTAACTGGGTCTACCAAGCTGGGGTACCTCTTTCAGCACCACCTCGTGTTTCAGGAGGTCCACTTCTGCTTTGGCTGGAGTCTGAATGAAGGACGCTGGCTGGAATCGCTTGGTTACATGGGCGCATATAAAAGATCACTGCTTCTCCACGTATTTCTAGTCTGACAACACTTTACTCACAGGACACAGAATATATCACACAGATACAGAGGGCAGGCCAATAGAAAACCAGCAGGCCAGACATACATTACAATAGCTGCAGGTGGCCGGAGCCTGCCGATATTTACTGTGGGAATTACAAAGGTGGGGGCGGACAAAAGGGGAATATCGTGTCCCCTCTGCCCAGGGGCGCAGCCTGTGGGCTGATGCATTAAGGACATGCATCTCACATGGAACCTATTATACATACATATAACTGCACAACATATTCTGGGTGCTGAGTGGTTCCGTAACACGGCTCCCCTTTTCAGCGACGCGATCGGCATACACAGTCTGATCCTTAACGGATCGGTTTGGGGATGACCAAAGTTTATGGGGTTGGTACAAGTTCCGTTTGTCGACTTAGTCCATCGGCGTTACCGTTTTGTTTGCCGGGTCTGTAGTGGATGGTGAAGTCCAGAGGATGTAGGGCTAAACTCCATCGCAGCAATCTGTCGTTCTCTCCGGAGACCCGATTAAGCCAGACTAGGGGATTATGGTCCGTTAGGAGGGAAAACTGTTGTCCATACAAATATGGTTGCAACTTTTTGAGTGCCCATACTACCGCCAGGCACTCCTTCTCGATGGCCGCATAGCTTACTTCACGGGGCTGTAGTTTCCGACTCAGGTAAGCTACCGGGTGTTCTTGGCCGTCCAGCCCGACTTGGCTCAATACTGCCCCCAATCCAAACATAGAAGCGTCTGTGTGAACAAGGAAACGTTTAGTTGGATCGGGTGCAGCCAATACAGGGGTATTGGTGAGGGTGTCCTTTAGTTGGCGGAAGGCTTCCTCACACTCTGGGATCCAGGTTACCTGGCGGGGTTGGTTCTTACGGGTCAGATCAGTGAGGGGCTTGGCTACGCTGCTGTAATTGGGAACAAATTTCCTGTAATACCCCGCTGTCCCTGAAACGCCATGACCTGGGTTTTAGTGCGTGGGGTGGGCCATTTGGCTATGGCCTCAATCTTGGCTGGTTCTGGTCGCTGTTTCCCACTTCCCACCCAATGCCCTAAATCCTGAACCTCTGCTTTGCCCACGTGACACTTGTTTGGGTTCAGGGTGATTCCAGCCTTGTAGATCCTGTCCAATACTGTCTCTTGGTGATTTAGATGCTCTTCCCATGTCACGCTATAGATTGCGATGTCGTCCAGGTAGGCACAAGCATAGTCCTGGAGACCATCCAGAAGCCGGTCAGCCAGCCTCTGGAAGGTCGCAGGGTCATTCTTCATCCCAAATGGCATACCTTGAAACTGGAATAAGCCGAACGGGGTGACAAATGCCGACTTGGGAATAGCGTCAGGACTAAGGGGAATCTGCCAGTAGCCTTTGCATAGATCGATGGTGGTCAAATACTTTGTCCCCGCCAGCCGGTCTAACAACTCATCCACACGCGGCATGGGATATGCATCCGTCACTGTTTTCTCATTGATCTTACGATAGTCTACACAAAACCGTGTAGTCCCATCCTTTTTGGGCACTAACACTACGGGGATGCCCAGGGACTATCTGACTCTTCTATGACCCCTAAACGCAACATCTCTTGTATCTCTTGTCGAATTCCCTCTCGTACATACTCAGGGACGTGGAAGGGGTTTTGTCGCAGGGGGGTCTGACCCTGGGTCTCAACCTTGTGTTGTGCCAGGCGAGTGTACCCTGTTCTCCCTGAAAACATCCTCTGTTGCTGCCTCAACAACTCCTCCGCCTGCTGTCTCTCCCGGGGGCCTAGGTCTTCACCCAAGTGTACCGGTCCCATGTTTTAGACTGAGTCCTTTCCCCTAAGACATCCGGCAAGGGAAGTCCGGCTAAATCCTCTGCTTCAGGTGCACAGATGGCCACTACCTCTTCAGGGCGCTCCCGGTAGGGCTTCAGCATATTCACGTGGAACATGCGGATAACCCTGGGGTCGTTACAATCGGCGACATTATAGGTTGTGTCGGCTATTTTCCCCACTACCTGGTAGGGCCCCTGCCATGCAGCTTGGAACTTGTTCTGGCTAGTGGGCTCTAACACCAAGACCTTCTGTCTTATTTCAAAGGTGTGCTCTCTGGCCCTCCGATCGTACCATACGCGCTGGCGCCGCTGGGTTGCCTGCATGTTCTCACATACAGCCTGGGTCAGCTCCTGTAGGCGGTCCCGGAATTCCAGCACATAGGGTACAATAGATACCCCTTCTATGAGGCCCTCCCCTTCCCAGTGTTCTAGCACTAAGTCTAGGGGTCCCCTTACCCGTCTCCCGTATACCAGCTCGAACGGGGAGAACCCCGTGGATTCTTGGGGCACCTCCCGATAGGCAAACAGGAGGTGAGGCAAGAATTTCTCCCAGTCCCTTTAGGTCCTGGTAAAAGTCCCAATGAGTTGTTTTAACGTCCCGTTAAAGCGTTCACACAACCCATTGGTTTGCGGGTGGTACGGGGCGCTTCTAATGGACTTTACGCCGCACAGCTTCCGCAGTTGGTTGGTCACCTCTGCTGTAAACTGGGTACCCTGGTCCGAGATAATCTCCCGGGGAAATCCAACCCGTGAGAAAACATGGAGCAAGCGGCCACCACCGTCTCTGCCAGTATGTTAGGTAACGCAACCGCCTCTGGATACCATGTGGCATAATCTACCACTGTCAATATATACCTTTTCCCTGACAGACTGGGTTTGGCTAACGGCCCTATCAGATCGACCGCTACTCGGCTAAATGGTTCCTCCACAATGGGGAGGGGGAGTAATTTGGCCTTGCATCGATCCCCCCTCTTGCCAATGCGCTGGCAACTGTCTCATGTCTGGCAGTACTGACGATCATCATAGGTTACCCCCGGCCAAAAGAAGTTTTGTGTCAGACGATGCCTGGTGCGACTGACGCTGAAGTGCTCAGCCAAGGGTATGTCATGAGAGATTCGCAGTAACTCCTGCCTATACTTCTTGGGAACTACCAGCTGTCGTTTTATAGTGGGGCTCGTCCCTGTGTGGTGCTGCTCTGTGATCCGGTAGAGGAGTCCCTGCTTCCATACAAACTGTTCCCCTTCCAGTACCCCTCTCCCCTCCTGTGCCTTCCCACGATATCCCTCCAATGAAGGATCCTCAAGTAACTCACTCTTAAATTCATCTGGGGTGGCCCAAGAAATGTGTCTGGCTATGGGAATACGTGTAGGGCTGGGATGTCTTACCTGGGCCTCCTCTGAGTGTGATTCCGACTCCGCAGCTCGAGCTTGTGGTGGTCACAGGATATGTCTCAGCCAGAGGGGCAACCGAGAAGGCAGACAACATGGGCCCCAAGTCATTTCCCAGCAAGACATCTGCAGGCAAATCCTCCATCAAGCCGACCTCAACAAGGCCATCCCCGACCCCCCAGTTCAGGTGAATCCTGGCAGTGGGCAGTCCATGTATAGCTCCCCCTGCTATACGGACTGCCACTGTCCGGTCCGTCTTCTCTTGGTCCCGGACGAGATGAGGCTTCACAAGGGTCAAAGTTGCCCCGGAATCTTAGTCCCTGCATACGTTTCCCATTAACCCACACGACCTGTCGATGCTGTTGTTGATTATTTGCCCGGGCTGCCTGCACGGGGTCTACTTCATGCAGCACTTCCTCCATCTCTTCCACCCCTTGGTTAGTTGTAGCCCCCAATGCCGGGTCAGCTTCGCCTTGGTAGCAGTGTACAGCAGCCCGGCTGAAGGTAGCTGTTCCCGCCTTTGGCCACTGAATATGCTGAGTTCGGTTGGGACATTATCTTTGTAGGTAGCCCAGCTGACGGCAGGTGTGGCATCGCGCCCCAGGTGGACTGTGGTAGGCCAGGTTTCTAGCTGGTCCCCCTACAATCTTCGGCGGTTTGGGGCCCTCCAGGTCCCTGGGCGGACCCCTAGTGACCATCTTTGATCCGGACAACTGAGGCCTCCTGGCATCTTGATGTTCATCGGCCAGACGAGCGGCTTCCTCAAGAGTCGTTGGCTGCCTGTCCCGAAGCCATTGCTGTGTCTCGGGGGTTAGTCCATTAAAGAATCATTCTAACAAGAAGAGCTGGAGGATGTCCTCCTTAGTGTAGTGGTTGCTTGGCTCCCTTGTTCCCAACTGTAGCAGTGACCCCGCCGTAATTTACAGGCCCATTCAGCGAGGGTATCGGTTACACATTTTATAAGTCCGCAGAACTTTTGGCGGTATGCCTCTGGTGTCAGGGCATATCGGGCCAAGATCACTTCTTTGATCTGCTCATAGTCCATACAGTCCTCATCAGGTACCGTGCAATAGGCGTCAATATCAATGTCTTCCTCTGCCTCCCCCAACTGTCGGAAGGCATTATACTGGATCTTTTTGTGGCTTAATGTTGAAGGTACCTGGTCGAAGGCCAGAGCTCCCCCTGCTCGCTGACTCTCCTCTCTCTGCTCTGCCATCTCCATCTTGGCTAGCTCCACTTTGGTCCGCTCTGCCATCTCCATCTTGGCTAGCTCTATCCTGGTCCGCTTGGCCATCTTTTCCTTCAGATCAGTACGCACATCAGCCATCACCTCTCGTATGATCATACTGCAGGGTTTGGGCCATAGAACGCCAGTCTGTTGTTTACCTCCCTCTGGAATTCAGTCTCCTCCACGTTCACATTGAGGGGCGCTGCACTGTCGTGTTCCATGATGGCTGCTATCAAATCCGCTTTTGTTTTGTTGCTGGCGATCAACCCTCGGGCTTCCATCAGATCTTTTAATGTAGTCCTCTTTAATTTCTGGTAGTTTTCCATTCATTCCTTTCCTCCTGTAGAAGGGGTATCATATCCCGCTGTCTGCCACCAGTGTAACGGGGTCTACCAAGCTGGGGTACCTCTTTCAGTACCACCCCGTGTTTCAGGAGGTCCGCTTCTGCTTTGGCTGGAGTCTGAATGAAGGACGCTGGCTGGAATCGCTTGGTTACATGGGCGCATATAAAAGATCACTGCTTCTCCACGTATTTCTAGTCTGACAACACTTTACTCACAGGACACAGAATATATCACACAGATACAGAGGGCAGGCCAATAGAAAACCAGCAGGCCAGACATACATTACAATAGCCGCAGGTGGCCGGAGCCTGCCGATATTTACTGTGGGAATTACAAAGGTGGGGGCGGACAAAAGGGGAATATCGTGTCACCTCTGCCCAGGGGTGCAGCCTGTGGGCTGATGCATTAGGGACATACATCTCACATGGAACCTATTATACATACATATCACTGCACAACATATTCTGGGTGCTGAGTGGTTCCGTAACACGTAACAATGGGTATACCTTGACGATTGGTGGATTAGCTTAGTATACATTTTTTTGCAAAAAAAGTATCAACTTAATACGGTAAGTTAAAGGGCCGAATAATATTGCACGCCCCACTTTTCAGTTTTTGATTTTCCATAGACATTTAAAATAACCAATAAATTTCATTCAACTTCACAATTGTGTTCCACTTATTGTTGATTCTTCATCAAAAATTTACATTTGGTATCGTTTTGTTTGAAGCATGATATGTGGGAAAAGGTTGAAAAGTTCCAGAGGGCCGAACACTTTCGCAAGGCATATTATTGACCCCCCAAACTCATTTCAAATATGATGTGATCTTTAAAAAAATGGTTTTGTAAATTTTGATGGAAAAATGAGAAATCTCTGGTCAACTTTTAACCCTTATAACGTCCTAACAAAAAAATATTGTTTCCAAAATTGTGCTGATGTAAAGTAGACATGTGGGAAATGCAAGAAGATAAAAATTGCATGTGTATTTTAAAATTGTTGACAGGAGGAAATTAACTTTATTCCTCCCAACAGGTTTTGGCTGATGGTGCCTCCATGGTGTCAGTCACCGCTGTGTGTATAGTGAGCAGTGGCTGTAACCGTGCCCTTGGCATTGATTGACAGCAGCTCATCATTAGGGCCGGCTGCCAGTGAGTGCCAGGGGGCAGTTAAAGGGAACCTGTCACCTGAATTTGGCGGGACCAGTTTTGGGTCATATGGGCGGAGTTTTCAGGTGTTTGATTCACCCTTTCCTTACCCGCTGGCTGCATGCTGGCCGGAATATTGGATTGAAGTTCATTCTCTGTCCTCCGTAGTACACGCCTGCGCAAAGCAAGATTACCTTGCACAGGCGTGTACTACGGAGGACAGAGAATGAACTTCAATCCAATATTGCGGCCAGCATGCAGCCAGCGGGTAAGGAAAGGGTGAATCAAACACCTGAAAACTCCGCCCATATGACCCAAAACTGGTCCCGCCAAATTCAGGTGACAGGTTCCCTTTAAGAGCAGTGCGGCTTAAAAAAACACCTCAGTATGGACATATTTCAGCAAAATGGGACATCAAGGACATGATTGTAATGCTGGATTGTGACTCTGTAATGTTATATGCCTTTTATTAAGAAAACGGACAACTTTAAAGGGAACCTTTCACATGGGAAGAACGCTATTGACCTGCAGATATGGGGTTCATGTGCAGGTTAATGGCATTCTGAACCTATCCAGTGCCCATTGTTAGAGCCCACTGAACTTTATTCCCCTGCCAACATTTGGCTTTTAGATATAGGGGTGACGCCAGCGTAAGTTCAATCTCACCACTCAGTGTATAGAGAGGGGCGACTACTGCCCCCTGGCACTGACTGGCAGCCGGTCCTAATGATGAGGTGCTGTCATTCAATGCCGGGGGCACGGTTACAGCCACTGCTCACTATATACACAGCTGTGACTGACATCGAGGCGGCGCCATCAGCCAAACCCTGTTGGGAAGAATAAAGTTAATTTCCTCCTGGCAGCAATTTTAATATGCACATGTAATTTTTATGTTCTGTTTTCATTGTTAATGTGACAAAGATGAAAATGTTATTTTTCTTGTAAGGTATTTCTAACCTGTTTTCTTTACCTAACAAGTAATACTAGTTTGCAATGTAATCAGGACTTGAGAACCCCAGTGCCCTGAATACTAGCTGCCTGTGTGATGGGACTTAACGTTGTAGATCAGATTTTCATCTTTGTTTGGTCAGTGTGTCAGCTTTTACCATCAGAGCTTCATCAGGTTATTTTGGTATATCAGAAGTTTTCCCAAGCTTCTCCTGTGAAACAAACATGAAAAACAGACAGCACACGGGTGACTCGATTTACAAAAAAATTTGGACGTGTGAACAGCCCCATAGATAAGGACGAGTTATGTTTGTGAGAAACGGAGATAGAAGTCGTACAATAAAAACTGACATCTAAATGAGCCTCACAAAAAAAATAAAATTTGTTTTTATAAAAAACACATTTTTCAAAATACATTTTGGTATTTTTCACCCAATTTATTGACCCTGGTTTACCACTAACATAATTTCAGAATGAGAATGAGCATTAAAAATTATTCCCACACAAAGTAACACCTGTCAAATGAGAAAAATCGGGTTAAATGGTCTGTGGGAGTAAGGGGTAAAAATGGCGCTTGAAAAAATGCATTAAAAAAATAGCATTTTTGTTTCTAGCATGAAGGCTTTTGTTCTGCCATAAAAATGCTGTAGCCAGATGTTGGCTGTAATTTAATAGGGAGTCATTAAAGAGAACCGGTCACCCCCAATATCGACGATGAGCTAAGCCCACCAGCATCAGGGGCTTATCTACAGCATTCTGGAATGCTGTAGATACGCCCCAATGTATCCTGAAAGATGAGAAAAAGACGTTAGATTATACTCACCCCGGGGGCAGTCCCGCTGCGGTCCGGTCCGATAGGCGTCACGGTCCGGGGCGTCCCATCTTCTTATGATGACGTCCTCCTCTTTTCTTCTTGCCCCGGCTCCTGTGCAGGCGTACTTTAGCTGCCCTGTTGAGGGCAGAGCAAAGTACTGCAGTGCGCAGGCGCCGGGAAAGGTCAGAGAGGCCCGGGCGCCTGCGCACTGCAGTACTTTGCTCTGCCCTCAACAGGGCAGATAAAGTACGCCTGCACAGGAGCCGGGGCAAGAAGAAAAGAGGAGGACGTCATCCTATGAAGATGGGAGGCGCCGGACCGGACTGCGACTCCCATCGGATCGGACCGCCCCTGGGTGAGTATAATCTAACCTCTTTTTCTCATCTTTCAGGATACATCGGGGGCTTATCTACAGCATTGCAGAATGCTGTAGATAAGGCCCTGATGCCGGTGGGCTTAGCTCACCTTCGATTTTGGGGTTGACAGGTTCCCTTTAAATGGAATCTGACAGCAGATAAATGATGCCTAATCCACGGGCAACATGTATCAATCACTGGATGTAGGATTTCTGCTGTAGCGTATCAGAGAAAAACAGACTTTAGAACCTGCCGGCCAAAAAGTGAATAGAATGAACTGTTGCAAATAAACCGTGCTGTTAATTAATTGGCTATGGGACAGACTGACAGCAGAGTGCAGCACTTGGTTATCTTTGACAGTGCAATAGACTTTAAATGGCAGGGCACATGCACGACTAGCTACTCCATTCAACTCCTCCTGGCTGTGGGCTGAGGTCCCACATCAATCTTAGAATTATCACCTATCAAATGGAAAGGTGCTAATTTTTGATAGATTGTAATGCAGCTTTAATTATATTAGAAATGTATAGAAGTAAATAGAGAGGACCGTGCATATGTGCAGCCACCTGTCCATCCATTCTCAATCTGGATCCAGTGGGGCTGGCTTGGGTTACTCCTATTCTCCACAGCTGTCCCAGAGGTATGACCCATGGCTATTAAATATGTATGTCATGTCCATTTGTAGTATTAACAACCCTTTATGAACCACAGCTTTGTTTGTAGATTCTAATTGCAGCTGAATGCTGCAGTCCATTCCATTCATTTCAATAGATGTGTGATTTTTATTCCATGCTACTTATCAATAAAATAGACTTTCGCGTGTCAAGAGATAAGAATTAGTGATGAGTGTATGTTGGCGGATGAGGTGTTATGAGAGCATGCTCGGGTGCTAACAGTGTCTTTGGCGTGCTCGAATAATATGTCCGAGTCCCCGCAGCTGCATGTCTCATGGCTGTTCGACAGCAGCAACACACGCTGCATTGCCTGTTTGGCATCTCTCATCATTTTCTTCAACCTGTACAGCAGCGGCAGGCTGCTTTAGTTCATGACTTTCCTCCGCTGTACTTTTCATAGTGGAAATACAAGGTATCGCATTGTTGTACAATTTAATTACATAAAAATAGCTGCAATGTCTTGCCTGCAGTTGGCCTGTCACCATGAAAATGCAGTGCAATTTGGAGGCAGCATATCATAGAGCAGGGGGATACATAGTTTTGTGAGAAAAAATTCAGAACAACGCCACATTCGCCACACGTTCAGTATTTGGTCAGTATTTTACCTCAGTATTTGTAAGCCAAAACCAGGAGTCGAACAATCAGAGAAAAAGAATAATAGAAACATATGCACCACTTCTGTATGTATTACAAATATTGATGTGTGAATGTGGCCTTACATGTGTTTTCATCATTTTATCCTCTTACATTTTGGGATTTTTTGTCCAGTGGGTGGAACTATCCCTTACACGGCTCCGTCAACATGAAAATAAAAAATGCATGCATTTTCATACAGATTTTTTCCATTTATTTTGTTCTGGTTTGTCTTGTTATTGGGATATATTCTGTGTTTATAAGAATCTTGATTACAGCTCACGTTTATTATAGTTTCCCTGATTTATCTTGACGTTGTCTTTGTATAATTTTTAATGATATCATTCCTGCTTACTATTCAGTGCACTGACATCATAATTCTTAAGGACCAGGTAGTCTAAAAATTCTGGTGCCCAGTCTCTAAGCAACAGTGGAATCTTGGTGGCTTGATACTGGTAATAGACTTCTCTTTGTCTTAGGGCTCCACCTTTAATGATCTCTAGCGCACACTCTTCTTTTGGAGCGGCTGGCTGCCGGATCACATTCGATACTGTATTTACAGCGGAGTCTGCAACATAAATAGGCAATGGTTATATACCCAAAGAGGCCCAATGTCAATTCTCCCTATTAGGGCTCGTGTGCACAAGACCGTATTGTCCGTATGAGTGCCATCCGACAAAAGATCGGATTACACTCGGACCAATGATATTCTGTCGGGCGGTGTACTTGTCCGAGGACAAGTGATCACAGCATGCATGAGTTTGATTTTGATATTCGGATCACACTCGGCTAATTAATTCAATGAATCCGGAAAACCTCAGACTGCACTCGGATGACATCAAAGTGCAGTCCAATTTTCATGGACTGACAGTATGGAGAAGATTGAGACTTTTTTTTCCATCTTCTCCTTACCTGAGAAAATAGGATCAAACTCTGATCTAAGTGTGATTAGCATAAGCGGTCCAATTCACACGAATTAGTGAAAATACTGTAATGTGACCTCTAGCCTTACTCAAACTAACACAGACAGCATTGAGGTATATCAATTGGATACTGCATTAAAGGGTTCTCCAACATTGAAAAAAAATCACGTGTATGGGTTTGGTCAAAATCTCAGCAGTTACAGGCCCACTTATTAGACCTTAAAAAGGTTATACATCATATAACCGAGATTATCTGACCTGCCTGATATAGTCTGTTTATGAGTGGGTTCATTTGGGTATTGAAAAATATTTGATGTAGCTGAATACTGACCCAAACCTGAAAAACTGTATGTGCCCAAACTCAGCATCTGCTCCCAGGAGACTGGATAGTCATTGGGATTAGCCTCAATATCTCGGGATTGCTCTTTTATTACGTTCTTTTTCACAGTTTGTAGCATGTCATTTTCTTACCTGTGTCAATATAGCTGATAACACACAGTGTAATAGACACATTGACTTTTTGTTGGTAGAACTCCATTCGAAGAGAACTGAAGAAGCCATCAAGAGCAAATTTCGTGGTTGTATATGGCACAGTCAAAGGTGAGCCAACCTTTCCTGAAATATAAATAATGCGTATGCTTCATTCCAGTACCGATCTGCACCAAACTTAAGAAAAATCCTGTTCGAAAAGATGAATCTGATGTTCACATCTGAATACAACCGTATTTGTTTTTAATCTAAAAAGGTTCCATGTCTTTCTAGGGGTCTGTGCTTTTTCTTTCTAATTGAAGGTAGCTTGTCCGTAAACCTAAGATGTGATGTCAACCATTTTGGGCAACATTCATAAAATGCAAAAAGAAACTTTGCAATTTACTTAACATTCATTTTGCTAATTTTCCGCTCCATTTCACAACATGACAGGACAGCCATACAACAAAAGATAGCTACGGTGGCAGGAATTGGCCTTACCCATCTTCACATCTCGTTGTAAACAGAGGACAAGGTCTTGTGGCACAGAACATAGCAAATAAAAAGTATATCACATTTTAGAAACATTAGCTCCTGTTGTTAAAGGCAACCTGTCATGTTCCCAAAACGCGAGTTACTTGCAGTTATAGGATTAAGCTGCAGGTTAATAGCATATAAAAGCTGTCCAGTTCTTCATTGAAAGCCCAGCTACTGGTAGAAAATGAACTTTATTCCTCTCCACAGACTCCGGCTTTCAGTCATAAACGTGTGGCCGGCGAGGCTCAGTCACTGCTTAGTACATAGTGAGGGGCAGCTGTAATCACACTCCGGTACTGACTGACAGACCGCAGATACAGCTGCCAATGTGTCAGGGTGTGCTTACAGCTCTGCTCACTGTACACTGATTGGTAACTGAAAGCTGTCCAGCTGCGCCTCTATGGCCGGGATCACACATGCGAGAAATACGTCTGTGTCTCGCATGTGAAATCCAAGCTCTGGCGCCGACACTCCACAGCGGAGCGTGCGGCCGCAGAGCAACACATGGAGCCGCACGCTCCGCTCCGAAGTGCCGGCACCAGAGCTTGGGTTTCACATGCGAGAGACAGACGTGTTTCTCGCATGTGTGATTCCGGCCTATGACTGAAAGCTGGAGGACGGCAGTAGGAATAAAGTTAATTTTCTTCCAGTAGCCATGCTTGTGTTGTGGCGGCCGCACAGCTTTAGAACTCTGTTAACCTGTAGATGTACTCCATACCTGCAAGTTGATAGCGTTTGCGTACTGACGGGTTACCTTTAAATAAACTATTTCACTCTATAACTGTTTGAAAGAGCTTAGGGGATTTACCGTTGCTTCTGAAAAATGGAGTTCCAACTACTATAAACACATTATTAATCTGCACAGAATCTTGGACTTACAACAAAATTATTTTCAAAGATAGAGACTGATTTAAGAATCTGCAAGCAAACGTTATATAACCAAAGACAATCATAAGTATGTAAATTTACGATTAATACCACGTTTTCTCATATTAAAGAACCATTAATGGGCCAGTTTGGTTGCCTTTTTTTAACTGTGCATATTCCTCACCTTATCAGCATGTTTGATTCATTTGCACTATGACTCCCACATGTTTTCTATGGTGCAAACACTTTAAACTTAAGACTGCCATATAACTGTCGCCTGAATCTGCCAATACAGTGGCTTGCAAAAGTATTCACCTCCCCCTTTACATTTTTCATGTTTTGCTACCTCACCGCCTGGAATGTCACTTTTTTTTTTAAGGGTTTGCATCATTTCATGTAAAGAACATGCCTACAACTGTGAACATTTGTTTTTTTGTGTGAAGCAAACAACAAATAGGACACAATAACTGAAAACCTAAGTGTGCATAACTATTCACCCCCCTAAAGTCAGTGCATGGTAGAGTCTCCTTTTGCGGCAATCACAGCTGAAAGTTGCTTTGGATAATGTCTGAGATTTCCACATCTTGCCACTGGGATATTTTCCCAAATTATCAAGGCAATACTTCTCCAGCTCCTTCAAGTTAGATTGTTTCCTCTGGTGAACAGTAGTGATGAGCGAGTGTACTCATTGCTCGGGTTTTCCAGAGCACGCCTGGGTGGTCTCCCAGTATTTGTGACTGCTCCGAGATTTAGTTTTTTTTGACGCAGCTGCATAATTTACAGCTACTAGCCAGGCTGAGTACATGTGGGGGTTGCCTGGTTGCTAGGGAATCCCCACATGTAATCAAGCTGACTAGTAGCCGCAAATCATGCAGAGAAAACTAAATCTCCGAGCACTAACAAATACTCGGAGACCACCCGAGCATGCTCTGGAAAACCCGAGCAACGAGTCTACTCGAATCTTCAAGTCTGACCACAGATTCTCAATTGGATTAACCCCCTAAGGACCAGGCTATTTTATAGGTTGTCCAAGCCTCATTTTTTAAATCTGACCTGTGTAATTTTATGTGGTTATAACTCTAGAACCCTTCAACAGATTCCACTGATTCTGAGTCTGTTTTTTCGTAACATATTGTACTTCATGATGGTGGTAAAATTTGTTTGATATGACTTGTATTTGTTTGTGAAAATATTGAGATTTGGCGAAAATTTCACAAGTTTCAAACTTTCAATTCTTATGCTCTTAAACCAGAAAGTTACGTCACATAAAATAGTTAATAAATAAGACCAGAGGTTCCGTCTGAATCATATATTTCAGAGATTTACACAGAAACCTGGTGTAAGCGCTCAGCACAGTGCAGACCGCAGGATAGATGTGCGCCGCGCCTTACTGCAATCTTTGGGAGGCAGAATGAAAAAATCAACAGCAGGTGAAGGATTGGTTTTATTTATTTTTTACGCTGTTCCTTTATGTTTGCCTGTTGTCACACAGTAAAAACTAGTTTTTGCATCACCATATTTTGAGAGCTATAATTTTTCCATATTTCTGCTGACAAAGTCATGTTATGTCTTTTTTTTTTTTGCGGGACAAGTTGACTTATTGCTACCATTTTCGGGCACATGACACTTTTTGATTGCTTTCTATTCTGATTTTGAGAGGCAGAATGAACAGAAATCAGCAATTCAGGAATTGTTTTTTGGGTTGTTTTTTTTTTGTTTCCCTTTTGTTTGTTTTAAAATTGATAAGGCAGCTTTATTCTTTTGGTCAGTACGATTACAGCGGTACCACATTTATGTAATTTTTTTCTGTTTTGGCGCTTTTAGGCAAAAACTTTTATAGAAAAAAATAATTGTTTTTATATCGCTTTATTCTGAGAGCTATAACTTTTTATTTTTTTCAGCTGATGGAGCTGTATGTCTGCTTGTTTTTTGCGGGACAAGGTGTCGTTCTTAGTTACACCATTTTTATTTACGGTACATTTGTCTTTTTTATCTCTTTTTAGTCTACTTTTTTTCCCAACGGTATGATGACAAGCCATAATTTGCTTTTTTTTATGGCGTTCACAGAAGGGGTTAACTAGTGTGACAGTTTTATAGATCGGGTTGCCCTGGATGCAGCGATACCAAATGTGTACTTTTTTTTATTTTTTTTTACATAAAAATGTGTATTGTTGTAATATTTGTAATTTTTTTTATTATTTAGTAAAAAATGTTTACTTTTCTTACTTTACTTTTTAGGCTATGTGCACACGTTCAGGATTTTAAGCGTTTTTTTTAATAGCTTTTTTCGTCCGTTTTCCGCTAAAAAAACACACGCATAAGCATCCCATCATTTTTAATGCATTCCGCATTTTTTGTGCACATGCTGCGTTTTTTTCCGCGGTGGAATCGCATTCCAGATAAAAACGCAGCTTGTTCATTCTTTGTGTGGAATCGCGGCAATTCCGCACACATAGGAATAAATTGATCCGCTTACTTTTCGCATGTGGCTGTGCCCACCATGCGGGAAGTAAGCGGATCATGTGCGGTTGGTACCCAGGGTGGAGGAGACTCTCCTTCAGGCCCTGGGAACCATATAATTGTAAAAAAAAAAAATTTAAAATAAAAAATTGTGATATTCTCACCTTCCGGCGTCCCCGGCAGTCTTCCAGCTCCTCGTGATGCTCCCGTTTCCAGTAATGCCTCGCGGCAATGACCTGTGATGACGTAGCGGTCTTGCATGATGCTACGTCATCTGGTGTCATTGCCGCGAGGCATTACTGGGAGCGGGAGCATCGCGAGGAGCTGGAAGACTGCCGGGGACGTCGGAAGGTGAGAATATCACGATTTTTTAATTTTTTTTAATTATTTTTAACATTTTACTATTGATGCTTCATAGGCAGCATCAATAGTAAAAAGTTGGTCACACTTGTCAAACACTGTTTGACAAGTGTGACCAACCTGTCAATCAGTTTTTCAAGTGATGCTACAGATCGCTTAGAAAATGCTAGCATTTTGCAAGCTAATTATGCATGCAAACCGCTAGTGTTTAGCGGGAAAACGCATGCAAATTACGCATGCGTTTTACCCGCGGCAGGAAGTTGTGGAATTGCCACGGAAATTTCCTCGGCAATTCCAGACGTGTGCACATAGCCTTACTTAAGATGTTTCCGTACCATGTTCTTTCCATTTGATGATAATAGATATGATGATGCTTCGGGAGATCATCAGAGATTAGGATATGTTTTTACAACCCAACCCTGACTTGTATTTCTCAACAACTATGTCCCTGACTTGTTTGAAGATCTCCTTGGTTTTCATGGAACCCGTCACCAGTTTTTTCACATAGCAGCTAAAAGTGTCATCTTACACAGCATCTGTGCTGCATTTCCTCAATACTTATATAACTCCTTGACTCCCCCTGTATAGCCCGAAAAACCTTTTTGATTTCTCCGGCGCTGTATGCTAATCGGGTCTGCCTGGTCCGATGTGCGTGGCTTATGTCCTCTCCACCCCTCATCGCCGGGAGATATCTCGCGACTGCGCAGACAAATTGCTTCTCATGCTTGCACAGTATGCTTTGCCCAACTTTGGGCAAACAATTCTGTGCATGCGCGAGACACGATTTGTCTGCAGAGGCGCAATATATCTCATGGCGACGGTTTTTGGGGCTATACAGGAGGAGTCGGGGTTATACAAGGATTTAGGGAACATAGCGCAGGCGCTGAGTAAGATGATATTTTTAGCTGCTATGTGACAAAACTGGTGACAGGTTACCTTTAATGGTGTTGCAGCCTCTGTGGCCTTTCAGAAAAGGCATGTATATACTGACAGACCATGTGACACAGATTGCATATAGGTGGATTTCCTTTCACTAAGAATGTGACTTATGAAGGGAATTGCTTGCACCAGAAATTTTTATGGGCTTAATTGCAAAAAGGGGTAAATGTATATGCCCAGACCATTTTTTAGTTTATTTTTTATTTAAATTTTGCCTATATTTTTCTCATTTCACCAACTCAGACTATCTAGTGCTGATGCATCACACACAAATCGGATTACAAAAATATTTAAACACAGGTTGTAATGTAACAAAATAGGTAAAAAGCCAAGTGGGTGAATACTTTCGCAAGCCACTGTATCTCTATATAAAATCATTGTGAAAGTTTAATTACCTGCAATTGAAGAGACTACTACAAAGTTGCCACCACTTGCTTTTAACATTGGCAGAGCTTCGACTGTCATGGTTGCATAGCTCAGAAAATTAATTTCCATAAGTTCCCGTATATGATCCACATTGCCATCAAAGAAATTAAAGTAGGTGTAACCAATATGGTTCAGGATTAGCATGTCCAGTCCTCCTGTTTACAAGAAAAGAGCACCATAATGTTGTGAAATTTGTTAATAAGTGATCCTTGGATATATTCATTTCTGATATTGGCGATGATGGGTATCATTTATGCTTTTTGATGACCATTTATCACAGTTTCTGGTTTATTATCCAAACACTAGATGGTAGCCCGATTCTAACGCATCGGGTATTCTAGAATATGTATGTAGTTTATTTATGAAGATTTTAGAATAATACATTGAATACACAGGATTCGGACTGCGCCTGTCGCTGATTGTTCGCGGCCGGCCACGTAATATATAGCACAGCCCCGTAGTATATAACAGCCCACGTAGTAAATAGCACAGCCACGTAGTATATTGCACAGCCACGTAGTATATAGCACAGCCATGTAGTATATAGCACAGCCACGTAGTATGTAGCACAGCCCACGGAGTATAATGCACAGCCCGCGTAGTATATTGCACAGCCCGCGTAGTATATTGCACAGCCCGCGTAGTATATTGCACAGCCCGCGCAGTACCACGCACGTAGTGTATAACACAGGCCACGTAGTGTATAGCACAGCCCGCGCAGTACATTGCACAGCCCGCGCAGTACATTGCACAGCCCGCGCAGTACATTGCACAGCCCGCGTAGTACATTGCACAGCCCACGCAGTACATTGCATAGCCCGCGTAGTACATTGCACAGCCCACGCAGTACATTGCACAGCCCGCGTAGTACATTGCACAGCCCGCGCAGTTAATTGCACTGCCCGTGTAGTACATTGCACAGCCCGCGCAGTACATTGCACAGCGTATATAGCACAGCCCACGTAGTATATAGCACAGCCCACGCAGTATATAGCAATGTGGGCAACATATCCTTGTTAAAAAAAAAAGAATTAAAATAAAAAATAGTGATATACTCACCCTCCGTTGGCCCCTGGATCGAAGCGTTTACCGATGCTCCTCGCGCGCTCCGGTCTGAAGAATGCATTGCGGTCTCGCGAGATGATGACGTAGCGGTCTCACATGGAGCGGTCATCGGGGTGTCGCGAGGAGCGGGAAAGGTCTGTTGTATGGAGCGGGCACTGACTATGGGGAGGAAGGAGCAGCCATGTTGCCACCGGACTGTGCCCGTCGCTGATTGGTCGTGGCTGTTTTGCCGCAACCAATCAGCGACTTGGATTTCCATGACAGACAGAGGCCGCGACCAATGAATATCCGTGACAGACAGACTGAAGGACAGACAGAAAGACGGAAGTGATCTTTAGACAATTATATAGTTGATGTCATAAGTATTAAGTACAGCAAACCCCACTGACATGTCTTAGTTTCAGGTCTGCTTTGAACATTCAGATTTGAAGCGCAAAAGTAATTTATGTGTCAGCTAAAGTTCTTCTGTTCACACCAAGTATTTTGTACGTCACTGAATCATGTCTGTGCAAGAAACATATGAACAAAACCTTAAGGCACAATTTAAATGAATATTCTGATCTTATTACCTTCAGATTATGCCATGAGTGTATATCAGATAAGGTCCCAATAATGGAACCTGCATTTATCTTGAGAATGAGACCACATAGTCATCTGCTGTCAGCAGAGGGGTAGTCAGAATTCCTATATGAATGAATGACAATTCCAACCCCTGCCCGCAGGCTGTGGCATGCATCGAGGCCATATTGTTGATACAGATGAATGTCCCATAGACCAGGGTCAAACGAGCGTATAAATCAGACCAATGTTATTCAATGGGGCAGTTCTGATTACTGATTTTTTTTTCATTGACAGAATCTGCCAGTGGAAAAAAACAAACACAGAATGCTGTTATTTCAGTCTGAAATCGGAAGACGCTTACCCATTCAATTCTAGGGGTCCGTGGAAAACATTGGACTGCACTCAGATGACTCCCACAATGGAGAAGATGGAGAAATGTTGTTCTCCATTTGCTCCTCACAGTGTGCTACGGTTCTTTCATCCAAGAGAGTCGGATCATACTTTGCTGACACCCTAATCAAACTCAGATCAGAATCTGTTCTAAGTGTAGTTGCCATAACTGACCCAATTAATAAAAGACCTGGACAACCTCAGCAGAAGGAGCAACTGTAGAGGAACTGAACACAGACATATCACTTATTAGCTAGATTTATTGTCTCTTACCAAATAATCGTTCTGCTTCATGTACCACACTCTTAGCAAAAGTCATACTGTCCATACTTCCAGAGAGGTAGGAGGCAGACGCTGCACCAAGTTTTGTGCACTTTTCAACGACCTAAGAAAAAGAATGGAAATGTATTGTCCAATACTTGCTAAGTATCAGGAATGCATTAGTAATGCACATATTTTATTAAGGGGAATCTGTCAGGTTTTTGCTACTATATCTTATCTGAGAGCAGTATGATGTAGGGAAAGAGACCCTGAATCCAACAATGTACCACTTAATTTCGTGGGTGCAGCAGTTGTGATACAATCAGAGTTCTTAGATGCAGCATGAAGCAGAGCTGATGAAGCTAACTCCACCCACACCTGCCAGGTTCTGTGTGTACACATTCTGTTTACTCTGAGCTGCTTTTCACATGAGGGGGCGGGGTCAGATGACAGCATGTGCCAGCAATGATAATGTCCTAGTGATATCAGAAAACAACTGCATGCAGCCTGATAAGTGACACATCAATTCAATGTTTTAACCCCTACCTCATGTTGTCCTCAGATTACTTAGCAAAAACCTGCTGACAGATTCACATTAACTATCTCCTTTGCGTCATATTTTAGCTTGCAATAGATTTACAAATTATAATATCTAGAAGACTCACTTCCAAACTAAAGAAAGTTGGCAAACCTTCCACGGGAGAAGCAATCTGCAGCTGTTCAGCAGGAGAGGACAGTCAAGCACTGCAGTCTTTATGCATATTGTGACTAATACATTTTCATGTGTGCAGTTATTTCACATGTTCAATTAAAACTACAATCAGTTGCTTCTATTTTTCACTGATCTTTTCATCATTTATAAGAAGAAAATAGGAAAATGCTTATCACCTTACAGTCTTGCTTAGCATATTATTAGCTTACACAGAAGTGGTTGAAGAAATTAAACTAAACACGTACATGTAAATGTGGAAAGTCCCAGTCTTGTAACATAGAAGGTATGGTAAGCACTATAATTTCTGCATTGTACACACATAATCCCCCACAGTAGTTATGGTGCCACTGAAAAAGGGCTGGCACTAGTGATGGGCAAACCTGAACGGTAAAGCATGGGGTCTGTGCCGAATACCTAGTGTCCCTGCAAGAAACACCAGCTATGATCGGCGGTAAGTTTGTTAGCAGTGGTCAGAGTGCTGTGGTTCCCACACTGTCATAGAGGGATCCCCATACGTTTTTTTAAATAATTTAAATAGAAACCTAAATGTATTCCTCTCATTTTTGACAACCAGCCAAGCTAAAGCAGGTAGCTGGGGTGCTGGTATTCTCAGACTGGGAAGGGGCCTTGGATATTGGCCCTTCCCAACCTAAAAATAGCATCCCACACATGCCCCAGAAATGCGTATCCATTAAATGCGGCAATTCTGGCTCTTTGCCCAACTTTTCCCACTTGCCCTGGTTCAGTGGCATTGGGGTAATCTTTGTGGGGTTTGATGTCAGCTTTGTAATGTCAGCTGACATCAAGCCCATCGGTTAGTAATGGAGAGGCATCTTAAGACACCCCCATTACTAACCCCATAGTCAAAAGTAAAAGAAATCCAGACATGGAGAAAAGTCCTTTATTTGAAATAAAAACAGACTCCTTTATTGAAAAAAAAACCTCTCCATCCTCCTTTACCTATTTATTACTGTAAAATTAAAAATAACAGAACACCATATTCCTCACCTGTCCGGCGATTAACTATTTGTCCCACAACGTGCTCCAACTCTGCTGCATCTGGATTGCATAGCTGAGCAATGGCATGATTCGACGGTTCATCCGTGAATCCAGGAGACCCTGAACTGAGTCTGATGGCATAGCTTCAGTTACCTGCAGTGACTTCATTGAGCTTACGCCCGTCAAAGGCAGCGGTCCTTAGGCTCAGCGTCGCATGCCACCACTCAGCCATGCAATCCAGATGAAGCAGAGTTGGGCTCTTCGTGGGACAAATGGATTATCGATGGATAGGTGAGGAATACGGTGATTTTTAGATGAATTCAACCTCACATATTAACCCATCTGATTGTTGCACCATTTTTGAGGCGGCTGAGGGCTGACGTTCTTAATCTGGGAGGGGGCCAATATACATGGCCCCTTCCTAGACTATTCATATCAGTCCGCAGATGTCTGTTTAACCGTTTGCTGGTTAGTAAATAAAGTGTGACCCCACATCATTTGTTTGGGAGTCTCCTCTTTAACAACCAGTAGAGGCTAAGCAAACAGCTGTAAGCTTATATTAATAGCCTGGGAACTTTTATAGCTTTTGGCTTCTTCCCAGAATATTAATATCAGCAGCCAGACTTCGGCATTCCCTCAGCTGGTTCTGAAAATTTTGGGGGACCCCACGCTGTTTTTTTTGTTTGTTTTTTTTATTTATTAACAAGTAAGTAAAATAGACACCCAAGTTAATCTTAGTTCACAGCCTCCAGTTGTTCCAGCAAGGTTACCTTAGTCACACAGCCACCAGGTCTCATAGTAGCTCAAGTGTTGGACTGATGAGTGCCGAACTTGCAGCCGTTCATCAGTCTGGCACTGGCATTTGCAAAAGCAAGAGAAACAGCTGCTATGAACTCAGATGTCCTTACTGTATTGTTAATAAATAAAATATATGAAAGAAACAGCGTGTCGTCCCCCATAATTTTCATAACCAGCTGGGGGCTGATGTTAATATTCAGGGAAGGGGACAATATCCATAAAGGTTTCCACCCTATTAATATCAGCTCACAGCTGTTTACTTAGCCTTTACTGGTTAATATATAGGGGATACCCACCTAAAAAAATATATTCGATAACCAGCAAAGGCTAAACAGACAGCTGCGGGCTGATATTAATAGCCTAAGAAAGGGCCATGGATATTGGTCCCCTCCAGACTAAGAACATCAGCTCTCAGCTGCTACAGAAATGGCACATCTATAAGATTCTGGCGCTTAGCCTCCATTCTTCCCAAATGCCCTGGTGCGGTGGCAAGTGGGGTAACAGGTTTGGGGTTGAGGTCAGCTGTTTTATGATCGCTGACATCAAATCCAGGGGTTAGTAATGGAAAGGTGTCTATAAGATGCCTCAATTACTAACCACAGTCTCATATTGTAATAAAGACACAGCCAGAATAAAGTCCTTTATATGAAATAAAACACGCCGACCCTCTTTTACCCATTTATTTACCAAAAATTTAAATAAAAAACACCATATAACTCAGCTGACGATAATCAATTTGTCACACGAAGAGCCCAACTGCGAACCCAACTATATCTGTATTGTATGGCTGAGCGGTGGCATGATGTGACCACTCAGCTGTGAATCCAGGAGACACTGAGCTGAGGCTGAGAACTTAGGTGCAGCACTGAGCGGTGACGTCAATAAGATGAGCGCAGTTCATGGTCGACGAACTCTGGTGACCTCACTGGAGTCAGTGCTGGCTGCGTGAGAACGTTCTACAAGCGCTGGCGTCAGTGAGGTCACTGGAGTTCATTGACAATGACCTCTGCTCATCTTATTGACGTCACCACTATGTGCTGCCTCTGAGTTTTCTGGCTCAGCTCAGTGTCTCCTGCAGTCATGACTGAGCTGTTGCATAATGCCATCACTCAGCAATGAAATCCAGATATAGCAGATTTGGAACGCATCGTTGGACATACCAATTATCGTCAGGTGAGGAATATGGTGTTTTATTATTTTTAATTTTACAGTAATAGGTGAAAGAGGGTGTGGGATTGTTTCTTTCAAATAAAGGACTTTTCTGTGTGTCTGTGTTTTATGTCATTTGACTATTGGGGTAGTAATAGGAGTGTCTTATAGCCTCTCCATTACTAACTCCTGGGCTTGATGCCCTCTGCCATAAAACAGCTGACATCAACCCCAAACCTATTACCACTCTTGCCACTGCACCAGGGAGAAGAAAGGAGGCTAAACCCCACAATTGGTGCATCCTATGGATGTGACATTTCTAGGGCGTCTGAGAGCTGAAGCTCCTAGTCTGGAAAGGGCCAATATCCATGGCCCTTTTCTAGGCTATTAAAGGGACTCTGTCACCTGAATTTGGAGGGAACAATCTTCAGCCATGGAAGCGGGGTTTTCAGGTGTTTGATTCACCCTTTCCTTACCCGCTGGCTGCAATATTGGATTGAAGTTCATTCTCTGTCCTCTATAGTACACGCCTGCGCAAGGCAAGGCTGCTGCGGCTGACAATATGCGCGCTATTACAGAGAAATTAATTTTCATTGCCAGTGCAATGAATATTCATTTCTCTTTAGCAGCGGGCACAGGAGTTAGTTACAGCAGTCGGCTCCTGCCTTGTGTGACCCACTGCTCCGCCACTGCCACTCCCCTTCCATCTTCTGGACACCTCACTTGAATATAAGCCGAGAGGGGCGTTTTCAGCACAAAAAAAAATGTGCTGAAAAACTTGACTTATATTCAAGTATATACCATACATCTCTCCATGAAGGCATTTAAATGGCATAAATCGTTCCCCGCACCCATTGCAGACAGTCAATCAGTTGCCATGGCAGCTGGGGCTCTATGGAATACTTTCATCACCACCAACATAGTCCCCTTATGATGCCAAGCCACAAAAGAGGAGTAAAACTATTATACCACTAGATTACAATATATAGTAAAATTGATCAAATGAACAAATATTCAAGTCCCCTAAATATATAAAGTAAAAATTACTAGGAAATAAATAAATAATATGTAAAAATAGAATTAAAGAGGTTTAATCACTGTCTTTTCCTAATTAAAAATTATTTGTAATCATGTCCATAAAAATCTAGTGCGAACTATCCCAAAAAACTAAAGACTCCAGAATTTGGTCATCACATTTCTTTGCAAAAACATCAATAAATGTCAATCAAAATGTCAGAAATGCTAAAAAAGGATGTCAAAGCCCTCATACAAAAAAAAAAATAGCTCCATCGATAGAAGAATAAAAAAGTATGGGTCTCTGAAAATTGCAACACAAACTAATGGATTTTTTTTCAATTCTGAAATTTTGTATAAGTTTGGTGACGCCATAATTGTCTGACCTGAAAAATAACATTATCAGACCGTTTACACTATATTGCTGAACTTTTTCTTTCTATCATTTTATTTACACTATTGCAGACAGGTTTCGTCTGTCAGGAGAAGGGGAATAAAGAAAGAAAGCAAAAAAAAAAAATGCTCAGGACTTGATTGTATGCATGTAAGAAACTTTTATTATGACCTTTGACAAAGTAATTTTGATATCTAGGTTTGATAACTAGATTGGTAGAAATGAGTGTAAAGCGCAAACAACATAAGGCCTCATTCACACGTCTGTGTTTAAACACTTCCGTGAGGAAATGGTACCCGTGTCATCAGTGTTTTGGGATCAGTGTGTCCGTTTTTACCATCAGTGTGTCATCCGTTTTTCACAGATGGATAAATAAACTTTAAAACTTCTTCTATCCTGTGTAATATTAACCCCTTCCCGACCCATGACGCCACGTAGGCGTCATGAAAGTCGGTGCCAATCCGACCCATGATTCCTATGTGGCGTCATGGAAAGATCGCGTCCCTGCAGATCGGGTGAAAGGGTTAACTCTCCCCCCCCCGGTTCTCCGTTCCACCCCCCTATGCTCCATTCCAGCCCCCCCGTGCTCCGTTCCACGCCCCCCGTGCTCCGTTCCACCCCTCCCGCGCTCCGATTCCCCCCCCCCGTGCTCCGATCCCCCCCCCCGTGGTCCCCCCCCACCCCATCATACTTACCGATCCAGCCGGGGTCCCGTCCGTCTTCTCCCTGGGCGCCGCCATCTTCCAAAATGGCGGGCGCATTGCGCCCGCCGAATCTGCCGGCCGGCAGATTCGTTCCAAAGTGCATTTTGATCACTGAGATAGATTATATCTCAGTGATCAAAATAAAAGAAATAATAAATGACCCCCCCCCTTTGTCACCCCCATAGGTAGGGACAATAAAAAAAAAAGAAATTTTTTTTTTTCCACTAATGTTAGAATAGGGATAGGGGTAGGGCTAGGGTTAGGGCTAGGGGTAGGGTTAGGGCTAGGGGTAGGGTTAGGGCTAGGGTTAGGGTTTCGGTATGTGCACACATATTTTGGTCCTCTGCGGATTTTTCCGCTGCGGATTTGATAAATCCGCAGTGCTAAACCGCTGCGGATTTATGGCGGATTTACCGCGTTTTTTTCTGTTCATTTCACTGCGGTTTTACAACTGCGATTTTCTATTGGAGCAGTTGTAAAACTGCTGCGGAATCCGCACAAAGAAGTGACATGCTGCGGAAAGTAAACCGCTGCGTTTCCGTGCAGTTTTTCCGCAGCATGTGTACAGCGATTTTTGTTTCCCGTAGGTTTACATTGAACTGTAAACTCATGGGAAACTGCTGCGGATCTGCAGCGTTTTCCGCAGCGTGTGCACATACCTATAGAATTAGGCTATGTGCACACTGTGCGGATTTGGCTGTGGATTGGCCGCTGCGGATTCGCAGCAGTGTTCCATCAGGTTTACAGTACCATGTAAACATATGAAAAACCAAATCCGCTGTGCCCATGGTGCGGAAAATACCGCGCGGAAACGCTGCGTTGTATTTTCCGCAGCATGTCAATTCTTTGTGCGGATTCCGCAGCGTTTTACACCTGTTCCTCAATAGGAATCCGCAGGTGAAATCCGCACAAAAAACACTGGAAATCCACGGAAAATCCGCAGGTAAAACGCAGTGCCTTTTACCCGCGGATTTTTCAAAAATGGTGCGGAAATATCTCACACGAATCCGCAACGTGGGCACATAGCCTTAGGGTTAGGGTTGGAACTAGGGTTGTGGTTAGGGTTGTGATTAGGGTTATGGCTACAGTTGGGATTAGGGTTAGGGGTGTGGGGGGGTTAGTGTTGGAGTTAGAATTGAGGGGTTACCACTGTTTAGGCACATCAGGGGTCTCCAAACGCAACATGGCGCCACCATTGATTCCAGCCAATCTCGTATTCAAAAAGTCAAATGGTGCTCCCTCAATTCCGAGCCCCGACGTGTGCCCAAACAGTGGTTTACCCCCACATATGGGGTACCAGCATACTCCGGACAAACTGCGCAACAATTACTGGGGTCCAATTTCTCCTGTTACCCTTGTGAATCTAAAAAAATGCTTGCTAAAACATAATTTTTGAGGAAAGAAAAATGATTTTTAAACGTCTGTGAAGCACTTGGGGATTCAAAGTGCTCACCACATATCTAGATAAGTTCCTTGGGGGGTCTAGTTTCTAAAATGGGGTCACTTGTGGGGGCTTCTACTGTTTAGGCACACCAGGGGCTCTGCAAACGCAACGTGACACCCGCAGACCATTCCATCAAAGTCTGCATTTCAAAAGTCACTACTTCCCTTCTGAGCCCCGACGTGTGCCCAAACAGTGGTTTACCCTCACATATGGGGTATCAGCGTACTCAGGAGAAACTGGACAACAACTTTTGGGGTCCAATTTCTCCTGTAACCCTAGGGAAAATAAAAAATTCTGGGCTAAATAATTATTTTTGAGGAAAGAAAACGTATTTATTATTTTCACGGCTCTGCATTATAAACTTCTATGAAGCGCTTGGGGGTTCAAAGTGCTCACCACACATCTAGATAAGTTCCTTTCGGGGTCTAGTTTCCAAAATGGGGTCACTTGTGGGGGGTTTCTACTGTTAAGCCACATCAGGGGCTCTGCAAACGCAACGTGACGCACACAGAGCATTCCATCAAAGTCTGCATTTCAAAACGTCACTACTTCACTTCCGAGCCTCGGCATGTGCCCAAACAGTGGTTTACCCCCACACATGGTGTATCAGCGTACTCAGGAGAAACTGGACAACAACTTTTGGGGTCCAATTTCTTCTGTAACCCTTGGGAAAATAAAAAATTCTGGGCTAAATAATTATTTTTGAGGAAAGAAAACGTATTTATTATTTTCACGGCTCTGCATTATAAACTTCTATGAAGCACTTGGGGGTTCAAAGTGCTCACCACACATCTAGATAAGTTCCTTTGGGGGTCTAGTTTCCAAAATGGGGTCACTTGTGGGGGGTTTCTACTGTTAAGCCACATCAGGGGCTCTGCAAACGCAACGTGACGCCCACAGAGCATTCCATCAAAGTCTGCATTTCAAAACGTCACTACTTCACTTCCGAGCCCCGGCATGTGCCCAAACAGTGATTTACCCCCACATATGGGGTATCAGCGTACTCAGGAGAAACTGGACAACAACTTTTGGGGTCAAATTTCTCCTGTTACCCTTGGGAAAATAAAAAATTGCAGGCTAAAAGATCATTTTTGAGAAAATAATTTTTTATTTTTATTTTCATGGCTCTGCGTTATAAACTTCTGTGAAGCACTTGGGGGTTCAAAGTCCTCACCACACATCTAGATTAGTTCCTTTGGGGGTCTAGTTTCCAAAATGGTGTCATTTCTGGGGGATCTCCAATGTTTAGGCACACAGGGGCTCTCCAAACGTGACATGGTGTCCGCTAATGATTGGAGCTAATTTTCCATTTAAAAAGCCAAATGGCGTGCCATCCCTTCCGAGCCCTGCCGTGCGCCCAAACAGTGGTTTACCCCCACATATGGGGTATCAGCGTACTCAGGACAAACTGGACAACAATATTTGGGGTCCAATTTCTCCTATTATCCTTGGCAACATAGGAAATTCCAGGCTAAAAAATCATTTTTGAGGAAAGAAAAATTATTTTTTATTTTCATGGCTCTGCGTTATAAACTTCTGTGAAGCACCTGGGGGTTTAAAGTGCTCAATATGCATCTAGATAAGTTCCTTGGGGGGTCTAGTTTCCAAAATGGGGTCACTTGTGGGGGAGCTCCAATGTTTAGGCACACAGGGGCTCTCCAAACGCGACATGGTGTCTGCTAACAATTGGAGCTAATTTTCCATTCAAAAAGTCAAATGGCGCGCCTTCCCTTCCGAGCCCTGCCGAGTGCCAAAACAGTGGTTTACCCCCACATATGAGGTATCGACGTACTCGGGAGAAATTGCCCAACAAATTTTATGATCCATTTTATCCTACTGCCCATGTGAAAATGAAAAAATTGAGGCGAAAAGAATTTTTTTGTGAAAAAAAGTACTTTTTCATTTTTACAGATCAATTTGTGAAGCACCTGAGGGTTTAAAGTGCTCACTAGGCATCTAAATAAGTTCCTTGGGGGGTCTAGTTTCCAAAATGGGGTCACTTGTGGGGGAGCGCCAATGTTTAGGCACACAGGAGCTATCCAAACGCGACATGGTGTCCGCTAACGATGGAAATAATTTTTCATTCAAAAAGTCAAATGGCGCTCCTTCCCTTCCGAGCCTTACCATGTGCCCAAACAGTGGTTTACCCCCACATGTGAGGTATTGGTGTACTCAGGAGAAATTGCCCAACACATTTTAGGATCCATTTTATCCTGTTGCCCATGTGAAAATGAAAAAATTGAGGCTAAAATAATTTTTTTGTGAAAAAAAAGTACTTTTTCATTTTTACGGATCAATTTGTGAAGCACCTGGGGGTTCAAAGTGCTCACTATGCATCTAGATAAGTTCCTTGGGGCGTCTAGTTTCCAAAATGGGGTCACTTGTGGGGGAGCTCCAATTTTTAGGCACACGGGGGCTCTCCAAACGTGACATGGTGTCCGCTAAAGAGTAGAGCCAATTTTTGATTCAAAAAGTCAAATGGCGCTCCTTCCCTTCCAAGCCCTGCCGTGCGCCCAAACAGTGGTTTACCCCCACATATGAGGTATCAGCGTACTCAGGACAAATTGGACAACAACTTTCGTGGTTCAGTTTCTCCTTTTACCATTGGGAAAATAAAAAAATTGTTGCTAAAAGATAATTTTTGTGACTAAAAAGTTAAATGTTCATTTTTTCCTTCCATGTTGCTTCTGCTGCTGTGAAGCACCTGAAGGGTTAATAAACTTCTTGAATGTGGTTTTGAGTACCTTGAGGGGTGCAGTTTTTAGAATGGTGTCACTTTTGGGTATTTTCAGCCATATAGACCCCTCAAACTGACTTCAAATGTGAGGTGGTCCCTAAAAAAAATGGTTTTGTAAATTTCGTTGTAAAAATGACAAATCGCTGGTCAAATTTTAACCCTTATAACTTCCTAACAAAAAAAAATTTTGTTTCCAAAATTGTGCTGATGTAAAGTAAACATGTGGGAAATGTTATTTATTAAACTATTTTGTGTCACATATCTCTCTGGTTTAACAGAATAAATATTCAAAATGTGAAAATTGCAAAATTTTCGCCAAATTTCCGTTTTTATCACAAATAAACACAGAATTTATTGACCTAAATTTACCACTAACATGAAGCCCATTATGTCACGAAAAAACAATCTCAGAACCGCTAGGATCCGTTGAAGCGTTCCTGAGTTATTACCTCATAAAGGGACACTGGTCAGAATTGCAAAAAACGGCAAGGTCTTTAAGGTCAAAATAGGCTGGGTCATGAAGGGGTTAAAAACAGACTGAACACTGATGCCATCCGTGTGATGTATGTGTTCTTCATGGACCCATAGTGTAGACTTCTATTGGCCCTTTGAAATCGTGATACTGGAGAAAAATGGAGAAGTCTCCTTGAGTTTTGCATGAACACATGGTTCGTGGAAACAGATGGACATGATAGACTATTATGGGTACTTACTATGTACGTGGAACACGGACAAGTGAGTGAGGCCTAATAGTGTTACCTTCTTGAGTTTCTCTTCAGTCCGGGCGGTTATTAATATATGTGATCCCATCTTTGCCAGGTGATATGCCATCTGTTCTCCAATGCCAGAACTTGCACCAGTAACAATCACGCGTTTTCCCTTTAGCATTTCTAAAGATACAGAATCAGAATGAGTTAGTGACTATTTAGTGATTACATATAATTAGTAGTGATGAGCGATTGTGCTCGGATAAGGTGTTATCCGAGCATGCCAGTGCGCTAACAAATAGACAATCCCTGTATGTGTTGCGGTTGTATAACAGCCAGGAGACATGCAGCCACGGGGACTTGCACATATTTTTCAAGCGCATTGAAGACACTCGGTTAGCACACAAGCATGCTCAGATACCACCTTATCAGAGCATGTTCGCTCATCCCTAATAATTACCATGTCCTGTAAAAAAGAAGCAAGTAAACATTAACATTTCCAATGTTCATAGTATGAGAAACCTCACAATCCTTTTAGTAACCTTGTTTCATGCCGTTATTCCTCCTCCAAGATATTTACTGATGTCACTTTTATGGTGGGGTCCTTACCTGTTCTTGCTATTACCAACATGGCTTTACAAGTGATCTATAGAGAAGTAACAGTTATATTTGAATAGTGGTTTTATAACAGTTTATGCATCCTATAAATGATTTATTACTAGACCGTGTTCTAATTATGTCAGGAGAGAAAAGGATATCTCAACTGAGATGTATCTTGGGTGTACACAAATGTTACCTATTTTGTCACCTTTTATTAAATCCAATATGTGAGAAAAAGATTAAAAGATCACTGAACAGACATAAGCCTATAAATGTACAGGAGTGGTCACAATCCTTCTGTTAATAATAGCTTGATCACAAGGCTAGGAGTTACAAATGGACTTGCAATAACTATCTATTCAGCCATTGCCCTGAAATTACCGGTAATCAATATAATTGTCCTGTAATTTATCATAGTACAAGATATGAAGTTCTCTGACACCGGGGGGCTACAAAAATAGGACATTTTCATGCATAAAATGTAGCTGCTAGTGCCTTACTTTTGGGGTTTTCTGTATAATTTATTTTCTGGCTCCTAAAAGTATGAAACTACTCGTATGCTCTAACTGGCTCATGAGGCCTGCATTTTTTTTTAAATATCTGCTAAAGCAGTGCCACATTAGAGGAAATGCAACTTTTCTCTGACTGTCTTCTGAAAAATGTTATGGGATTGACCCCTGGCTGAATCATTATAGAGAAGAGGGAATCATTTGAAATTGAAATTTGTCTGCGTTTTGTTTGTGTTTTAATAAAGTTGCCACAAACTGCAAGAATGGAGAGTTTCTAATGGCACAGAAAGTATGTATTAAAGGTTTTGCCAACAAGAAAAAAGGTGGCACTCACCGTCCCTTAACCCCTTTCTGACGTCAAACAGGATAGTACGTCCGATGTCAGAAGCCCCGCTTTGATGCAGGCTCCGGCGGTGAGCCCACCTCAAAGCCACGACATGTCAGCTGTATTCAACAGCTGACATGTTCCCACAATAGCTGCGCGTGGAATCGCGATGCGCCCATGCCTATTAACTAGTTAAATGCCACTGTCAAACTCTGACAGCGGCATTTCCGGCCATCAGGCCGGAAATACGCGCATCGCTGACCCCTGTTACGTGATCTGGGGTCAGTGGTGTGTCAGCATGACAACCAGAGGTCTCCTCGAGACCTCTATGGTTGTTGATGCCAGATTGCTATGAGCGCCACCCTGTGGTCGGCGCTCATAGCAATGCTGTAATTCTATTACATAGGGGCGATCTGAGCATCGCCTCTCTGTAGCAGAGCCGATCAAGTTGTGCCAGCTTCTAGCCTCCCATGGAGACTATTGAAGCATGCCAAAAGTAAAAAAAAAAGAAAAAAGTGTTTAAAAATATGAAAAAAAATTAAATAAATAAAAGTTCAAATTACCCCCCTTTCGCCCCAATCAAAATAAAATCAAACCTACGTATATTTGGTATCACCGTGTTCAGAATCGCCCGATCTATCAATAAAAAAAGGATTAACCTGATCGCTAAGCGACATAGCGAGAAAAAATATCAAAACGCTAGAACTACATTTTGGGGGGTCGCCCCGACCGATCAAAAGATTGTATCTGCACAATAATGGTATTATTAAAAACGTCAGCTCAGCACACAAAAAATAAGCCCTCACGCAACCCCAGATAACTTTGGATTTTTTTTCACCACTTAGGGTATGTTTCCACGGTCAGGAAATGCTGCGTGTTTGGCGCTGCGTACAGCCGTGCAGCGTCAAACACGCTGCGTCCAGATGATACAGCATAGTGGAGGGGACTTCATGAAATGCCGTCTTCACTATGCGTTAAAAGACGCAGGCGGCAGACCCGCGTAAATGGACATGAGGCGCGTCTTTCCAGAACGCAGCATGTCTGTTTACAATGCAGTGACGCTCCGTCGCCGCACCGTAAATTAACCATAACTTATCATTAGATGCGCTGCCACAAGGATAAATTCAGGAAAAGTATCAAGGATTCACAGTGGTTTATTCTACGAGTTTCGGGAGTCTCATGCCCCCTTCATCAGCCACCGTGGCAGCGAGGAGTATAACTACAAATTCCCTTTGAATACAAGGCATCCAGATGTAGCAGAGCTTGACTCGACGTGGGAGACTCGTTATTAAGGACTACGTCGGATCAGGGAGTATACGGTTAGTTTATTTTTTTATTTTTTTTTCAGATGATCGATGGCTTCGCTTGGATTACCAGTGTAATAAAGATGGCAAAACTGTGTGGTGTTTTATTTCATTAAAATACTTTATTCTGCATGTGTGTGTTTTATTAACCCTTTACCAACTATAGGATTAGTAATGGTAGGAGTCTTATTGAAGCCTCTCCATTACTAAGCTGGCTTAATGTCACCATACAAAGGTGACATTAACCCCTTATTTCCCCATATGCCACCACTACAGGGCAGTGGGAAGAGAGAGACTAAGCGCCGGAATTGGCACATCTTACAGATGTGCCATTTCTGGGGTGGCTGGGAGCTGGTATTTGTAGCTGGGGTGGGGGGGGGGGGGGCAATACCCATGGTCCCTCTCTAGGCTATGAATATCAGCCCGCTATAAATTATAGGGGGACCCCACGTCAATTTTTTTGGGGGGGTCCCCCTATTTTAATAGCCAGTAAAGACTAAATATACAGCTGCAGGCTGATATTCATAGCCTGGGAAGTTCCATGGGTATTAACCCCTTCCCAGGCTACAAACATCAGTCCCCCAATTGCTGGCTTTTCCCTCTGTGGTGCAGAAAATTGCGTGGGAGCCCACGCCAAATTTTTTTCAATTTTTTTAAATTAAACAGATAATGCGTTTAAGACCGGGGTCACACTTGCGAGAAACTCGCACGAGTCTCACACCTCAATACGTGACACAGCCGCCCCTGGGACCGGAGCGTTCAGCTACATAGAAATACATGCAGCCGCACACTCTGGTCCTGAGTGCCGGTGGCAGTGCCAGGTGTTGAGGTGCGAAACTCGGGCGAGTTTCTCGCATGTGTAATCCCGGTCTAACTCTTTATGTACCGTTTTATTATGTTTATTACTAAACATCGTGCTTGGTTTTATTCATCTATAGATATATCTATCATCTATTATGTACCTATTATCTATCTATCTATCTATCTATCGATATATCTATCATCTATCTATTATATCTATCTATTATCTATCTATTGATTGCTATATCTATCTATAGATGTATCTTTCTATCTATCTGTGTATGTATTCTTCAATGGAGTATGTAAAAGAAGAGGTTGGACAAGGAAATGACATCACAATTCTTTTTTTTGTATATCTTTATTTAGCTTACAAAAACACACAATTCCGCATGAAAAAAAACGCATCAAAAACGCAAGTGACCTGCCAGTGATCTCAGATGCAGATTTTACCTGCTTCAAATCCTGAGCCAATACTGAGCCATTCCTGACTGTGGAAACATACCCTTAGATAAAAAAAGAACCCAGACATGTTTGGTATCTATGAACTCATAATGACCTGAAGAATCATAATGGCAGCTCAGTTTTTGCATTTAGTGAACCTTGCAAAAAAGCCAAACAAAAAACAAGGGGATTTCACTTTTTTTTACAATTTCGCCGCATTTGTTTTTTTTTTCCATTTTTGAGTTCACGACATGCTGAAACCAATTACGTCATTCAAAAGTACAACTCGTCCCGCAAAAAGCAAGCCCTCACATGGCCATATTGACAGAAAAATAAAAAAGATATGGCTCTGTGAAGAAGGGGAGCGAAAAACGAAAACGCAAAACCGAAAAAAGCTCCAGTCTTAAAGGGGTTAAAAGATCATGTATTTCCTGAAAGTTAAAACGTGGATGCCGGAGAGTTTTTAGGACACATGATGGATTGTATGCCACTTTTCTTTCTTGTTGGCAATATTATTCAAATCAAATGGTCGGCACTATATTCAATTGTGGTGCAGGTGGAGCAATAGCAGCAAAGATAAAGAAATCCCGGCATTCACGTGTTGATTAATGCTCATTCAATGGAATTTTTGGTTCCGGATACTTTTCTATTCCTCTAAATATATTTAAAACACTATTTGTTTTTGTAAGCAAATAAAAGATAAGGAGATACTTGCCCAATAATTGTGCACACAGATTATTTTGACCATAACATCATTTTTATGCATATTTCCAACTCCAAGTTTTATAAACTTGAATGCTATTTTGGTCACTGCTGTATTTTTTGAAACATCATAAATGTATTTTTGCACATTGTGAGTTGTTTGGTTATTATTCTTTAACAGATCAAAATAATGAGTTTAGTTGAAAAATTTACATTTTTCATTTAGTTGCATTATAATTCTGCACACTAATGTACATTTTGTTCCAATTTGATCTGCGTAATCCACTTACCCAGTAAATATGGAGATTGAATGCATCTCTGCCGTACAGACTGCCAGCCTTGCACCTGGTTGTGCTCCAGTGGGAGCTGATGACCTCTGATAACCCAGGTACTGGCCACCACCGTGTAAGGTATGATCATACACTCGATAAGCCAGGGCATTAAATGGGAGCCTGTGCAAAACATCACAATCATCCGCAATGTGGGAAATGATGTTGGGCATGTTTTTCTTTTGTGATCTTTGCAAATGGCATCCCACAGTGTTTGGATTTGTGTAGAACTGCAAATGTCAGGAAATTTGACTGCAACTCGATCTTCAACATATTGATCCACTAGTGTCTACTTATCAATATTTGGCACTGGTTTGAGTCAGATCTCCAAAAAGGAAAGAAAAGGCAATAAGATAGGCTGCTATAATTTAAGAGATTTTCCAAGGAAAGATATTCCTGTATCCACAGATTAGGAGGTAAATATCTGATACTTTGGGGTTCTACTCGGAACCCCACTGATAACTAGACCAAGGTTCCCAATTTATCTATACCTCCTCACTATAGTTAATCTCTGCCACTCCCAATTTTTAAGGGAATGACAGTCAAGTACTGTACTCCTCTATCTTCATAATTCCCATAGACATCAATAGATAACCACACAACTGTGCAATAATGTCAGTCAATTCAATCCCCACCAGATTAAGACTTCCACTTAAATGTTTGGCGTTGGTCCCAGCGATCAGTGATATATCACCTATCCTGTGGAGAGATGAGAAATGTAATTTATGGATTAACCTTCTTTATGATAAAAATAACGTACCCTATACCTAGTTTTCTATTTTTTCGGCTCAATCCTACTCAATTTAGTGCCAAATATCCATTGATACCCTTCCATGAGTCCCTCTTATTACATCTTTCCTAATTGCCTATAGTCAAACCCTATTACTGTTTTTGTGTTGCAAGTAAACTAAAACATTTTAAAAGTAGTTCGAGGAACCAATAAAAATGACTGTAGTGAAAAAAATTATTACATATTTAGGGAAGTCCAACAAAAAAAAGTTTATTTTTATGATTGTGCCTATTAAGTGATATTTGCTAGAACTTGCTCAGCCCTATTAGGAATCGATCTTATGTGTATCCCATATATACTGTATATATCAAGTAGCAATTTGAAAGAACCTTTTCTTTTTAATTACAGGTTTGTTAATTAGTTTAATAAAATATTGATTTGTTTTAAATAAAAGTTTATTTTAACGACCTTGGATTTTACACATTGGATTATAAACTTAGATCATGACATGAGATATAAACTCCTGAAAGACTAGTCACACCCGTCTGCCAATATTGTAACTCATTAACTTCTTGTGGCCTTGCCCTGTGCTTTCTATAAAATGTACAATTTGCACTTTGATTGTTTAACACAGATAAACCTATGTGAATATGAATTATCTTCCAGCCACCATAATTTAATCCATGGTTTCTGGGGGAAATATTCATGCATTCCTGTTTTTTTTTTTTTTTAACGAACCAAATACCAAAAGATTTTAAAAATATAAAAGATGATTTTTTCCTAAGAGAACCTGTCGAGTCCTCTAACCTTCACTCACTGCCATCCTATTCTAAAATATGATGTACTGGTAAATGCAAGCTCAGAACCGGAGCTTGCATTTAAAGGGATGATTTTTGTGTAGTATACTGATAGTATCTTGAAATAGGGCTTGATTAGCCCTTTCTGGATATGTAAGTTTTATTTCTCTGCGTGGCCTCATTGTCCTGATGTAAGCTCTGGACAAATTTATCGTCTTGCTATGGGAATTCTGGCATATGTAAATGGAAAATGAATATTCACTCCTTCTCCCACCCACAATCCCGCCCACCACTCTGCACTGGCGTCACTTATTCTATCACATTGCCCTATTCCCGAGGATCGCATTGCAATTTTGTGATCTGGCCGCGCCGTCTGCTCTCCTGACCTGAGAGTGACAGCTGCATAAGAATACATGATGTCACTCTCAGGTCATGAGAGCAGACGGTCAGTCCGAGGATTGCGATTCGATCCCCAGATGGATAGCTCAACTGTCAGGAGTTAGGAGTTGCAGCACAGTTTTCATCTGCCTTGTATGGAGCCAGCTCAATTCCTATGCCCGCTCCATACACCTGCCCCAGCCCTGTGGTGTAAAAACTCGTCATGGATAGGGAAGAGGTGAAAATGGGCTATCTAGAGTTCTTTAACCCCTTTACCCCCAAGGGTGGTTTGCACGTTATGGACCGGGCCAATTTTTACAATTCTGACCACTGTCCCTTTATGAGGTTATAACTCTGGAACGCTTCAACGGATCCCGGTGATTCTGACATTGTTTTCTCGTGACATATTGTACTTCATGATAGTGGTAAAATTTCTTTGATATTACCTGCGTTTATTTGTGAAAAAAATGGAAATATGGCGAAAATTTTTAAAATTTCGCAATTTTCCAACTTTGAAATTTTATGCAATTAAATCACAGAGATATGTCACACAAAATACTTAATAAGTAACATTTCCCACATGTCTACTTTACATCAGCACAATTTTGCAACCAAAATTTTTTTCTGTTAGGGAGTTATAAGGGTTAAAAGTTGACCAGCAATTTCTCATTTTTACTACAAAATTTAGAAAACCATCTTTTTAGGGACCACCTCACATTTGAAGTCATTTTGAGGGGTCTATATGGCAGAAAATACCCAAAAGTGACACCATTCTAAAAACTGCACCCCTCAAGGTGCGCAAAACCATATTCAAGAAGTTGATTAACCCTTCAGGTGTTTCACAGCAGCAGAAGCAACATGGAAGGAAAAAATTAACATTTTACTTTTTAGTCACAAAAATGATCTTTCAGCAATAATTCTTTTAATTTCCCAAGGGTAAAAAGATGAAATGGACCTCAAAAGTTGTTGTCCAATTTGTCCTGAGTACGCTGATACCCCACATGTGAGGGGGAACCACTTTTTGGGCGCACGGCAGGGCTCAGAAGGAAAGGAGCGCCGTTTGACATTTTCAATCTAAAATCGGCTGGAATTGAGATCGGACTCCATGTCGCGTTTGGCGAGCCCCTGATGTGCCTAAACAGTGGAAAACCACCACAAGTGACCCCATTTTGGAAACTAGACCCCCTAAGGAACTTATCTAGATGTGTCGTGAGAACTTTTATCCCCCAAGTGCTTCACGAAAGTTTATAATGCCCGGGCGTGAAAATAAAAAATCCTATTTTTTCCACAAACATGATCGTTTAGTCCCCAATTTTTTATTTTCTCAAGGGTAAAAGGAGAAACTGGACCCCAAAAGTTGTTGTCCAATTTGTCCTGAGTACGCTGATACCCCATATGTAGGGGGGAACCACTGTTTGGGCGCATGGCAGGGCTCAGAAGGAAAGGAGCGCCGTTTGACATTTTCAAGCTAAAATTGGCTGGAATTGAGATCGGACGCCATGTCGCGTTTGGCAAGCCCCTGATGTGCCTAAACAGTGGAAAACCCCACACAAGTGACCCCATTTTGGAAACTAGACCCCCTAAGAAACTTATCTAGATGTGTCGTGAGCACTTTTATCCCCCAAGTGCTTCACGAAAGTTTATAATGCCCGGGCGTGAAAATAAAAAATCCTATTTTTTCCACAAACATGATCGTTCAGTCCCCAATTTTTTATTTTCTCAAGGGTAAAAGGAGAAATTGGACCCCAAACGTTGTTGTCCACTTTGTCCTGAGTACGCTGATACCCCATATGTAGGGGGGAACCACTGTTTGGGCGCATGGCAGGGCTCAGAAGGAAAGGAACGCCGTTTGACATTTTCAAGCTAAAATTGGCTGGAATTGAGATCGGACGCCATGTCGCGTTTGGCAAGCCCCTGATGTGCTTAAACAGTGGAAAACCCCCACAAGTGACCCCATTTTGGAAACTAGACCCTTTAAGGAACTTATCTAGATGTGTCGTGAGCACTTTTATCCCCCAAGTGCTTCACGAAAGTTTATAATGCCCGGGCGTGAAAATAAAAAATCCTATTTTTTCCACAAACATGATCGTTTAGTCCCCAATTTTTTTATTTTCTCAAGGGTAAAAGGAGAAATTGGACCCCAAAAGTTGTTGTCCAATTTGTCCTGAGTACGCTGATACCCCATATGTGGGGGGGAACCACTGCTTGGGCACATGGCAGGGCTCAGAAGGAAAGGAGCGCCGTTTGACATTTTCAAGCTAAAATTGGCTGGAATTGAGATCGGACGCCATGTCGCGTTTGGCAAGCCCCTGATGTGCCTAAACAGTGGAAAACCCCCACAAGTGACCCCATTTTGGAAACTAGACCCCCTAAGGAACTTATCTAGATGTGTCGTGAGCACTTTTATCCCCCAAGTGCTTCACGAAAGTTTATAATGCCCGGGCGTGAAAATAAAAAATCCTATTTTTTCCACAAACATGATCGTTTAGTCCCCAATTTTTTTATTTTCTCAAGGGTAAAAGGAGAAATTGGACCCCAAAAGTTGTTGTCCAATTTGTCCTGAGTACGCTGATACCCCATATGTGGGGGGGAACCACTGCTTGGGCACATGGCAGGGCTCAGAAGGAAAGGAGCGCCGTTTGACATTTTCAAGCTAAAATTGGCTGGAATTGAGATCGGACGCCATGTCGCGTTTGGCAAGCCCCTGATGTGCCTAAACAGTGGAAAAACCCCACAAGTGACCCCATTTTGGAAACTAGACCCCCTAAGGAACTTATCTAGATGTGTCGTGAGCACTTTTGTCCCCCAAGTGCTTCACGAAAGTTTATAATGCTCGGGCGTGAAAAAAAAACCCTATTTTTTCCCACAAAAATGATCATTTAGTCCCCAATTTTTAATTTTCCCAAGTGTAACAGGAGAAATAGGACCCCAAAAGTTGTTGTCCAATTTGTCCTGAGTACGCTGATACCCCACATGTGGGAGAAAACTACTGTTTGGGTACACTTCGGGGCTCGGAAGGGAAGTAGTGACGTTTTGAAAAGCAGACTTTGATGGAATGGTCTGCAGGCGTCATGTTCCGTTTGCAGAGCCCCTGATGTGCCTGAACAGTAGAAATCCCCCACAAGTGACCCCATTTTGGAAACTAGACCTAATTTGGAACTTATCTAGGTGTGTGGTGACAATTTTGAACCCCCAAGTGTTTCACTTAAATTTATAACGCCCGGGCGTGAAAATAAAATATCCTATTTTTTCCTACAAAAATGATCATTTAGTCCCCAATTTTTAATTTTCCCAAGTGTAACAGGAGAAATTGGACCCCAAAAGTTGTTGTCCAATTTGTCCTGAATACGGTGATACCCTACATGTGGGAAAAAATACTGTTTGGGCACACGTCGGGGCTCGGAAGGGATGTGGTGACGTTTTGGAAAGCAGACTTTGATGGAATGGTCTGCAGGCGTCATGTTCCGTTTGCAGAGCCCCTGATGTGCCCAAACAGTAAAAAAAAAACCACAAGTGACATTTTGTAAACTAGACCCCCAATGAACTTACATAGATGTGCCCCCTTTTTGGAACTAATCTACTGTTTCCTGTAAAGTAAATTAGTAGTGCATGGAGGTGTGGTACACTCTGAAGCAATCCTTCATACACAGGCCAGGTTTTTCGGGGCAGGTGTCGCATTGATAAATGGTGTCCTTGCGTATTCCCCTTTTGTAACACACTCGGCACCTTTTTTGCGACTTACCTCTTTTTGCAGTTTGCGGGACCTCCCCCGGGAAATGCTGACCTGGTACGATACGAGCACCTTCAGTTCCGGAAGTACTGGGGCCAGCTCCTTCCCTCGTGCCAAATAACAGGGCCTTAACCACTACCTCCTGGAACTGAAGGTACGACGTATCGCTGTGGCGTGCACATCGTGACAGCAGGAAAGCGTTGAGCATTGCCATTTGTACGATGTGCACGGACAGCTTTTTGTACCACACCTTGGCCTTCCTCAAAGCACTGTATGGTTGGAGGAGTTGATCGGAGAGATCAACGCCCCCCATGTTTTTGTTGTATCCCAGTACACAGTCCGGTTTGCAGACCTGTGTAGAGGTACCCCGTACAGTGCTGAGGGCACTGCCATCACCGTGTATGGTGGTCAAGAGAAGGACATCCCTCTTGTCCTTGTACTTGACCACCAGCAGGTGGTCGCTACATTGGGCTCTGCTCTCACCTTTTCTGAGCATCTGCCCAAGTAGCGTCTTTGGGAGGCCTCTCTGATTTTTGCGGACAGTACCGCAGGCTGCGGTACCTCGCGCAGAGAGGGATTTGTAGAGTGGGATGCTGGAATAAAAGTTATCAGTGTAGAGGTGATAACCTTTATCCAGCAGTGGGTGCACCAAATCCCACACTATTTTCCCACTCACTCCCAGGACAGGGGGACACTCAGGCGGTTCAATCCTGCTGTCCTTCCCCTCTTAGACTCTAAAGCTGTAGGTGTACCCTGAGGTACTCTCACACAGCTTGTAGAGTTTGATTCCGTACCTGGCCCTCTTGCTGGGCAGGTATTGACGGAATCCGAGCCGCCCCTTAAAATGAACCAAGGACTCATCCACGCAGATGTCCCTTTTGGGCACGTACACTTCACCGAACTTTTTGTTGAAGTGTTCGATGACAGGCCGAACTTTGAACAGACGGTCAAAGTTGGGGTCATCTCATGCGGGACACTGTGCATTATCGGAATAATGCAGGAACTTGTGGATGGCCTCAAAACGCGTTCGGACCATGACCATTCGGAACACTGGAGTGTTGAATAAAATATCAACACTCCAATATTGCCGAACTTCTGGCTTCTTCAGGAGCCCCATATGAAGCATCAGGCCCCAAAACTGCATCATCTCAACTGCGTCTACAGGAGACCAGTTGGAATATGATGAACCGGTGTTTTGCTCCAAAAATTGACGAGCATACAAATTAGTTTGCTCTACCATGAGGTTAACAAAATCCTCAGAGAAAAAGACTTTGAAAAAGTCTATTTCTGTGAGGCCGGTGGTGTCAAACCTGATTCCTGATTCTGCCACAAAATCAGGAATCAGTGGCTCGTAATTTTCGGGGGGCGAGGTCCATACGGGGTCCGAAGAGGGGCGCGCTGGTTCATCTTCAGGAGTGGGCCCTGCCTCATCTTCATCTTCATGAATGATGGGCACTTCTTCTGTCCTGCGGTGTCTGCGTGGCGGTACCGCAGGGCCGGAGGAGGAAGATGAGGAGGGGGAAGAGGATGAGGAAGAATCAGAAAAATAAAGAAAAGTGGGATCCTCTCCCTCGCTATCAGTGTCGGAGGCAAGGAAAGCATATGCTGTTGGGACGAACGGGACATTTTTTGTCAGTATGGTGCTTTTGTGTACTTTATTGGGAACTATGTGTACGTGTGGGAGGATAGTGTTTGGTGCAAACTATTCTAAAAAGAAAAAGCTAAAGGAAAAAAAAGCAAAGGGGAGAAAAAAATACCTGTGAAAGGAAAAGTCTAAAACAGCAGGCCCTAGCTCTGATAAGTGAACCGCGTCACTTACCAAATTTTGGCGCCTGCTGGGTGTACGAACGGGGATGTGGAAAAAACGCCAGGCACGAGAGCTCTGATAAGTGACACGGTTCACTTATCAGAGTTCGGCGGCTGCTGGGTGTGCGAACGGGGATGTGAAAAGGGAAGGCACAGATTAGACGCGGCGGCTGGGGGAGCGCAAGGGGATGGGGGAAAAAAAGAAAAGGCACGGATTAGACGCAGCGGCTGGGGGAGCGCACGGAGATGGGAAAAAAAGAAAAGGGAAGGCACAAATTAAACGCGGCGGCTGGGGGAGCGCAAGGGGATGGGGGAAAAAAAAAGAAAGAAAAGGCACGGATTAGACGCAGCGGCTGGGGGAGCGCACGGGGATGGGAAAAAAAAAAGAAAAAGAAAAGGGAAGGCACAGATTACACGCGGCGGCTGGGGGAGCGCAAGGGGATGGGGGAAAAAAAGAAAAGGCACGGATTAGACGCAGCGGCTGGGGGAGCGCACGGAGATGGGGAAAAAAAAAAGAAAAGGGAAGGCACAAATTAAACGCGGCGGCTGGGGGAGCGCAAGGGGATGGGGGAAAAAAAAAAAGGCACGGATTAGACGTGGCGGCTGGGGGAGCGCACGGGGATGGGGGAAAAAAAGTGAGCACGAGTGTTGATAGGTGAACTGCGTCACCAATCAACGCTCGGCGGCGCTAAGGGGGTGAAAAAAAAGCGAGCACGAGTGTTGATAGGTGAACTGCGTCACCAATCAACGCTCGGCGGCTGCTAAATTTGGGCACGGATGCGGCGCAAGGAGGGGGGATGGGAGAAGGGGGGATGGGAGAAGGGGGGATGAATAGAGATCGGGCCGGGATCGGGGTATCAACACTTACGGTTTGTAGTCTCTCTTCTTTCTTCTTTCTTTTTTCTTTAGCTAGAATTGTGGTGTCACAGGCTACTGTGGCACCACAAGTCTCAGCACAGGAGGGGATCTCGCAGCGTGACCGCTCTGAAGGAATCCTCACCAAGTGTGAGGATTCCTTCAGAGCAGTTACACAGGTCAGGGGCAGGTGAGACAGGTCACAGAGCGGTCACACCGCTGCTGTAACCTGTGATTGGTGGGATCGATGATCACATCGATCCCACCAATCAAAGAAGGCCCTGGTGACGCTGGTGTTGCTATGCACCAGCCTATGATCGGAGCTCACAGCTCCGATCATAGGCAGGTCACCAGCAGGTCACCAGCAGGTGACAGGCAGGTGACCGGCAGGTCACCATCAGGGCACAGCGCGGTCACACCGCTGCTGTGCCCTGTGATTGGCGCGATCGACGATCACATCGATCGCGCCAATCAGACTAGAGGGATGCCGATACAGAGGCAGGGAACACGGGGCTGCAGAGCGCGCAGGTAGGCAGGACACAGCGGCGGTAACAGCGGCGGTAATACCGCCGCTGTGTCCTGCGATTGGCGCGATCAGTGTGATCGTCGATCGCGCCAATCAGCGTTGAATGCTCCGGAGCCATGGCAGGGGATCCGGAGCCATGGCCCGGGGCTGCAGAGCGCGCAGGGACAGGCAGGGCACAGAGCGGTAACACCGCCGCTGTGCCCTGCGATTGGCGCGATCGATCGATCACGATCGCGCCAATCCTGGGGGGGTTTGGGCCTATGCCTGGCATTGCCAGGCACTGGCCTAGGATCGAGTACATCGGTACTCGTTCCTAGGCTGGGACCTCACTGTTTCAGCCAAATTGATTGGCTGAAACAATGAGAAAGGCTGCGATTGGCTGCTCAGAATTGAGCAGCCAATCACAGCGATCGGGAGGCCGGGGGGGCAGCGACAGGCCCTAGGATGCCGACACCATCTTCCTGCAGGTAAGATGGCGTCGGAATTTTAATGCGATCACTGCGACTTAAGTCGCAGTGTCGCATTAAAGGGCATGACGTACTATTCCGTCCTTGGGAAGTAAAGCCCACCCCACATGGACGGAATAGTATGTCTGATGGCAGAAAGGGGTTAATGGGTAAAATTGCAAACTGTAAAAACAAGTAAGTTTGCAATATTGACCTCCTATTAAAAGAACAGAGGGATTTTTGATATTATAGTGTATGGCAAGTTGCCGATCATCCTGCCTATGTTGGTGAGGCTGATACCTAAGTAAAGCGCGCATGCCGATTTTAGGCTTTTTGCTTTAGAGCCTGCTCATGTCTTTTTGAAGTTGGCTATATAGCTTGATATAGCTAGCTTCAGTCCCCCTGTGCTTATCCCATGCTCCAGGGGAAAAGCTGCCTCTAAAAGTAGCCATGGAGAGAGCACAGTTCGGATAGCAGCACAACCATGCCGCCTGCTTGAACTGCCAATTTTCAGGAGTAAATACCTATGGCAAACAGGAAGTTGGAACGAAGCGGAGGAGTACGTTTCAGAAACGGGACTTCAGAATAACCCTTTTTGACTGGAGAAATTCCCCACTATAGTGTTCATAGTTCTGTCAGTTATAATAGTGGCAGAGCAGACTAAATGCTTTTTTATGGATAAGGTATAAAAATTTTTATGAGCGTTTGTTGTAAAATAAAAAACCCAAAAGACCTAAAGACTTCTGACCTGCATGTGTTACCTTGGCAGGATAATCTACTCTAGTGTCACAGATTTACCTGCTAGTTGATGATTACCAAGAAGTACTACTTTATAAAAGCCAGAAAATGTAAGATAAGATATTGTGAATATATATTGCTGATTTGAAAACTAGTAACCCTAAAAGGTGTCTATGGCAAAAATACTTTTCAATAGTGTGAAAAAAGTAATACAAGTATGCGACAGTTGTGCAGACACTACTAAAATCTGCTAAAATTTAAATCTAATAAGTATCCAAATGATTAAAATAACAATTGTGCATAAATTCACATTATCAGAAAGAGGATTTCTAAAATTATGTTTTTGGAAATGTAAAGGTGGCAGTGCCACTAGAGAAAAATCTAATTGGATTAGTTGCTAGCTTCTAGTCATCATTATAGGTCCAAATAGTTGACCCTCCAAGTTTGGAATTTTTCAGAAAACATATAAGAATGCTAAAAATAACTTTTTGCTTAAAAAAAAAGAAGCTCCCAATGTTGTATTTGAGAAATGTTGTATCTGCGCCTTCTAAAACTCTTGACGCTTTGCAGTTTTTTTCCCCCTTTCCCTATTCAGAGGGAAGCACTGGAACATTAATAGATGTTGTATTTGTGAGAATTCTGCCTAGCGACAGATGTCCTCTTTGCTTCTTTTTAGAAATTGTTCTTCATTATAAAAGGTCTATAAAATAGTAAAAAAACTTGTAAGTACGGGGTTTGAAAAGTAGTGCATATTTCACACTACATATATAAACCACAATACTCAGATTGGGAAACCTGGGGTCAGTTCAGGTCTGGACCGTAAAAATACCCATTCTGAACCTAGCAAGTCAAGTGGGCTACCAACATTTTAGACTTCTATGGGATTGTTGGTGGGAAATTTCCCTTTTGAGTTGAGTTTTGTTGTCCACCATGATCAAAGTGTTCTACGCTCAATTCTTAATATACTTGTGCTATATGCTTTTTTTATGTGTAAAGGAATGTATACTGGGGTTGTGAATGTTTAGAAACCAGTCTGAGTACTGCCAAGCTGTCAGAGACATGGTCAGTATGCCTACCAGGTAATGGGGTGGCTGCCATAGAGGTGCCATGGGGTCAGTTAGAGAAGGTTTAGGATTCGCAGCAGTTTTCCATGAGTTTACAGTACCATGTAAACCTATGGAAAACAAAATCTGCAGTTCACATGCTGCGGAAAAAAACACGCGGAAACATATCATTGTTTATTCCGCAGCATGTCAATTCTTTGTGCGGATTCCGAGGCGGTTTAAACCTGCTCAATAATAGGAAACCGCACAAAATCCCCCCAAAAATTGTGGTAAATCCGCGGTAATTCCGCAGGAAATCTGCAGTGCGGTTTACCTGTGGATTTACCAAAATCAGTCTGGTAAAATCCGCAGAGTAATCCGCAGCGTGTGCACATACCCTCAGTGGTTCTGTTTTACTACCAGGCAGTGTCAGGCAACACAGAGGAGCTGTACAGCTGACATAGAAACTTGAGAAAGCAGTGTGCAAAATGCACGTCAGGGGTGCTGTCATCTTACTAGCTGTTTATTATTTTACTGCTCCCGTTTCACACTATTTGCAATCATGGTTAGATATTTCCTTATGAATATGCACTTTAACGAAAGCATCTATACTTATTAGATTATGTTTGAAATGATCATATCCTTAGGGGAGAGTCATAATATATTATTTATTGACCACATGATCTTGTTTTCTATTATACACCTACCCCCATATGTTCCCCCATGTGATTGATAGTTCCCTGGTATAAAAACATATATGTTTTCTAACTTGATGGAATATACATTTTCTAATAAATAATATATTTTATTTTTATACCAGTGTAGTACCTTTCTTTGTAAGATTATGATTTATTAGTACACACCCATTAGTCTTTTTTTTGTCAATCGGTTTTCTGTAGTACCGTATTTTCCGGCGTATAAGACGACTTTTTAACCCCTGAAAATCTTCTTAAAAGTCGGGGGTCGTCTTATACGCCGGGTATCTATGGTGGGTGGGGGGGGGGGAGTGGTCCCGATGACGGAGGGGGCGTCTCACAGGGAAGTGTGAGTATGCCCCATTACCTCATATTGTAGCTGCAGCATCAGCGTGGGTTGCTGGGGAGCGGCGGCGGCTGTTCCTCTTCATGCCGCGTGGGTGCTGTGGGGCGGCGGTTCCTCTTCCTGCAGCGGCGGCGTATCTTCAGGGAGAGTCAGTCGGGGCTCCTCCGGCATCTCCTGAAAGCCCGGAGGCGCCGGCAGCTCCATTGCTGCGATGCGGTGGCCTCCGGGAAAATGGCCGCTGGGGGCGGCGCAGGCTCAGATTCAGATCCCGTCCCGAGATCTCGAGAGACGAGATCTGAATCTGAGCCTGCACCGCCCCCAGCAGCCATTTTCCCGGAGGCCACCGCATCGCAGCAATGGAGCTGCCGGCGCCTCCGGGCTTTCAGGAGATGCCGGAGGAGCCCCGACTGACTCTCCCTGAAGATACGCCGCCGCTGCCGCCCCCGTTGCCGCCCCACAGCACAGAGCCCCGACGCTGTACCAAGAGGAACCGCCGCCCCACACCACCCACACGGCACAAAGGAGCAGCCACCGCCGCTCCCCAGCAACCCACGCTGACGCTGCAGCTACAATATGAGGTAATGGGGCATACTCACACTTCCCTGTGAGACGCCCCCTCCGTCATCGGGACCACTCCCCCCCCCCAAAAAAAGGCACATTAGTCACCGGCCGTATAAGATGACATACGGCGTATAAGAAGACCCCCGACTTTTAAGATTTTATATTTTAACTGGAAAAGTTGGGGGGTCGTCTTATACGCCCAGTCGTCTTATACGCCGGAAAATACGGTAATTTGGGAAACAGACTAGACTCTCCTTGGGGTTAGATATGGACAAGGGGACAGGTGTCCCATGAGTGTGAAGTCTCTGTCCTGTGTGTAAGGGGACCAGCCCATCAGTAAAGAGAATGAAGAGTTTGCAACCTGAGAGGGCATGTGCACACGTCAAGATTTCTTGCAGAAATTTTCCTGACAAAAACCGGACATTTCTGCCAGAAATCCGCATGCGTTTTTTTCACGTTTTTCATGCGTTTTTGACACGTTTTTGGTGCGTTTTTTACCAAATGCATAGAATAGCGGGAAAAAACGCAGAAAATCCGCAATGAACATGCTGCTTTTTTACCGCGATGCGGTTTTTTTTGCGGGAAAAAAACGCATCATGTGCACAAAACATGCAGAATGCATTCTAAATGATAGGATGCATAATGTATGCATTTTTAATGAGTTTTTATAGCGTTTTTACCGCAAAAAAACTGAACGTGTGAACATACCCTAAAGGGAGAAGTCACTTCGGAGAGGCACCAAACGGCTTAGGTGATGGAGAGTTAGCTGCAGAAGTGTGCCTGGAAGTGAGGAGAGTGACCGCCAGAAGTATGGGGAATTGCCTGTAGAGGTCGGTGTGGGAGGGCACACCTGGTGACATTTAGCCGTGGGATGAGCATGAAGGTGAAGTGATATGCTACAGCTGAGTAGTAAGTGGAACATACGCGTGTGGCCGAGCTGGCGGTGGAGTGTTCAAGACAGTTATGGTATGTGCACACGTAGAAAGCTCCTCTGCTGATTTTTCCGCAGCGGATTTGATAAATCCGCAGTGCAAAACCGATGCGGTTTTTACTGCGGATTTATCGCGTTTTCTATTGCGGATTCCGCTGCGGTTTTACATCTGCAGTTTTCTATTGGAGCAGGTGTAAAAACGCAGTGGAATCCGCACAAAGAATTGACATGCTGCGGAAAATAAAACGCTGCGTTTCCGCGCAATTTTTTCTGCAGCATGTGCACTGCGGATTTCATTTCCCATAGGTTTACATTGTACTGTAAACTCATGGGAAACTGCTGCAGATCCGCAACTGTGCAAAATCCGCAACATGTGCACATACCCTTAGGCAAAAGAGAGGTGGCAGCGCAAGTGAGATAGTCCTGTTGAAGTGCAGCGGAGAGTGGAATGACTTGAAGGTCATGGGACCCATTGTAAAAGGTCCAATGGGGCCCCCAATTATTGCAAATCTTTCACCCCATCATGACCATTGGATGTTGTTTTTTTGTTTTTTATCTTTTATATTTTTCCAGCACTGTGACTTATTTTTTGTGGGACAAGTTGTACTTTTGAATGACTCCACTGATTTTACTATATAGTGTACTGGAAAGCGGGAAAAAAATTCCAACTGCGGTGAAATTGCAAAACAAGCGCAATTCCACATTTTTTTTACCTTGTTCACTAAATGATAGAATTGCTCTGCCAGTATGATTCTCCAGGACATTACAAGTTTGTAGATACCAAATATGTAGAGGTTCGGTTTTATTTACTGGTGAAAAAAATCCAATATTTATTGGAAAAAAAAGGCGCCATTTTCCAAGACCTGTAGCATCTCCAATTTTCAAGATCTGGAGCTGACTTGCCGAGCTAACATTTTTATTGATACTATTTTGGAGTAGATGTTTGATTGCCTGTTATTGCAATGTTTTTCTGCGACCTAAAAAACATAATTGTGACTTTTTGATTTTTTTTTTCTGATTAATCAAATTGCCGATCAGATTAATTATTTTTATATTTTGATAGATCTGCATTAAGAAACACCAGTGATACCAAATATGTATTTTTTTAGATTATTTTATTTTGAGTGGGTCAAAAGTTGAGTGATTTTAACTTTTATATTTTTTTATATTTTTTTTTAAATTTTCTACTTTTTAGCACAAATATTTAGACTAAAATAAAAATACTTAAACTAAATTCCGTAAGTTGCTCCTGGAAATTGCATGAATCTCATAAACACCAGTGGGTTGGCTGAGGGTTGTGCTCGATGCACAGAATAAGGTATAACAAAATTGGACTCTTAGGTAACGTTCACATTTGCGTTGTTGGGCACAGCATCGTCGACTCAAGCAACAATGCAATACACAACGCTGCGTTTTTTGGCGCATGCGTTGTCATAAAGTACAAATGTTCCTGAGTTTTGGCGCAGGGAAAATGCTACAAGTAGCGTCCTCCGCGCCCTGTCTGGTGCGTCAATATGACGCATGCGTTATAAAACGCAATACAACGCATACCGGCGCATGTCCATGCGCCCCCATGTTAAAGATAGGGGCGCATGACGCATACGTCGGTATGCGTCGACGACGCTGCGCCCAACAGTGCAAATGTGAACGTACCCTTAGCTACACATACTAAAATACTGTGTGTAAGTAATATCCAGGGCATCTACCTTAATAGTGCTCCAGTGGCTGATGGGTGTGGTTGTTCGAGTGGCCAATAGGTGTAGAAAACATTGCAATGAACATGCACTAACATCTCAATCTAGATTGGTTTAAGTGAGCAATCAAATAAGTAAAACATTCAGCAAATGGTGGCTGGCATGCCACTGTCCTTATTGGAAAATCCCCTATAGCCCACTTACTTGCCGATCACGATACTGTCGATATGGTGACATATCAAAATGGAGTAGTCCATGAATTCTCAGGTGCTGTTCATATACTGGGAGAAGAACTCTTCATATATCTTGTGATGTCCACAAAGTCCTAAGTGCAGGAGAAGTAATCCTCATGTGTCTTGCGATGGTGGTTCTCCGGGCAGTAGCGTCCCTGGAAACCACTTATGCTCACAGTGAGGTGGCATGTGACATCACTGGCTGCCTGGTACAGAGTCCTGCTGTGGCCAAAAACCAGCAGATTGAAGAAGGAAAGTGATCCATAGTCTACTCTGGTGAAGTCACACACCATCTTCACATGGATCCAGTATGGCTACCGGCCGGAGCACACTGCACATCGGGACAGGAACATGAGCGTGAGACCGGAGTATGCCCCCTCAACTGTGCATTTTCAGCCTGACTGTCATCTATGGGCTTTTCCTACCTATTACTTCTAAAGTAAGGTAGAGAGTGAATGAAGGATATGCTAATTTATTTATTTTAATCACTTATATAGTGCCATTCCACAGCGCTTTACAGACATTATCGGTACTGTACCTATTAGGGCTCACAATCTAGGTTCTCTATCAGTGTGTCTTTGGAGCGTGGGAGGAAAATAGAGAACTCGAAGGAAATCCACACAAACACAGGGAGAACATAGAAACTCGTTGCAGATGTTGTCCTTGGTGGGATTTGGACCCAGGACCCCAGTGCTAACCACTGAGCCACGTGCTGCTAATTGCCGCATTACATTGACTCATGATGTGACCTTACATCTTTGTCTTACAATCTATGCTGTGCTACTGATTTGTCACAAATACAGCTACAGTTGTATTATTGTGGTACAATTGCTTTATTTTTATTATTGTAAAGTATTTATTCAGCTTTATCTGCAGTCTGAGTGAACACACTAGATGGCACTGTTTATTACTGCTACACCCATTATCCGCTAGAACAACCACACCCATCAGGAGTACTATTAGGCTATATTCACACTTAGCGGTTTTTACCGCGGAACCGCCGCGATTTTGATGCTGCGGGTCCGCAGCAGTTTCCATAGCGTTTACAGTAACATGTAAACCCTATGGAAACCGCAAACCGCTGTGCACATGCTGCGGGAAAAACCGCGCCGGAACGCAGCGGTTTAAAACCCGCAGCATGTCACTTCTTTGTGCAGAATCGCTGCGATTCTGCACCCATAGGAATACATTGAACCGCTTACTTCCCGCATGGGGCTGTGCCCACGTTGCGGGAAGTAAGCGGATAATGTGCGGGTGGTACCCGGGGTGGAGGAGAGGAGACTCTCCTCCAGGCCCTGGGAACCATATTTGGGGTTAAAAAATAAAAAATCTGGTTATACTCACCCTCTGATGTCCGGAGCTCCTGGGCGCTGCACGCGGCCGTCCGGTCAGAGTTGCTGTGCGACCAGGACCTGCGGTGACGTCGCTGTCACATGACCGTGACGTCACGAAGGGTCCTTCTCCCACAGCATCTTTGGAACCGGACCGCCGGGTGCAGCGCCCAGGAGATCCGGACATCAGAGGGTGAGTATAACCAATTTTTATTATTTTAACATTACTATTGATGCTGCATATTGCTGCATATGCAGCATCAATAGTATAGGCGGAAACCCGCAGCGGAAAACGCGGAACAAACCGCGATAAATCTGCAGGGAGAACCGCAGTTGTTTTGCCCTGCAGATTTATCAAATCCGCTGCGGGAGAACCCGCAGGGACCCGACGCAAGGTGTGAACATAGCCTTAATGTAGAAGCACTGGATGATACCTATACACAGCATTTTAGTACGTGCAGCTCCTGGCCTTCGCCATGTTACACAGCTACTAGTCCAATTTTATGGTGCCTCACTCTGTACATTTAGCACAACCACCCCACTGCCGTGAGATTTGTCAATTCCAGGAGCTACTTACAGCATTCAGTTAGTGTTTTTATTGTAGGCTTAATATGTAGCATTGCAGTGTGCTTTGTTTGATCTTTAATAGCATTTGTCATTTCATTTAGGCTAAATAGGATATTTTGGGCCCCAATGCTACAGGGCCGAGGTGCGATTGCAGCCCCTGCACCTTATGTATTTATGCACCTGACTGCCGGGGAGCTGCAGTGAGGAGAGAGTAAATGTCTTCTCCGAATACTTGAGCATGTGGACGAAGACTGCCTCTGCAAAGTTTTCTGGAGCGTGAAGTTGTAAGTTTGTGTTCGGTTGCTTGGGTGCAAGAGTGAAACAGTGAGTCTTGTTGACACATTTATCCCCTGTATATTGTTAGCACAAAGTTGTAAGTCAAATGCTTCCTGGTAATGTATTTGTACCAAAGTGGTCCGTCTGCACCTTTGGGGTATGTGCACACGTGGATTTTGCTGCGGATCCGCAGCGGTTTTGACGCTGCAGATTCGCAGCTGTTTTCCATGAGTTTACAATACCATGTAAACCTATGGAAAACAAAATCCACAGTGCACATGCTAAGGAAAAAACTGCAGCATGCATGTTCATTCTTTGTGCGGATTCCACAGCGGTTTACACCTGCTCCATAATAGGAATCCGCAGGTGTAAAACCGCATGTGAAATCCGCACAAAAACGCAAAAAAAAAAACCGTGGTAAATCTGCGGTAATTCCACAGGTAATCCGCAGTGCAGTTTACCTGCGGATTTACCAAAATCAGTCCGGAAAAATCCGCAAGACTTCCCGCAACGTGTGCACATAGCCTTACCGTGTGCAAAACCATCAGGCTACTGATTCATACATCATGGTATTTTTTACTGAGCACACTACACTACCTGGGTCGATTATCCTAATGATACTCTAATGAAACACTGTCGGAGTATGAGCCGAGTGTCATTTTGCTGTGCTTCGATTCACTCGCATGAGAGAATCAGAGCACATGTGCGGAGAAGACGGAGAACTTAATTTCTCCATCTTCTCCATTGTCTCTGTGTCCGCGGATGTCGGAATGCATTCAGATGACATCTGATTGCAGTCCAATGTTTCACACGCACCCATAGACTTGAATTGGTGATTTGATTATCTGATGCACTCGCAGCATGCTGTGATTGTTTTCTCATGCAGAATCGGCAATGAATGAAAATCGCAGATCTGCATTGCCCCATAGTATAACGTTAGGCCGAGTGCTATCCGATAAAACATCAGATAGCACTCGGCCGTGTTGTAGGCTCATGTGAGCGAGTCTTTACAGGCATTTGAGTGGCTGCTGCAGTGGTTTCTTTTACATAACCACCAACGTCCAGATCATAAAACTGGCACTTCCAAATACATAATCACTAACTTCGGTCTAACCTTAAAGGCAGCCGAAACGAAGAGATCCAGAATACAATTAAAATAAAGCTTTATTTATTGCAATATCTACCCCCCGGACGCCCCCGGAAGAAGCTGGTTGCGAAACGCGCATTGGGGTGAGGTGGGACGCTGAGTCTGCTGCAGGTAGATATTGCAATAGTTTCTGGTCAATTACATGTCTGTATTGCTTACATTATATGCATGCTTAGGCAGCCAATATGGTACCAGATAAATATATGATTCTGTACTTATTACCATGCAGCATATGTAGTAGCAATGGATACCACTTGGTTTCCCATCTTTTGTTAAAGGGACTTGCAGCGCCCCAGAGATCTGGTCGTTGCAGTATGACACTCTGCCGCTAAGGGGAGTGATGGTACGTCTGATGGCACTGAAGGAATTCTACTGACCAGGTATCACCAGCACACATTACACTTCACACTCCAGCCACTAGGGGGAGAAAAAGGCTTTATTTATTGGGCCACTCCTCACACTGGTAAAACTAGGGGTTGGATAGGAAGTTAGTCAGAAGCTGACTCGGTTGGATTCAGGCAACATCTCATGGCAGGGGGTGTTGCAGGGAGAAGATTCAGGGGGGTGCCTGTCAGGCGTGGGAACCTGGCAGGTACCTAGCGAACAGAACGTTACGGAACCGCACCTGCACTACCTTGCGGCGGTATCCTAAGAAAGAGACACGAAGCGAAGGATATTGTGGAACAGTGAGAAACGAGATCAAGCACAAAGGAGAGCCAGTCGTGACCCGAGAACGGCAACATCCTACTGAGCCGCGTAGCCGGTGGCCGGAACACCGAGGAAGTAACTCACTCTATGCCTTACTTCAAACTCCGCAGGACAGTTAATTATAGGTTGGCTGTCTACCTTAAATTTCCTACGAAGAAATAGGGGGCAACGCGTGGAGAGGGGCGTCTCTAGGGTCCCGGAAGAGCTCCGAGCCTTCCCGTCATACGGGTGCGTCCTAGCCATAACATACCTGGGGGACGAGAAACTAGTAACATCTGGAACGAAATAGAAAGAAAGAGAAAGAACTAGAATGAACGAATGAACTAGAACAGAAGTTGTGAGGACTATACCGAATGCTCAGCAGGGTAGCACTACAACACACAGGCGCTATTGGTAGGCAAGGATTTCCACCTGCAAAGGGAACTCTAGATGTGCCATCGGACCGGCCGGTCTCAGACAGCCCTGTTAACTGTGCTCTGGATTGAGGATCCTGAAGTCTTCAGTAAAGAGGTAAAGAGACTGCAACCTTGTGTCCTCGTTATTGTCTGCACCTCACACCATCGCCATCTACATAACTGGGAAGCCCTGGGGACATACTTCACCTGTGGGAAGGTATACCATCTAGCTGCCATTCCATCACCCCAGCGGGCCCCAAGCAGCGTCGGTCACCCTGACCGAACACCACAGGTGGCGTCACGAAACCTTGACAAACTCCTATGACCTTTTATTGGACGCCCCTTAGCAGGGTCACGGACCGGGTCCAGCCACCGTGACAACCCCAGAACTGAGACAGAAAGGACCGGTACCAAGTAACCTGTGGCCCTGTGTCTGGGGGCGATCCAGACTCTGTCACCTGAATTTGAAGGGAACAATTTTCAGCCATAGAGGCGAAGTTTTCGGTTGTTTGATTCACCCTTTCCTTACCCGCTGGCTGCATGCTGGCTGCAATATTGGATTGAAGTTCATTCTCTGTCCTCCGTAGTACATGCCTGCACAAGGCAATCTTGCCTTGCGCAGGCATGTACTATTTAAGACAGAGAATGAACTTCAATCCAATACTGCAGCCAGCATGCAGCCAGCGGGTAAGGAAAGGGTGAATCAAACACCCGAAAACCCCGCCTCTATGGCTGAAAATTGTTCCCTCCAAATTCAGGTGACAGAGTCCCTTTAAAGGCAAAATTTACACCAGGTGTTTGATTCATGAATCTGCCAATACATTTTGGGGTTAAATTAGAATTGGTCTTAAACAGTCCTCCACATCATGCTGTTCACATTTTAATATCAAGAGACCAAGGCGACACCTAACAATTGATCAACAGCACCTCGCCATTGCGAGGCTTTAAGCAGGATGTTGTCAGGGGGAAATGACTGCTGAGCTTAGCGTGTCATCAGCAGATGGTAACAGAGAGACTGGCAGAGTCACGGAAAGGCAGAGGAGTGGACGTCCTGTCGCCACATCCCACACTAATGACCGCTCCATTGTGATCAATGATGAATGCCACACAACTCAGGCACATTTAAGGCTGGTGAGAGGCACCCAAGTGTCATGTCAGACCATTTGAAACCTTTTACATCAGCATGGCCTGCATGCTAGAAGACATGCAAGGGTACCTGACCACATCATCAGACACATCGCCAGGAAGCATGTACGCTGGACGAGGGACCAGTGGGCCTCAGTGATGTTCACTGATGAAAGTTGATTCATGCGGAGCAGAAATTATGGCCACCAACGATGGTGGGGACATCAAGTAGAGTGTTATGCATCAGCCACTCATGTCACCAGATGAGCCTTTGGTGGTGGTGGTGTTGTTAGTGTGGGCATGTGTGAGTAGTCCATACAGAACTGCCCTACACTTTGTGAATGGTGAAAAGCCCCCACTACTTGAATAACATCATTAATCCAGTCGTTGTGCCTCTGCGCAAAAAAACAAAGACCTAATTTCATCTTCATAGACTACAATGATCCAGCTCATCAAGGTCTCATTATAAATGAACGGCTGCTGGAGACTGGGGTACCTCAAATGGAGTGGCCTGCATTTTCTCCAGACCTGAATCCCATAGAAAACCTATGGTATCAGCTGAGTCGCTGTGTAGAGGCTCATAACTCTGTATCCCAGAACCTCAATGACCTGAGGGCCACAAGAAGAGTGGGATGCCATGCCTCAGCAGACAGTAACTCCAGTTGTGAACAATATGAGACTTTTTTTATCAAGCTGTAATTGATGCTCAAGGCCACATGACAATTTATTGAAGGAGTGACATTTTTTGTTGGGGTATACCCACCGCTGTTTGGTTTTGTTTCAGTTGTTTGAGATAAGGAGATCACCATTGCATGCTTCTACTTAAATGTGTGTACATATATACACACACACACAAAATATATACAGTATGTCTTTACACTATTACACATACACTAGCTACAAAATGTAATATATGATAACTAGTGACTTAACAGTCAAATTATCTTGTGGCTAAAGGTTGAAAAATGATAGAGATCCAGGCTGCACCCAGGTACATGTAGATAGCATTGTTCCTGAACGTGCATGTTATGGATCACTATACACTCCAAGTCCAAACTGATTTTAAAGGTCCACACACCTCTCTACTGATGCATTCCCCATGATAGTTGTTCTGCCCATCTTAATGTGCAGAGAGTTAATTATCATGTTATTCAAGTTGTGGCCACTGGAGGTCATCAGTTGCCTACTTTTCATGTTGTTTACCAACCTTTCCCTCCTAAGATCAATGTCTTATGGGTTAGTTCCGCCCACATTCTTCTTGTGAAGACAAGCTTCAGTAGCCATTTTTCCTGAGATCTGCAGAGAGGCACACGTGCTCCTGTCTCGCTTACTTTCTTACCCCTGTCCTAACGGATCTCGGTACGTTTATAAAGGTTTAATGCATCTTATGTTTGTGTTAGTATTTAAGCCTTATGCAGCTCCTATAGTCAGATATAGTTAGGCAGATGTGCTTTGCAGCTTGCAGTTAGGTTAATGTGTACTCTGCATTTAGATAGATGCATTCTTGTATAGAATAGGGCAGTGCTGTTAGAATTACTGTGTAATGCACTCTGTATAATTCTTGCTGTTATGTTCCAGTTATTTATGTGATTGCACCCTGTATGTGCATATACTGAAATGCTGTTATTCTTTACAGTTTTTCACCAGTCATCCACTATGATCAGTCATCCACTATGATCAGTCATCCACTATGATTATTCACTGAACATCCACTTTGTACATCAACATCATTCACTATTCGATCATCTACTATGAATACTGTCCACCATTGTTGTTCAACGTTATAGTTTTGGTTATCATCACCCTAATAAATAAGACTTAAGCATCAACACAGTCTGTTTACTGGGATGTGGATGAAGGTTTAGCCGTATGTTGGAATCCACACAGCATCCTACGTGGAGGAAGACAGAACAGTGAAAAACGAGACCGCCAGTCGCAGGCGGTGATTGTAAAGTAAGAACAGATTAGCTGCCTTCAGTGAAACTGATAACCGGTCGCAGGCTGTAGTTGTTCAGACTGTATGGAACCGCTAACACCCACACTGCTCCGCATTCGGGTATCACAGCAGCCGCCATACAGCCGCGGGACTATACTGCAGCCCGCCAAGAGGAGCTACATCATTCCTGCCACGCGGAAGCTCACCGCACCTAGACTCAGTTTACCGCCAAAACACTCAGCAGTACGCAGCTAAGCGCACAATGTCTCGAAACAGCACATCCTCACTCAAGACGAGGTCACGAGCAAGCTCTAACAGGTCATCATTAGCAGAGCTGGCTGCTGTCGCTCGTGCTGAAGCTGAAGCAGCCAAAGCGAGGTCCTCCTTTGCCGAGAAAGAAATGCATCTAAAGCTGAGACAAGCAGAGCATGAGGCAGAAAAGGTACGTTTGCAGGCAGAACAAACTGCACGCCTGCAAGCCGAAACCGCACGTTTGCGGGCAGAGCATGAAGCAGAAAATGCACGTTTGCAGGCTGAAACCGCATGTTTGCGGGCAGAGCAAGAAGCAGAAGGTGCGCGCCTGCAAGTGTCTCTAGAAAGACTTATGGTAGACAAAGAGGCAGCAGCTGCAATAGCTAAGGCAGAGTACTTGGAAGCCATGAAGGATCCTGATTATGAGAGACGCAGCAACGTTCTTGGAACAGATCTAGAGCAGCAAGATCCAGCTCAGCGCGTCGCAGAGTACGTTCATCGACACTCCAGCATGGACAACACCCTCGACAGACTACAACGATCAGCCTACGCTGATTATCATCGATCCAACCCCGAACTTCACTACTACAAACAAGAAGACGTCCAACACAGAGGAGTCGACCACAGCTACCGTTCCACTGAGAAGGTACAGCTCCCACCTCACCTTAAAGAGACATCTTCTTCACCAGAAAGGTACTATGCAGACTGTCCGAAGCCAAGAGCGTCTCACAGGTATGGTGATGCACCACACACTAGACATGGCTATAACATACCGGCTCGTACCAACACTGATCAAGCCACCATAGACTTGGCAAAGTTCTTTGCCCGCCGAGAACTGGTAACAAAAGGACTTGTAAAGTTCACTGACAAAGCCGAAAACTACAGGTCGTGGCAAGCTTCGTTCCAGAGCGCCATTCAGGGACTGGACCTTTCTAGTAGTGAGGAGTTAGATCTCCTGGTAAAGTGGCTTGGAACTGAATCGGTCGAGCATGCTAAAAGACTAAGAGACATTAACATAGAATACCCACACATAGGTTTATGTAAAGTGTGGGAAAGACTTGACGAATGCTATGGGTCCGTAGAAGTAATAGAGAATGCTTTATTCAAAAGAATTGATTTCCCTAAGATAGGGCCCAAGGGTTATCAAAGACTTAGAGAATTGAGTGATTTATTGATAGAGTTACAGGTCGCCCAGAAGGAAGGTCACTTGGCTGGATTGGCATTCTTAGACACTGCTAGGGGTGTCGATCCAATAGTACAAAAACTTCCTTACAATCTTCAAGAAAGGTGGATTATACATGGTTCACGGTATGAACAAATTCATAACGTACCATTCCCTCCTTTTACTGTATTTGTTGAGCTTGTCACCCAGCAAGCCAAGATCAGAAATTACCCTAGTTTTGATTTCACTCTGTCATGTTCAACTACCCCTGGTGTCAAACCCAGTAAGACACCCGTGGCAGTCCATAAAACTGATATTGATTCCACAGGTCCTCCACACAAGACAACTAAGCCCCCTACGGAAGAGAGCTAACCTCAGGATGTCAGTAAGCAGTGTCCTCTACACAGGAAACCACATCCTCTACTAAAGTGCAGAGCCTTCAGGGAGAAGACTTTAGAGGATCGCAAAGGTTTCCTCAAGGAAAACAACATCTGCTTCAAATGCTGTGCTACGACCTCTCACTTCGCCAGGAACTGTGGAGCTAGCGTGAAATGTGCAGAATGCAGCAGCACAGATCACAATACAGCCTTGCATCCTGGACCACCTCCAGGAGTGTTGTCACAAGCAGAGGAGCACGATGAGAAACAGAAGAACACCGTCCAAGACACCCCTGCGGTCACCTCTCAATGTACGGAGATCTGTAAGGGACTCAAGGGAGGAAGATCCTGCTCAAAAATCTGCCTTGTCCGAGTCTATCCAACAGGCCACAGAGACAAAGCGCTCAAGATATATGCAATCCTAGATGACCAAAGTAATAGGTCTTTAGCCAGGCCCATCTTCTTTGACAACTTGAACATTGTAGGCCCCGGTTCTCCCTACTCCCTTAGGACATGTTCAGGTACAGTCGAGACGGCGGGGAGGAAAGCAACCGGATACAAAGTGGAGTCCATGGATGGCCAGACCTGTCTGTCACTACCGACCATCCTGGAGTGCAACCAGATTCCTGACAGCAGGTCTGAGATACCTTCACCAGAGGTGGCAACGTATCACCCCCACCTGAAGCGTATAGCCCACCTGATACCTGAGTTGGAACCAGAAGTGCCAATAGCTTTACTTCTGGGAAGAGATATACTACGAGTCCACAAGACTAGAGAATACATCAACGGCTCACGGAATGCTCCATACGCGCACAGGCAAGACCTTGGATGGGTCATTGTAGGAGATGTCTGTCTAGGAGGAGCACACAAGCCGGTCTCAGTCAACAGTATGCTTACCAGCACACTAGAAAATGGACATCCATCTCTCTTCCAGCCGTGTCACAATAGTCTGCTGGTAAAGGAACTACCGAGCAGCACTCCCGTACCTTGCCCTTTCTCAGTTCCTATCAACGAAGACCACGCCTGTGAAGGTGAACAAGACCACATAGGATGTACAGTCTTCCACAGGACGAAGGAAGACAACAAGGTAGCAATGTCTGTAGAAGACAAGATATTCCTGGACATCATGGACGAACAAATAGTCAAGGATACGGCGAATAGTTGGGTCGCACCTCTACCATTTCGACCTCAGAGGAGACGCCTACCCAACAACAAGGAATTGGTCTACAGCAGATTCATCTCCCTAAGACACAAGCTTCAGAAGTCACCTGAGACGAAGGAACATTTCTTTACCTTCATGGGAAAGATATTCCAGAACAACCACGCAGAGATTGCACCTGCACTTCGACACGGAGAGGAGTGTTGGTACCTGCCCATCTTCGGAGTGTACCATCCTGAGAAGCCAGGTAAAATTAGAGTGGTATTCGACTCGAGTGCCAAATGCGAAGACGTGTCATTGAATGATGTCTTACTGTCGGGCCCAGACCTCAACAACAGACTTCTGGAAGTATTACTCTGTTTCCGTAGAGATTCAGTGGCATTTATGGCCGACATACAACAGATGTTCCACTGTTTTCTCGTCAAAGAGGAACACAGAAACTACCTGAGGTTCTTCTGGTACCGTGACAACGACCCGGACGAAGACATCGCAGAGTACCGGATGCGGGTACACATCTTTGGGAACAGTCCTTCCCCAGCGGTCGCAATCTACGGTCTCCGACATTCTGCCAAAAAGGGTGAAGAAGAGTATGGCTCGGACATCAGGTCCTTTGTGGAAAAGGATTTTTACGTGGATGACTGTTTGAAGTCCACACTGACAAGTGAGGCCGCAATCAGTCTACTAAAGAGGACTCGTGACATGCTCGCTCAGTCTAACCAAAGGTTACACAAGATTTCTTCCAACAGCCGAGAGTTGATGGAAGCCTTTCCCTCTGAAGACTATTCCAGCGATCTAAAGGATTTAGACCTCAGCATCGACCCTCTTCATATGCAGCGGAGCCTTGGATTGCTGTGGGACTTGAAGACAGATACCTTCACCTTTCAGATCAGCAAGGATGAGAAACCCTTCACGCGCAGAGGAGTTCTTTCCTTCATGAATAGTTTATACGACCCCTTGGGGTTCGTAGCTCCAGTAACCATCCAAGGAAAGCTGATGCTCAGGGACTTCACCCAAGACACTACTGATTGGGATGATCCACTTCCAGCGGGAAAGGCTGACCTGTGGGCAGAGTGGAGAAAGTCTCTTGAAGCCCTGACCAACCTTCGTGTGAAACGACCGTATGCTCCTGTGCCATCCACAGAGGTCAAAACGCAAACACTTTGTATTTTCTGTGATGCATCAGTCAAAGCGATTGCAGCAGTAGCGTACCTCAAATCCACAGACGTAAGCGGACAATGCCATATCGGGTTCGTTATGAGCCAGACGAAATTGGCGCCACTTCGTGAACACACGATACCCAGACTGGAACTCTGTGCTGCTGTCCTCGCAGTTGAGTTGGCCGAGCTGGTCTCTGATGCGATGGGCCTGAAGATCGGGGATGCAGAGTTCTACACCGATAGCAAGGTGGTACTGGGGTACATCTGTAATGAGACACGACGCTTCTACGTCTACGTCAGCAACCGAGTACTTCGGGTAAGAAGATCCACCGACCCTAATCAGTGGCACTACGTACCTACTCACCACAATCCTGCGGACCACGCGACTAGATCCGTTGCACCTAGTCATCTGAAGGACACTTCATGGTTCACAGGTCCTACCTCTTTGTACCGTTCGATGTCCCACATCAGCAGGCCTGAAACTTTCGAACTAGTGGGTCCAGACACAGATGAAAAGATCCGACCTCAAGTGTCTGCTCTACATACAGAGATTTCAAGCTGCCACCTCGAATCTCACCGGTTCAGCAGGTTCTCCACATGGAAGTCACTTGTTCGAGCTATAGCTTGTCTATTTCATGTAACCCAGTCCTACAAGACAGCAATTTCTAGTGATTCTGGAGATCCATCCATCCTTACTCCTGCAATGTTACTCACACAGAAACCTGTGTCTCGAAAGCTCCACTCGGAGAATTCAATGACAAAGACCTCTACAGACGACAATGGAGGCAAGTACAAAGCGTGTCCAACGTCTTCTGGAATAGATGGAGGAAACAGTATCTTTCCACTCTGCAAAGCAGGACAAAGTGGCAGAAAGACCGCCCAAACATTCAATCTGGCGATGTTGTACTCGTCAAAGACAGTCAGTCACATCGGAACGAGTGGCCACTCGGCCTAGTCATTAAGACCCTGCCCAGTAAAGATGGGAAAGTGCGGAAAGTAGAGGTCAAAGTGTGCAAGCCTGGAGAAAACAAACTGTTCCTCAGACCCGTTACCGAGCTTGTATTATTATTTTCTCCAAAAGAACCTAATTGTGGCATCTGTTGACGCCAAGCGGGGAGTGTTCTGCCCATCTTAATGTGCAGAGAGTTAATTATCATGTTATTCAAGTTGCGGCCACTGGAGGTCATCAGTTGCCTACTTTTCATGTTGTTTACCAACCTTTCCCTCCGAAGAGCAATGTCTTATGGGTTAGTTCCGCCCACATTCTTCTTGTGAAGACAAGCTTCAGTAGCCATTTTTCCTCTAATCTGCAGAGAGGCACACGTGCTCCTGTCTCGCTTACTTTCTTACCCCTGTCCTAACGGATCTCGGTACGTTTATAAAGGTTTAATGCATCTTATGTTTGTGTTAGTATTTAAGCCTTATGCAGCTCCTATAGTCAGATATAGTTAGGCAGATGTGCTTTGCAGCTTGCAGTTAGGTTAATGTGTACTCTGCATTTAGATAGATGCATTCTTGTATAGAATAGGGCAGTGCTGTTAGAATTACTGTGTAATGCACTCTGTATAATTCTTGCTGTTATGTTCCAGTTATTTATGTGATTGCACCCTGTATGTGCATATACTGAAATGCTGTTATTCTTTACAGTTTTTCACCAGTCATCCACTATGATCAGTCATCCACTATGATCAGTCATCCACTATGATTATTCACTGAACATCCACTTTGTACATCAACATCATTCACTATTCGATCATCTACTATGAATACTGTCCACCATTGTTGTTCAACGTTATAGTTTTGGTTATCATCACCCTAATAAATAAGACTTAAGCATCAACACAGTCTGTTTACTGGGATGTGGATGAAGGTTTAGCCGTATGTTGGAATCCACACATCATCCTACATGGAGGAAGACAGAACAATAGTGTTAGAACATATTGACTGCTAATTCTGTGTTGTGTCGTTCCTGATATTCCTCCTAAAAATGTATGAATAAATTGACATTCTCAAAAGAATCTCCCTATTTCTATGTAAAAGTGACATGCTGTTCGAATGTTCAGGCTTTTAACCCCTTTCTGACATCGGACGTACTATCCCGTCGAGGTGGGGTGGGCCCCTATGACCACGGACAGGATAGTACATCCAGCGCGATCGGCGGCGCTCACGGGGGGGAGCGGCCGATCGCGGCCGGGTGTCAGCTGCCTATCACAGCTGACATCCGGCACTATGTGCCAGGAGCGGTCACGGACCGCCCCGGCACATTAACCCCTGGCACACCGCGATCAAAGATGATCGCGATGTGCCGACGGTGCAGGGAAGCATCGCGCAGGGAGGGGGCTCCCTGCGGGCTTCCCTGAGCCCCCCGCAGCAACGCGATGTGATCGCGTTGCTGCGAGGGTCTTACCTCCCTCCCTGCTTGCTCCAGGCCCGGATCCAAGATTACCGCGGATCCGAGTCCTGCAGGGAGGGAGGTGGCTTCACAGAGCCTGCTCAGAGCAGGCACTGTGAAGCAGCCTGCACTGCTATCAGATCGGTGATCTGACAGAGTGCTGTGCAAACTGTCAGATCATCGATCTGTCATGTCCCCCCCTGGGACAAAGTAAAAAAGTAAAAAAAACTTTTTTCAAATGTGTAAAAAAAAATTAAAAAAAATATTCCTAAATAATGAAAAAAAAATAAAAAATATTATTCCCATAAATACATTTCTTTATCTAAATAAATAAAAACAATGAAAGTACATATATTTAGTATCGCCGCGTCCGTAACGGCCCGACCTTTAAAACTGGCCCACTAGTTAACCCCTTCAGTAAACACCGTAAGAAAAAAAAAAAAAAAAAAACAGGCAAAAAACAACGCTTTATTATCATACCGCCAAACAAAAAGTGGAATAACACGCGATCAAAAGGACAGATATAAATAACCATGGTACCGCTGAAAGCGTCATCTTGTCCCGCAAAAAACGAGCCGCAATACAGCATCATCAGCAAAAAAATAAAAAAGTTATAGTCCTGAGAATAAAGCGATGCAAAAATAATTATTTTTTCTATAAAATTGTTTTTATCGTATAAAAGCGCCAAAACATAAAAAATGATATAAATGAGGTGTCGCTGTAATCGTACTGACCCGAAGAATAAAACTGCTTTATCAATTTTACCAAACGCGGAACTGTATAAACGCCTCCCCCAAAAGAAATTCATGAATAGCTGGTTTTTGGTCATTCTGCCTCACAAAAATCGGAATAAAAAGCGATCAAAAAATGTCACGTGCCCGAAAATGTTACCAATAGAAACGTCAACTCGTCCCGCAAAAAAACAAGACCTCACATGACTCTGTGGACCAAAATATGGAAAAATTATAGCTCTCAAAATGTGGTAACGCAAAAAATATTTTTTGCAATAAAAAGCGTCTTTCAGTGTGTGACGGCTACCAATCATAAAAATCTGCTAAAAAACCCACTATAAAAGTAAATCAAACCCCCCTTCATCACCCCCTTAGTTAGGGAAAAATTAAAAAAATGTATTTATTTCCATTTTCGGGTTAGGGCTAGGGTTAGGGTTAGGGCTAGGGTTAGGGCTAGGGCTACAGTTTGGGTTGGGGCTAAAGTTACAGTTAGGGTTTAGATTACATTTGGGATTAGGGTTAGGGGTGTGTCAGGGTTAGAGGTGTGGTTAGGGTTACCGTTGGAATTAGGGTTAGGGGAATGTTTGGATTAGGGTTTCAGTTATAATTGGGGGGTTTCCACTGTTTAGGCACATCAGGGGCTCTCCAAAAGCGACATGGCGTCCGATCTCAATTCCAGCCAATTCTGCGTTGAAAAAGTAAAACAGTGCTTCTTACCTTCCGAGCTCTCCCGTGTGCCCAAGCAGGGGTTTACCCCAACATATGGGGTATCAGCGTACTCAGGACAAATAGGACAACAACTGTTGGTGTCCAATTTCTCCTGTTACCCTTGGGAAAATACAAAATTGGGGGCTAAAATATAATTTTTGTGGGGAAAAAAAGATTTTTTATTTTTACGGCTCTGCGTTATAAACTGTAGTGAAACACTTGGGTGTTCAAAGTTCTCACAACACATCTAGATAAGTTCCCTGGGGGGTCTAGTTTCCAGTATGGGGTCACTTGTGGGGGGTTTCTACTGTTTAGGTACATTAGGGGTTCTGCAAACGCAATGTGACGCCTGCAGACCATTCCATCTAAGTCTGCATTCCAAATGGCACTCCTCCCCTTCCGAGCCCTCCCATGCGCCCAAACGGTGGTTCCCCCAACATATGGGGTATCATCGTACTCAGGACAAATTGGACACCAACTTTTGGGGTCGAATTTCTCCTGTTACCCTCGGGAAAATACAAAACTGGGGGCTAAAAAATAATTTTGGGAACGATTTTTTTTTTAATTTTCACGGCTCTGCGTTACAAACTGTAGTGATACACTTGGGGGTTCAAAGCTCTCACAACACATCTAGATGAGTTCCTTAGGGAGTCTAGTTTCCAAAATGGTGTCAATTGTGGGGGGTTTCTACTGTTTAGGTACATTAGGGGCTCTGCAAATGCAATGTGAAACCTGCAGACCATTCCATCTAAGTCTGCATTCCAAATGGAGCTCCTTCCCTTCCGAGCCCTCCCATGCGCCCAAACAGTGGTACCCCCCACATATGGGGTATCAGCGCACTCAGGACAAATTGGACAAATTTTGGGGTCCAATTTCTCCTGTTACCCTCGGGAAAATACAAAACTGGGGGCTAAAAAATAATTTTTGTGGGAAAAAATGTTTGTTTTATTTTTACGGCTCTCCATTATAAACTTCTGTGAAGCCCTTGGTGGGTCAAAGCGCTCACCACACATCTAGATAAGTTCCTTAGGGGGTCTACTTTCCAAAATGGTGTCACTTGTGAGGGGTTTCTACTATTTAGGTACATTAAGGGCTCTGCAAACGCAACATGGCGTCTCATCTCAATTCCTGTCAATTTTGCATTGAAAAGTCAAACGGTGCTCCTTCCATTCCGAGCTCTCCCATCCGCCCAAACAGTGGTTTACCCCCACATATGGGGTATCAGCGTACTCAGGACAAATTGTATAACTTTTGGGGTCCAATTTCTTCTCTTACCCTTGGAAAAATAAAAAATTGGGGGTGAAAATATAATTTTTGTGAAAAAATGATTTTTTATTTTTACTGTTCTAGATTATAAACTTCTGTGAAGCACTTGGTGGGTCAAAGTGCTCACCACACCTCTAGATAAGTTCCTAAGGGGGTCTACTTTCCAAAATGGTGTCACTTGTGGGGGCTTTCAATGTTTAGGCACATCAGGGGCTCTCCAAACGAAACATGGCGTCCCATCTCAATTCCAGTCAATTTTGCATTGAAAAGTCAAATGGCGCTCCTTCGCTTCCGAGCTGTGCCATGCGCCCAAACAGTGGTTTACCCCCACATGTGGGGTATTGGCGTACTCAGGACAAATTGTACAACAATATTTGGGGTCCATTTTCTCCTGTTACCCTTGGTAAAATAAAACAAATTGGAGCTGAATTAGATTTTTTGTGAAAAAAAGTTAAATGTTCATTTTTATTTAAACATTCAAAAAATTCCTGTGAAGCACCAGAAGGGTTAATAAACTTCTTGAATGTGGTTTTGAGCACCTTGAGGGGTGTATTTTTTAGAATGGTGTCACACTTGGGTATTTTCTATCATATAGGCCCCTCAAAATGACTTCAAATGAGATGTGGTCCCTAAAAAAAAAACTGATGATGTAGAAATACAATATATAACTCCCTAACAAAAAAAAATTTTGGTTCCAAAATTGTGCTGATGTAAAGTAGACATGTGGGAAATGTTACTTAAGTATTTTGCGTGACATATCTCTGTGATTTAATTGCATAAAAATTCAAAGTTGGAAAATTGCGAAATTTTCATAATTTTCGCCAAATTTCCGTTTTTTTCACAAATAAACGCAGGTACTATCAAAGAATTTTTACCATTGTCATGAAGTACAATATGTCACGAGAAAACAATGTCAGATTCACTGGGATCCGTTGAAGCGTTCCAGAGTTATAACCTCATAAAGGGACAGTGGTCAGAATTGTAAAAATTGGCCCGGTCATTAACGTGCAAACCACCCTTGGGGGTTAAGGGGTTAACCTCTTCAGTTTTCCAAAAGCGCCAAGCCATTAAAGTAGTCCTAGGACTATTCTTCAGGCATTTTCTATTTGGAAGACGCTTCATACTTTATAATAGAAGTCAATGGAAAGGCAAAAAAGGTGGAAAATAAATGGGCATTTCTTGGATCATTCATTGATTAATGCACTTAAATTAGGGCTCCCATCTCATATACAGTCTCCCCCATACATTACATGAGTGATAACTATTGTACATACTACAATAGGTCATGAATCAGACAGTATAGTCCTCCATACAGAATAATGAGCCCCATATATTGCTCCATACAGTATAATGAGCCCCATATATTGCTCCATACAGTATTGTGGGCACCGCACAGCGCCCCATACAGAATAACATGCCCCATATATTGCTCCATAAAGTATAATGAGCCCCATATATTGCACCATACAGTATGAGCCCCACATGATGCTCCATACTGTATAATGGCCACATGATGCTCCATACTGTATAATGGCCACACAGTGCTTCATACTGTATAATGGCCACACATGATGCTCCATACTGTATAATGGCCACACATATTGCTCCATACTGTATAATGGCCACACACAGTGCTCAATACTGTATAATGACCACACATATTTACTCCTGCACACGCAGCTGCGCTCCGAACACCTTGCACACACGGCTCCACTCCATACACCTCACACACCCGGCTCCACTCCATACACCTTATACACACCCGGCTCTGCTCCATACACCTGATACACACCCGGCTCTGCTCTGTACACCTCATACACATTCAGCTCTGCTCCGTACACCTCATACACATTCAGCTCTGCTCCGTACACCTCGTACACACACGGCTCTGCTACATCCACACTGTAAACCCCTCCTGACCCCACACATAAGGCAGCTTACCATGGCAACCAGCACAGCAGAGTCCTGCAATCCATGGAGGTCCCGGGACGATCATGTGACCCCTGACTCCTCCCCTCCTGTGATCTCATCACAGGTCCTGTTTGCACAGAGCAGCCAATATGTGGTGTGCAGCTCTGCGGGTGCAGGGATGACCGGCTGATATTGCACACCGTGGGTTGTGACTAACCTAATGGTTAGGTTGTGGGTTGTGAGCAGGGGCGCGCGCACCGCACTAGTGACACTCAGCAATTGTCAGGGATTATGGAGAGTCGGCACCAGGTGTTCTGACCACCGCTCTGCCGCACCCTGTCTTTCAGTGACGACTGCTGCCTGCAGCAAAGGGCTCAACTTGCCCCATGATAGCGGCGCCCCTGATTGCACCCTAAAATGGAACAAAAAAGCTGAAAAAATGCCTAATATAAGTTGCAAAAACTCCAACAAAAATTGTTTTCAAACCTCTTCATGCAAAAGTCGAAAAAACCAAACCCCCCCAAAAACGCCCCAAAAAATGCTTCAGAAGAAAAAACGCTGGCATTGCCTGAAGTTGTTTCAGTTTGAAAAACCTTGTCATTTTCCCATGCCTGGGCAAGACATCATGGGAACATACTTTAAGATATTTAAGTAAATGATCAGCGCCCACCATAGTTTAATAGGCCATAGAGACAATTCACTATATAACCCTCTATAGGCTCACAACAAAGCTGTACAGAAGCACAGCATACGTACCGGGTTTAAATTCTTTCCCAGAATAAAAGTAAACAGCCAAAAGGATCCCGATCAGGAAAATCAGTGCTTTGTTCAAGAATGCCATGATGTTCTGTGCGGATACTTCCTGTAGAGAGGCTTGTATTCCCAGAGCACTGAATGTGCTGCAGTTTTGAGTCTGGTCCGTCGGCAGGGTGGAGCGTGGATGGGGCTAGCTTCAGTGCATGTGAGGAAAGGCAGGTCCAAGGGTGATTCTGTTACCTTTAACATAATGCTTTCTTTGCTTTCATTTGCTTTCTACAGCATGATGACATGTGGGGGTTTTTATCAAAAGCTTTGACTTTTCCATTTCTGGCATTATTATATTGGATAATAGACAAGTATTGCAATTTATTTTATGCAGACCCTTAGAGTATGGTCACAAGGGACAGATAATGAAAATTTGTCAGGAATACATTCCCCCTCTCAGAAAAAAGTGTTTCTACTGTATTAGTTTAATGGCAAGGTGTGTGAGATTTGATCAAATTGCATCTATATGCTGCATCAAAAAATCTGCGAGAAAATTGTCCTATCCAAATTAATTTATTAATCAGATTTTTACGGCAAATTTCATACTTTACATTCCATGGCATGAAATCCTCAGCAATCTGCAGGCAACTTGTAGAGTTTACCACATATTTGTCATGGATTGCATGGATTAGTGGCAGTGGATTTCTTCTTCTCACTTTACCACCCATGTGAATATACATTTAAAGTTAAAGGGCCGCTGTCAGCACAGGGTGACTGTTCAAAACACGTACATAAGCTTGGTGCATCTGCCTCAGCTTGACAGGGCTTCATCACCTTCCCCTATGGCTGCTGCACTTTGATTTGCTCCAAACCAGGTTTTCCAAGTGGTCCGACGTACTTCCATGTTATCATCTTCCTATGCCTATGTAAAGCTCACCAAGAAACACACCTGTGTCTTCTTATTAAGACTCTTAGGGACTCTTAGAGACGCAGCGTCAAACACGCAGCATCCAGATGTTACAGCAAGTGGAGGGGATTGAATGAAATCCCGTCTCCACTATGCGTGGTAACACGCCTTCGGCGGCCCTGCGACTCCGGACATGCGGCGCGTCTTTTAAGATCGCAGCATGTCCGTATACCTTGCGGCGATGCTGCGTCGCCGCAAGGTATAACACAGGGCCCTATGTGTGGGGTGCGATGATAGCGGATGTGTGCTATGAACACATCCGACATCATCGCGTCCTAGAAGGGGACGGAGCTTAGCACGGAGCGGGTTTGCCGCTCCGACTAAATCGCCAGCCATGCTGAAGGTGGACACATACCCTTACTTTGACTGTGCACCACTACCTGCACCCAACTGCTTTCCTGAGTCCCAGTTCTTATAGTCCTTGCTCCATATGTGCCTTTCTGCTACTGCATCAAAGCCCGGGATCTGTGTGCAAGCCCACATGTTGTTTTTTCGTGACATGTTCTTCATGATAATGATAAATTTTGGTCAATATGATTAGCGTATATTTGCAAAAATACTGAAAATTTGACAAAAAATTTGAAAATTTCGCAATTTTCAAACTTTACATTTTTATGCTTTTAAATAGTTATACCACACTAAATAGTTAATAAATAATTTTAACACATGTCTACTTCACATCTGCATAATTTTTTAAGCATTTTTTTGGGGTAGGAAGTTGGAAGGATTCAAATTTAATCATCATTTTCTCATTTTTCCAACAAAAAAATTTTTTAGGGACCACATCACATTTGAAGTGACTTGGGGGCGGCTATATGACAGAAAATAATCAAAAGTGGCACCATTTTAAAAACTGCACCCCTCAAAGTCCTCAAAACCACAGTCAGGAAGTTTATTAACCTTTCAAGTGCTTCACAGGAATAAATGGAATGTGAAAGGAAAAAATGAACATTGTGTACTTTTTTCCACATAAATGTTACTTTTTTACTTTCACAATGTTATCACGAGAAAATGAACCCCAACATTTGTTCTGCAATTTCTCCTGAGTACGCCGATACCCCATATGTGGGCAAAAACTACTTTTTGGGTACTCGGCAGGGCTTAGAAGGGAAGGAGTTCCTTTTGACATTTTTAACTAAAAAATAGCTGGTATCAAGAGCGGACGCCATGTCGCCTTTGGAGAACCCTGATGTGCCTAAAAAGTGGAAAACCCCCAACATGTGACCCCATTTTGGAAACTAGACCTCTCAAGGAATGTATCTAGATTTGTAGTGAACACATTGAACCCCCAGTTGCTTCACAGAAGTTTGTAACTTAGGGCCTTGAAAAGAAAAAAAAATCACATTTATTCCCACAATAATCTTCTTTTAGCCCCAAATTTTCCATTAGGTAGTAGGAAAAAAGTAAGCCATAAAATTTGTTGTGCAATTTCTCCTGAGTATGCCAATACCGCATATGTGGGAAAACTACTGTTTGGGTGCATGACAGGGCTCAAAAGTGAAGGAGCGCCATTTGACTTTTTGAATGCAAAATTTGCTGGAATCATTAGCGGATGCCATGTTGCATTTGGAGAGCACCAGATGTGCCAAAACAGTTTAAACTCCCCATAATAACCCTATTTTGGAAACTAGACCACTGAAGAAATGTACCGTATATAGATGTGTGATAAGCACCTTGAACCCCCAGGTGTTTCACAGATGTTTATAACTTTGAACTGTGAAAATGAAAAATAAAATTTCTGCAAAAATGTTGGTTTTGCCCCCAATTTTTCATTTTTACAAGGGTAACAAAGCAAAATGGACCATCTAATTTGTTGTGTAGTTTCTCCTAAGTAAAACAATACCCCATACTGTAACATAGTAACATAGTAACATAGTTAGTGAGGCCGAAAAAATACATTTGTCCATCCAGTTCAGCCTATATTCCATCATAATAAATCCCCAGATCTACGTCCTTCTACAGAACCTAATAATTGTATGATACAATATTGTTCTGCTCCAGGAAGACATCCAGGCCTCTCTTGAACCCCTCGACTGAGTTCGCCATCACCACCTCCTCAGGCAAGCAATTCCAGATTCTCACTGCCCAGTAAAGAATCCTCTTCTATGTTGGTGGAAAAACCTTCTCTCCTCCAGACGCAAAGAATGCCCCCTTGTGCCCGTCACCTTCCTTTGTATAAACAGATCCTCAGCGAGATATTTGTATTGTCCCCTTATATACTTATACATGGTTATTAGATCGCCCCTCAGTCGTCTTTTTTCTAGACTAAATAAACCTAATTTTGCTAATCTATCTGGGTATTGTAGTTCTCCCATCCCCTTTATTAATTTTGTTGCCCTCCTTATTATTCTCTCTAGTTCCATTATATCCTTCCTAAGCACTGGTGCCCAAAACTGGACACAGTACTCCATGTGTGGTCTAACTAGGGATTTGTACAGAGGCAGTATAATGCTCTCATCATGTGTATCCAGACCTCTTTTAATGCACCCCATTATCCTGTTTGCCTTGGCAGCTGCTGCCTGGCACTGGCTGCTCCAGGTAAGTTTATCATTAACTAGGATCCCCAAGTCCTTCTCCCTGTCAGATTTACCCAGTGGTTTGTATGTGGTGGAAAACTACTTTTGAGGCACAGTGCAGAACTCAGAAGGGAAGAAGCCACATATTCGAGTTCAGATTTTGCTGGAATTGTTTGAGGATGCCATGTCACATTGGCAGAGCCCCTGAAGATGTCAGAACGGCAGAAAACCCCATAAGTGACATCATTTTAGGTCGCACTTGCGAGTGTGATGCAAGAAATTTGCGCATCAATACCCGACACTGTCGCCGACACTCGGGACTGGAGCGTTCAGCTGCATAGAAATACATGCAGCTGCACACTCCGCTCCCGAGTGCCGGCGGCAGTGTCAGGTATTGATGCGAGAGACTCACACAAGATTCTCTCATCACACTCGCAAGTGTGACCCCGGCCTAACAAACTAGACCTCTCAATCAATTCATCTAGGGGTGCAGTTAGCATGTTGATGCCATATGTGCCTCACAGAAATGTATACCGTTGGGCGTTGAAGAAATAATAATTATATTATTATATTAGCAGTATTTGAATTTTGAAACACAAATTGGCTGAAATATGTTGCGGGCTACATGTCACATTTGCAGGGCCTCTAAGGTTCCAAAACAGCAGAAACCCCTGACATCTGACCCCATTTTGGAAATACACCCTTCAAGGATTTTATCCAGGGCACTATGATGATTTTTGACCCAAAGGTAGTACACATAATTTGATAACATTAGGTTGTTATATTGAATATGTCATCATTAGTGTTGCGCAGAGATGAGCGAACCCAAACAGTAAAGTTCGGCATCCATTCTGAACACCTACTGTTCGGGCACAGATACTGACTTCACCAGGAAGTCCGTGTGACTGTTCAGGTTCGCGTCCCCGAACACCAGGTGTTTGTCACGCTGTCATGTGCAAACACCACTTCTGATCGGCTGTAAAATCATCACCGCCGGTCAGAAAGCCACAGTTCCCATGCTGTCAAATGACAGTGTGAGTATGCAGCTGTGATCGGAGGTGTAAAGTTTACATCCAGTCACTGGTGTCAGCTAATGGGACTACTGCTCCCATCAGCCGATGCCTGCTGCCACTAATAACAGTGAGAGTAGGAGCGGCTGTTGGGGGTATTCATCAGCTGTTGCCTGTGCTGTAAATAAATAATTTTTTTTAAAAATGGCGTGGGTTTCCCTGTATTTTTCCCTGTATTTTTGATAAGCAGCCAGGCAAAACTCACAGCTGGGGCTGCATCCTTCAGCTTTCAGCAAGGCTAGTTATCCATTTTTTAAATTTTTTTAAATAAATAATTTAAAAAATGGCATGGCGTCCCCCCATTTTTGTCAACCAGCCTTGCTAAAGCAGACAGCTGGGGGCTGGTATTCTCATGCTGGTAAGGGACCATGGATATTGACCCACGCAGCCTCAAAATAGCAGCCCGCAGCCACCCAGAAATGGCTCATCTATTAGGTGCACCAATTCTGGCACCTTGCCTGACTCTTCCCACTTGCCTTGTAGCAGTGACAAGTGGGGTTTATATTTGTGGGGTTGATGTCACCTTTGTATTGTCTAAGACACCTATCCATTACTAATCCTATAGTTATATGGTAATTAAGCACACAGCCAGAATAAATCCTTTTATTTTAAATAAAACAAAAACACACTTTTACTTTTTATTTAAAAATAAATACAGTTATGCTTACTTAACGCCTAATTCCACTGCTGTAATAAAGCAAAAATAAAAAAACAACAATATTCCTCACCTGTCCGTCATTTTGTCCAACGCCGTTATCCATGTCTGGGGGATTAGCCGTTTTCAACCTGGGTCCCGGTACTGTTTTGGTACCGGGACCCGAACTTTTTCTAACTGTTCGGCCGAACTCGCTGGACCCGAACATCCAGGTGTCCACCCTTCTGCCCATCTCTAGTGTTGAGCGCAAGTTCTCGCTACTTAAGTTTGCATCGGGTGCTTGGGTATGCATAGAGTATCGAGGGTGCTCAAGTGACATTCTTGAGTCCCCGCTTGGCATGTTTCGCGGCTGTTAAAGGGAACCTGTCACCCCGGTTTTTCAGTACGAGATAAAAATACTGTTAAATAGGGCCTGAGCTGTGCGTTACTATAGTGTATTTTGTGTACCCTGATTCCACCCCTAAGCTGCCGAAATAACTTACCAAAGTCGCCGTTTTCGCCTGTCAATCAGGCTGGTCAGGTCAGATGGGCGTGGCGACATCGCTGGTTCTTCCCCCAGATCTTGCATATATTTCCGTTGGTGGCGTAGTGGTTTGCACATGCCCATCTTCTGAATCCACTGGGCAGGAGAAGTAAAAACGCACGATCGGCTCTATTTCCCTGGTGATCTGTGGGGCGGCCATCTTCCTGAGGCCGCGCGTGCGCATATGGAGTCCTCTGCTGCTCGGGGCTTCAGGAAAATGGCCGCGGGATGCCGCGCGTGCGCAGATGGAGATCGCGGCGGCCATTTTCCTGAAGTTGAGATGCGAACCCGGCTTCAGGAAAATGGCCGCCGCGATCTCCATCTGCGCCCGCGCGGCATCCCGCGGCCATTTTCCTGAAGCCCCGGGCAGCAGAGGACTCCATATGCGCACGCGCGGCCTCAGGAAGATGGCCACCCCCACAGATCACCAGGGAAATAGCGCCGATCGCGCGTTTTTACTTCTCCTGCCCAGTGGATTCAGAAGATGGGCATGCGCAAACCACTACGCCACCAACGGAAATATATGCAAGATCTGAGGGAAGAACCAGCGATGTCGCCACGCCCATCTGACCTGACCAGCCTGATTGACAGGCGAAAACGGCGACTTTGGTAAGTTATTTCGGCAGCTTAGGGGTGGAATCAGGGTACACAAAATACACTATAGTAACGCACAGCTCAGGCCCTATTTAACAGTATTTTTATCTCGTACTGAAAAACTGGGGTGGCAGGTTCCCTTTAAACACCCAAAGAAAACATGTAGGGATGGCCTGTTTATGGCAGGCAATACTTTTTTTTTTGTATGAAGAATAGGTGGAGAGCCCGGAGGATGACAGAGATACCGGGGGGTCTTGGGGAAATAATTTCTCTCTTTTCTGACATGTTTATTATGTCAGATGAGAAATAAATTAATAATAATAATAATTTAAGTAACAAGAAATACAGCACTCAACTGGTTCTTTATTTCAAGATGTGACTTTAATCTATAAAATTGGTTACATTGATATTTGTGGAGGTGCAGGTGTCAGGTGAGTTTTTTTCTGAATAGTGAGACCTGCTGGATTACACTCTTCCTTAAAGGCCACCTCTATGGAGTGTACGGTTTATTGTGGTCGTATGGACAGATACTCCAGTCCTTCATTGTTACCTTTGGAATCTGTGCTGCCTCTCTGAATAATGCACTCTTTGCTCGGGCTACGAGTTTTGGTGGGCTTGCGCTCTCTTGGCAGGTTTCTTGTGGTACCTTGTCCTTTCCATTTGATGATAAGGGATTTGATGGTGCTTCGGGGGATCATCACAAATTGGGATATTTTTTATAGCCCAGCCCTGACTTGTACTGACTTGTGTCACTGTCACAGCACATGCATGGAGAGTCTGTGTATTGGACTCTCCATGCATGTGTCGTGACTGTGACACAGCCGTAACACATGCAGCTGCTGCGCCGATCAGCTGATTGGCCAGCGCGACCAGGAAGCCGAGTTCCCTCTCCAGCTTACTGAATAAGAGGGAACCCAAGCAAATTCGCTCATCTCTATTTCTCAACAGCTTTGACTTGTTTGTAGATCTCCTTGGTCTTGTTTGGTTAGTGGTGCCTCTTGTTTAATGGTGTTGCAGCCCCTGTGGCCTTTCAGAAAAGGTGTGTATATACTGACAGACCATGTGACTCTTAGACTACACACAGGTGGACTTCTTTTCACAAAGCATGTGACTTATGAAGGTAATTGCTTGCAACAGAAATTTTCAGGAGCTTCATAGCAAAAGGGGTGAATACATATGCACGCGCCAATTTTCTGTTATTTGATCCCATAAATTTAATTTATGACTTTATTTTTCCCCCTTCACCAACTTAGACTATTTTGTGCTGAGGCATCATACACAAATCGGATTACAAAAATATTTAACCACAGGTTGCAATGTAACAAAATAGGTAAGAAGCCAAGGGGGTGAATATTTCACAAAACAATGTTTAATTAAAATCAAAACTAAAAAAAGAGAAACTGCCAGTCTAAATTGCTGTTTGTGGCGCCATCCTTATTGAAGAAATATGTCCAATATCTAAAAAAAATTTCTACAGAAAGAGGAACGCAATTTGAAATGTTTTTGGTAGTTGTTTGTGGTCACTAAAAAAATGTTTTTGGTGGAATGCCAAAGTTTATTTCCAGGAGAGATCATGGAAACAGGTTGACAGAATCAATCAGAAGTATTTTTCGCTTTAACCACAGCTGAAGTGAGATTGGATTGTACCTCAGTTCAGATGCTATGTATGTCCTGAGAAACACTGTGCAACCAGCAGATATTTCACAGAAGACTCTGAAACTGAATTGTTGTGGGCGAATTTGGCCCAAGGAAGCCAAAAAAGACCAATTATCTTGATGGGAGTTTAAGAAAATTTGTAGATATTGCTTCATTGACTAATTGTTTCTGTTAGTTTGACCATTACTTTTGGGTGATGAGCTGAGTAGAAGTCTTAGTAGATTTTAAAATTTTTGGAAATTGGAAACAAATTGAACACTACTTTATAGACCATGCAAGCTTGGAGACTGTGGAACTGGAATAATGAACCCTTACACTTCATGAAGATCTGTAACAAAGTATATGGAAATCTCAGCCCAAGGCTCCTGTAGTATAGGAATAGGCTGAAGAGCCTATAAGTTCATGCTAAAGACATACAATTCTGCCCTTCACCTCTCCAAACAAACCTACTTCAACACCCTCATCACCTCCCTGTCCAATAACCCTAAACGTCTCTTTGACACGTTCCAGTCCCTACTCAACCCAAGAGAGCAGGCCCCAACCACGGATCTCCGTGCTGACGATCTGGCCAATTACTTCAAAGAAAAAATTGACCACATTCGACAGGAAATCATCTCCCAATCTCTTCATACCATGCACTGTCCTCCCTCCCCCACTGCATCTAGTTCACTCTCTGACTTTGAAGCAGTTACAGAAGAAGAAGTAAGCAGGCTCCTTGCATCTTCTCGCCCGACCACTTGCACCAGTGACCCCATTCCGTCACATCTCCTCCAGTCCCTTTCCCCGGCTGTCACCTCTCACCTAACAAAAATATTCAACCTTTCCCTCACTTCCGGTATTTTTCCCTCCTCATTTAAGCATGCCATCATACATCCATTACTTAAAAAACCATCCCTCGATCAAAACTGTGCCGCTAATTATAGACCTGTCTCTAATCTTCCCTTCATCTCTAAACTCCTCGAACGCCTGGTCCACTCCCGTCTTACCCGCTATCTCTCAGATAACTCTCTTCTCGACCCTCTTCAATCTGGCTTCCGCTCTTTACACTCTACTGAAACTGCCCTCATTAAAGTCTCTAATGACCTACTAACAGCTAAATCTAATGGTCACTACTCCATGCTAATTCTCTTGGATCTCTCTGCAGCATTCGACACTGTGGATCATCAGCTCCTCCTCACTATGCTCCGCTCCATCGGCCTCAAGAACACCGTTCTCTCCTGGTTCTCCTCCTATCTCTCTGACCGATCCTTCACTGTATGTTTTGCTGGTTCCTCCTCCTCTCACCTTCCCCTTACTGTTGGGGTTCCTCAAGGATCAGTCCTAGGCCCCCTACTCTTCTCGTTGTATACTGCCCCTATTGGACAAACAATCAGTAGATTTGGTTTCCAGTACCATCTCTATGCTGACGACACCCAATTATACACTTCTGCTCCCGATATCACACCGACCTTTTTAGAAAACACCAGTGATTGTCTTACCGCTGTCTCTAACATCATGTCCTCCCTCTATCTGAAACTAAACCTGTCAAAAACTGAACTCCTCGTGTTCTCTCCCTCTACTAACCTACCTTTGCCTGACATTGCCATCTCCGTGTGCGGTTCCACCATTACTCCAAAGCAACATGCCCGCTGCCTTGGGGTCATCCTTGATTCTGACCTTTCATTCACCCCCCACATCCGATCACTGGCTCGCTCTTCTTACCTGCATCTCAAAAACATTTCTAGAATTCGCCCTTTTCTTAATTTCGACTCTGCAAAAACTCTGACTGTTTCACTTATTCATTCTCGTCTGGACTATTGTAACTCTCTACTAATCGGTCTCCCTCTTGCAAAACTCTCCCCCCTCCAATCTGTCCTGAATGCTGCAGCCAGGATCATATTCCTCACCAACCGTTACACCGATGCCTCTACCCTGTGCCAGTCATTACACTGGCTACCCATCCACTCCAGAATCCAGTACAAAACTACTACCCTCATCCACAAAGCACTCCATGGCTCAGCACCACCCTACATCTCCTCCCTGGTATCAGTCTACCACCCTACCCGTGCCCTCCGCTCCGCTAATGACCTCAGGTTAGCATCCTCAATAATCAGAACCTCCCACTCCCGTCTCCAAGACTTTACACGTGCTGCGCCGATTCTTTGGAATGCACTACCTAGGTTAATACGATTAATCCCCAATCCCCACAGTTTTAAGCGTGCCCTAAAAACTCATTTGTTCAGACTGGCCTACCGCCTCAATGCATTAACCTAACGATCCCTGTGTGGCCTATTTATAATAAAAAAAAAAAAAAAAAAGGTTCCTCGCATCATGTTCTCATACACTTTATGCAGTATTAGCCCTCTGTGTCTGTACTGCTACATACTTAGGCAGTTAACTGGTTCATGCAGCTTTACATGAACACCTGAGCCTTACACTATAGCTGGTCCGAATAACTAAAGCAATTGTTACCATCCACCTCTCGTGTCTCCCCTTTTCCCCATAGTTTGTAAGCTTGCGAGCAGGGCCCTCACTCCTCCTGGTATCTGTTTTGAACTGTATTTCTGTTATGCTGTAATGTCTATTGTCTGTACAAGTCCCCTCTATAATTTGTAAAGCGCTGCGGAATATGTTGGCGCTATATAAATAAAAATTATTATTATTATTATTATAAGAGAACGAAAAGGTGCTTTCCGTGAGAGTTTGAACTGCACACATTGTGGGCATGATGTTTTCTTTGATACCTTGCTTCCATTTTTACCATCAGTAGAAATGAGAAAGGAGTTTAGTAGTTCATTCAATTCCTGGGTGACCAGAGAGTAAAGAAGAATGGGTCGACGACAAGACTTTTCTAAATACCTTTGAGACAAGAGAACATCCTTTACATGGAGAATTGAAAGAAGAGATAGCAGCAAGGATATGTTTAGGTTTAATTACATGTAATGGTTCCTTTTCAGAAGCACCACAAGTACCAAAGGATAGGGTGTCAGCCCTGTTTTTTTTCTCTCAGCAGGATGGTAAGGGAGTCAAACTGAAAAGAGAGTGACTATCGATAATGGCTGGGATTGAACCCAACTGATGAAAAATATTCCATGTTTTTTAACATTATAGATGGTCATGGGAAACTTAAATACTTCATGTAGATGTTGTAATTTCACAATAGCTAATTTTATGAACTCATGTCACCAATAGAATAATTCCTTTTTGCTGTAGACTATTTTTTGGAGAAAGGGCCACAGCGATGGTTTCTTGTTGCAGAGGAATTTTTGAGAGAACTGCTCCTACACCAATAGCAGAGACATCCACTTCAAGCTAAAACGTCCTGTTGACATCAAGATTTTTTAGGACTGGAACACTGAAAAAAATACTATTTAAGTTCTAGTAAGGTTTGACCAGTTCCTGAGAATTTCTGCTATTTCGAGTTAGGGCCATAAGAAGAACAACCAATTGAGAGTAGTTTTTATTAAACTTGCAGTAATAATTTGCAAAATTGAAGAATCTTTGGAATGGATCTGAGACCAATAGATTGTGATGATTCAAAATCGCAGATTTTTTTTTCTGGATCTATATCTAGATCCCCCCAATGAGATTATGTATCTATAGAATGGTAGTTCATAGTGCTCAAAGAGACATTTCTCCAACTTGACATGAAGATGTTTTTGTCAGAATGGATTGAATGTGAGAGTCATCTCTGGAAAATATTGGTAGATAATGCAGGTAAAATAGGACATACTGGTAGAGAACATCAAGAAAGATTTCATTCACAAAGTTATGGAACACATCCAGTGCATTTCATAATCTGAAAGGCATAGCTACATATTCATAATGACCGCTGTCTTCCATTTATTGCACTCTTTAATGCAGAACAGTTTATAACCTCCACACAGGTCTAATTTGGTAAAGATGGTAACATTGTTAATCCGGTCAAATAATTCTGAGATGAGGGGTTTTTAGCATGATTTTATTCAGACCCCCATATGTTGTGAATTCCGCTCTTGGGCTCCCTCCGGTGGTTTTAAGTGGTATGGCTGCTCCTTGGATTTAGCAGTCTTCAGCTGCTTCCACTGATTGTCTTTCTGCTCGGCTATTTTTGCCTGGCTCTTCCCTTCAGCCAGTGCCACTTGTCAATGGTTCCTGGTTGGATTCACATCTCTCTTGGATTTCCCTGTTATCCTGACCAGTTCAGCAAAGTTAAGTCCTTGCTTGCTCTTTTCTGTCCATAGGTTGTGGACTTATTCGTTCGGTGCTTTCTATGTTTTGTCCAGCTTGTCAGTATGGATTAATTCAGTTAAGCTGGAAGCTCTGGGAAGCAGATTTACCCTCCACACCTTTAGTCAGGTGTGGAGATTTTTGTAAACTCTGTGTGGATTTTTGTAGTTTTTAATACTGACCGCACAGTATTCTATCCTGTCCTATCTATCTAGCTAGACTGGCCTCCTGTGCTACATCCTGGTTTCATTCTGTGTATGTCTTTTCCCTCTCCACTCACAGTCATTACTATGGGGGGGGGGGGGGGGCTATCTATCCTTTGGGGAGTTTCTCTGAGGCAAGATAGTTTTCCTGTTTCTATCTTTAGGGGTATTTAGTTCTCAGGCTGTGACGAGGTGCCTAGGGAGTGACAGGAGCATCCCACGGCTACTTCTAGTGTTGTGTTGAGCTTAGGGACTGCGGTCAGTACAGGTACCACCTCCTTCAAAGCTCGTCCCATGTTGTTCCTAAACCACCAGTTCATAACACCCATAGTGTATGCATGGTCTCGGGGACCAGTCTTTCTTTTTACAAAGTAGAAGCCTGCATTGGCTGTAGAAGATGAAATATGGATTAACTCTTCTTTCCAGATTCTCATTAATTTAGGCAGACATTGCCTCAGTCTCTGGGAGACATAGAGGACAAACTCTTTGTGTGGTTCAGTATGTGGATGAAGGGGAGTGGCGTAGTCAATTGACAAACAAGGAGGTAGTATATCAGCCCTCTTCTAAAGGTACCGTCACACTCAGCGATGCTGCAGCAATATAGACAATGAGCCGATCGCTGCAGCGTCGCTGTTTAGGTCGCTGTAGAGACGTCAAACACAGCAGCTCCAGAACGATGCAGGAGCGATCCAGTGACGTAACGGCGACTCACTTATCGTTGTAGCTGGTTGTTAGTTCCATGTAAAACATTGCTGGCATCGTTGCTTTTGCTGTCAAACACGATGATACACGCCGACCTGACGACCAAATAAAGTTCTGGACTTCTAGCTCCGACCAGCGATATTGTGTCAAACACAATGAGATCGCCATCCAGGACGCTGCAACGTCATGGATCGTTGTCGTTCTCGTTGTAAAGTTGCTGAGTGTGAAGGTACCTTAAGAGAAGACATCTGCAAAATCCTGATAAGGAGATGAGAAATTAAAGGCAGAGCATAGTTTCAGAGAATGTGGTTGAGGTAGATCTTAGAGGCAATTACAAGAGCAAGATGATGCACACTTTGCGATCTGGGTCAGATGACCAATCAATGACCATAGCATGTAGTCATGTCCATGGAAGGTCCAAAATGGAAAATTAAAAATGAAACATCCTATCTATAGAGTCTTTTTTTCCTTCCAGAATTAAATACGACTACCAAGAATTGCATGGCCGTTTGTGAAAATTATCTTCAGAGTTTTCCACAAAGAAACAAAAAGTCAATAAATTTTCTATGGCTCGAAGAATCAATGAATGCTTGTCCCATGGACACAGAGGAAGTGAAGAAAAGACACATAGGCCGAACTTATCTTTAGTGGAGGAGATCCCTTTTTTTTCATCTAAGGTCTGAGATTTCCCTGTTTAGACTTCAGTTTGGAATAATTTCTGTGACTATTATCCCATTAAACACATTATAAATACAGTCCTAAAAGAGTAATTTTATTTTTTATTTCATAACTCAATAATACATGGGAAAATAAGAAACTTTGTAAGATGTCTTGTCAGAGAAATCTGCTTATTTCTCCTCCTAGACTGAAGGTTCCTGGTTGTTACAATGGCATTGCTTTCCTTACGGGGAGAGTGATGTCATGCTTGGAAGCGAGGAAGGATCTCTTTTATCAGGTAATCACAAACATACAACATGTTCTTACTCCAGGCCAGAAGGGGGAGCTCTGAACCCAGTTTAAGGGGAGCTTCCCTAGATATAGATGTATATTCTGGTCTGGAGGAGGAGTTAGTGAGTGCTAGACAGCAGACAGGAGGAGCAGTCTGAGGCAGAGAGTCTGAGAAGAAGAAGATAGGGGCCATGCAGCCTCGTGAGGTGCTGCAGCTCCTGGAAAGAGAGAAAGGAAAAGCAGAACAGATTGTAGAGAGCGTGAAGGAGGAAAAGAAGCAAAAGAGCTGTAGGAGAGCTGCGATTGGACTCCCTCCAAGCTGAAGAACAGATACCGGTAGCCGAAAGATCGAGGTTGTACAGCATTTTATGTCTCACAACAGAAACCGACAGACAGCTGGACTTCAAGTCACCTGTCCACCATTACACCCAAAAACACAGTAGCACAGAGAGCCCGTGTTGTGATAGAGATCCTGTAAAAAGGCTCAAGTTACCTTTCATGCGGGTTAGTGTCCTACCGAAAGGGGGACAGAGAGAAAACGTGAGGACCTTGTGAGAGGCCTAAGGCAGCAAGGGACTACAACACCGCGCTAGAAGGAAGGCTTCCAACCCCACCTGGTAAAGGGAATTCCCAACTCTCTTCCAAGCCGGCTGGGCCACATCTGCACCCGTGATCCGGTACCCTGGACTGCAGCTGCCTGAACACTACAGTAAAAAAAGAGACTGCAACCCTGTGTCCTCCGTTTCTTTCTACACCATCCACCATCTTTATCTATACACTGCGAGCCCTTGGGACCCAGTTTCACCTGTGGGAAGCCATACCATCCTTGCTGCCACTTCATCATCCCAGAGGACCCCTTTAAGCAGCGTCGGTCATCCCTGACCGAATACCACAGGTGGTGTCCCGAACATTTCTTATTTTACAACCTTTATTCATCCCCTTTGAAGACTGTTCCTTTTACTTGTGCGCCCAGGGCCACGGACTGGGCCGCCGCCACTGTGACACATCCCTTTAAGTACCGGACCCGGTACTGAGTACCCCACGATCCTGGCGGGCGTTCCACATTCATTCTCAAAATTTTGAGTTCACTGTAAAATCTGCCTTCACTGAACACAGACGTTCCCATTGCTGAGATAGAAGACAACAGTTGCTACTGAAAATATTATTTTTAGTAAGGAGAGGAGGAGAGGCAGAGGGAGGAGATAGAGGCAGAGGATCTCCATTTTCCTCCCTTATACATAGGAGATGACAGCTGCTGCTGATGAGATTCTCAGTAACAGAAAAGTCTGCATTTGCTGAAGACAGATTTTACCTTGAGTTGGAAATTTTGAGTATGAATCATCAGTCCAGAAGATGAGACGAAATGGAAAACTGTTCTTTGGTCAGATTAATCAAAATTAGAAATTCTTTATGAAAACCACGGATGCCATATCTTGGAAACTAAGGAGCTGAGGAATTATCAGACTGAATGGGATAATTTCTGTCTCCAAACTCCAGCAATTGGTCTCCTCACTTCCCAGATGTTTACAGACTATCATACAAGAAGAGGAGATGTTACACCATGGTAAATAATACAAAACCCGGCACTCAACTTTGTGGTGTGAAGAAACGAAAGATTTATTATCCCAAATCAGAAAACGTTTCGGTCCCACAGCTGGACCTTCATCAGTAACGTTTACTGGGACAATGTATAGATTCAAGTGGCTATATGGCCTGCCCGGAGGTTGCTACCAATATAGTATTGGATATCCAGAGAGAAAAGTTACAGCCTATATGGGTGCTGTCATCGCGGCATCCACCGCTGATTAGCAGCTAACTTTTCTCTCTGGATATCCAATACTATATTGGTAGCAACCTCCGGGTTACCAAACATATTAAGGAACAATTCCATAGTTTTTGCTTATTGGGCTAGTTTATGCTACATAAATAAAAGTAGCTTGTTGTATCCATGGAGGAAGAATATCTCCTGCCTGTCCTAACTCTTCTCACGATGATTAATGTGAATATACAGGCTGGGGCCAGAATGGGGAAATTATTACAGGATGGTGGCTAGGACGGAGGACATTATTATAGGACGGGGGATATTATTACAAAATGGGGGTCTGGACGGGTGACGTTATTACAGGATGGTGAACATTATTACAGGTTAAAGGACATTATTATTACAGGACAGAGGAAATTATTACACAATTACATTTTCCTGGATGAGGGACAGAACGGTGGACATTATTATTAGCTTAGGGACCAGGACAGGGGACATTATTAAAGGGCGTAGGTGTGGAGGGGAGAAATTAATAGATGATAGGGGCAAGGATGGGGACAGTTTTCAAAGATGGAGGCCAAGACAGTGGACATTATTACAGGATGGGAGGACATTATTACAGAATAGGGACCAGGATTGAGGACATTATTACAGGATGAGGACCAGGACAGGGGACATTATTAAAGGATGGGGGCGCAGGCCAGGGATATTATTATAGGATAGTGTTGTGAATTCTGTGGCTGAGTTCACTTCTGTGGTCACAAGTGGTATTGCAGTCTCTGGGCTTCCTCCCTCAGGTGTTTTGGTGAGCTCGTTGGCTGCCTTGCTATTTAGCTCCACCTGAGTCTGTCTTCCTTGCTCCTTGTCAATGTTCCAGTGTTGGATCTGAGCTACTGCATCTTTCCTTGGGCCTGCTGCTCTGCTAGATAAGTTCTTCTAGTTTGTTTTCTGTTTTTTTCTGTCCAGCTTGCTATTGTCTTTTGCTGGAAGCTCTGAGAAGCAGAGGGGTGCACCGCCGTGCTGTTAGTTCGGCACGGTGGGTCTTTTTGCCCCTTTGCGTGGTTTTCGTTTTAGGGTTTTTTGTAGACTGCATAGTTCTCTTTGCTATCCTCGCTCTGTCTAGAATATCGGGCCTCACTTTGCTGAATCTATTTCATTCCTACGTTTGTCTTTTCATCTTGCTAACAGTCATTATATGTGGGGGGCTGCCTATTCCTTTGGGGTATTTCTCTGAGGTAAGTCAGGCTTGTATTTCTATCTTCAGGCTAGTCAGCTCCTCAGGCAGTGCCGAGTTGCATAGGTAGTTGTTAGGCGCAATCCACTGCTGCTTATAGTTGTGGGAGGATAGATCAGGTACTGCAGTCTACAGAGATTCCACGTCTCAGAGCTCGTCCTATTGTTTTTGGTTATTGCCAGATCTCTGTATGTGCGCTGATTACTGCACGCTGTGTTGCCTGATTGCCAGCCATAACAGTACAAGGAGCCACACCAATGATTCCCAATAGAGGGAAAAAAGAAATCCTGACATCATTTTTTTTTTCTTAGCTCTGTCTTCAGTCTTTTTTTTCCCCTAGACATTAGAGTGCTTCAGGACACAGCTGTGGACATGGATATTCAGGCTCTGTGCTCCTCAATGGATAATCTCGTTGTAAATGTACAAAAGATTCAAGATACTATTGATCAGAAATCGATGCTAGAACCAAGAATTCCGATTCCTGATTTGTTTTTTGGTGACAGAACTAAGTTCCTGAGCTTCAGAAATAATTGTAAGCTATTTTTGGCCTTGAAACCTCATTCTTCTGGTAATCCTATTCAACAGGTTTTGATTATTATTTCTTTTTTGCGCGGCGACCCTCAGGACTGGGCATTTTCTCTTGCGCCAGGAGATTCTGCATTGAGTAATGTTGATGCATTTTTCCTGGCGCTCGGATTGCTTTACGATGAGCCTAATTCAGTGGATCAGGCTGAGAAAAATCTGCTGGCTTTATGCCAGGGTCAGGATGATGTAGAAGTATATTGTCAGAAATTTAGGAAATGGTCAGTACTCACTCTGTGGAATGAATCTGCACTAGCGGCTTTGTTCAGAAAGGGTCTCTCTGAAGCTCTTAAGGATGTAATGGTGGGATTTCCTATGCCTGCTGGTTTGAATGAGTCTATGTCCTTGGCCATTCAGATCGGTCGTCGCTTGCGCGAGCGTAAATCTGTGCACCATCTGGCGGTACTGCCTGAGAGTAAACCTGAGCCTATGCAGTGCGACAGGACTATGACTAAAGTAGAACGGCAAGAACACAGACGTCTGAACAGACTGTGTTTCTATTGTGGTGATTCTACTCATGCTATTTCTAATTGTCCTAAACGCACTAGGCGGTTCGATAGCTCTGCCGTTATTGGTACTGTACAGTCCAAATTCCTTTTGTCCATTACCTTAATGTGCTCTTTGTCATCGTATTCTGTCATGGCGTTTGTGGATTCAGGCGCTGCCCTGAATCTGATGGATTTGGATTATGCTAAACGTTGTGGATTTTTCTTGGAGCCTTTGCGGTGTCCTATTCCGTTGAGAGGAATTGATGCTACACCTTTGGCCAAGAATAAGCCTCAGTACTGGGCCCAGCTGACCATGTGCATGGCTCCTGCACATCAGGAAGTTATTCGCTTTCTGGTACTGCATAATTTGCATGATGTGGTCGTGTTGGGGTTGCCATGGCTACAAACCCATAATCCAGTATTGGATTGGAACTCTATGTCGGTAACCAGCTGGGGTTGTCAGGGAGTACATGGTGATGTTCCATTTTTGTCTATTTCGTCATCCATTCCTTCTGACATCCCAGAGTTCTTGTCTGACTTTCAGGATGTATTTGAAGAGTCCAAGTCTGATGCCCTACCTCCGCATAGGAATTGTGATTGTGCTATCGATTTGATTCCTGGTAGTAAATTCCCTAAGGGTCGTTTATTTAATTTGTCCGTACCTGAACACACCGCTATGCGCAGTTATGTGAAGGAGTCCCTGGAGAAGGGACATATTCGCCCATCGTCGTCACCATTGGGAGCAGGGTTCTTTTTTGTAGCAAAGAAGGATGGTTCGCTAAGACCGTGTATTGATTACCGCCTTCTTAATAAGATCACTGTTAAGTTTCAGTATCCCTTGCCATTGATTTCTGACTTGTTTGCTCGGATTAAGGGGGCTAGTTGGTTTACTAAGATTGATCTTCGTGGTGCGTATAATCTGGTGAGAATCAGGCAGGGAGATGAATGGAAAACGGCATTTAATACGCCCGAGGGTCATTTTGAGTATCTGGTGATGCCGTTCGGACTTGCCAATGCTCCATCTGTTTTTCAGTCTTTTATGCATGACATTTTCCGTGAGTATCTGGATAAATTCTTGATTGTTTACTTGGATGACATTTTGATCTTCTCAGATGATTGGGAGTCTCATGTGAAGCAAGTCAGAATGGTTTTCCAGGTACTGCGTGCTAATTCCTTGTTCGTGAAGGGATCAAAGTGTCTCTTCGGTGTGCAGAAAGTTTCATTTTTGGGGTTCATCTTTTCCCCTTCTACTATCGAGATGGATCCGGTTAAGGTTCAGGCCATCCAGGATTGGACTCAGCCGACATCTCTAAAAAGTCTGCAGAAATTCCTGGGCTTTGCTAATTTTTATCGTCGCTTCATCTGTAATTTTTCTAGCATTGCCAGACCATTGACCGATTTGACCAAGAAGGGTGCTGATTTGGTTAATTGGTCTTCTGCTGCCGTGGAAGCTTTTCAGGAGTTGAAGCGTCGTTTTTGCTGTGCCCCTGTGTTGTGTCAACCTGATGTTTCTCTTCCGTTCCAGGTCGAGGTTGATGCTTCTGAGATTGGTGCAGGGGCGGTTTTGTCACAGAGAGGTTCTGGTTGCTCAGTGTTCAAACCATGTGCTTTCTTTTCCAGGAAATTTTCTGCTGCTGAGCGTAATTATGATGTGGGCAACCGAGAGTTGCTGGCCATGAAGTGGGCATTCGAGGAGTGGCGTCATTGGCTTGAGGGTGCTAAGCATCGCGTGGTGGTATTGACTGATCATAAGAACTTGACTTATCTCGAGTCTGCCAAGCGCTTGAATCCTAGACAGGCCCATTGGTCGTTATTTTTTGCTCGTTTTGATTTTGTGATTTCATACCTTCCGGGCTCTAAAAATGTGAAGGCGGATGCTCTGTCTAGGAGTTTTGTGCCCGACTCTCCGGGGTTATCTGAGCCGGCGAGTATCCTCAAGGAAGGAGTCATTGTGTCTGCCATCTCCCCTGATTTGCGGAGAGTGTTGCAGAAATTTCAGGCTAATAAACCTGATCGTTGTCCGGCCGAGAAACTGTTCGTCCCTGATAGGTGGACTAGTAAAGTTATCTCTGAACTTCATTGTTCGGTGCTGGCCGGTCATCCAGGAATCTTTGGTACCAGGGAGTTGGTTGCTAGATCCTTCTGGTGGCCATCTCTGTCACGGGATGTGCGTGCTTTTGTGCAGTCCTGTGGAATTTGTGCTAGGGCTAAGCCCTGCTGTTCACGTGCCAGTGGGTTGCTTTTGCCCTTGCCGGTCCCGAAGAGGCCTTGGACACATATTTCGATGGATTTCATTTCTGACCTTCCCGTTTCTCAAAAAATGTCGGTCATTTGGGTGGTCTGTGATCGCTTTTCTAAAATGGTCCATCTGGTGCCCTTGGTTAAATTGCCTTCCTCCTCTGATTTGGTGCCTTTGTTCTTCCAGCATGTGGTTCGTTTACATGGCATTCCTGAGAATATTGTTTCTGACAGAGGTTCCCAGTTTGTCTCGAGGTTCTGGCGAGCCTTTTGTGGTAGGATGGGCATTGACCTATCTTTCTCCTCGGCCTTCCATCCTCAGACTAATGGCCAGACCGAACGAACCAATCAGACCTTGGAAACATATCTGAGATGTTTTGTTTCCGCTGACCAGGATGATTGGGTGTCATTTTTGCCGTTGGCTGAGTTCGCCCTTAATAATCGGGCCAGCTCGGCTACCTTGGTCTCTCCATTTTTCTGCAATTCTGGGTTCCATCCTCGTTTCTCTTCAGGACAGGTTGAGTCTTCGGACTGTCCTGGTGTGGATTCTGTGGTGGACAGGTTGCAGCAGATCTGGACTCAGGTAGTGGACAATTTGACCTTGTCCCAGGAGAAGGCTCAGCTTTTCGCTAATCGCAGACGCCGTGTGGGACTCCGACTTCGTGTTGGGGATTTGGTTTGGTTATCTTCTCGTCATATTCCTATGAAGGTTTCCTCTCCTAAATTTAAACCTCGTTTTATTGGTCCGTATAGGATTTCTGAGATTCTCAATCCGGTGTCTTTTCGTCTGACCCTCCCAGACTCCTTTTCCATACATAATGTATTCCATAGGTCGTTGTTGAGGAGATACGTGGCACCTATGGTTCCATCTGTGGAGCCTCCTGCCCCTGTTTTGGTGGAGGGGGAATTGGAGTATATTGTCGAGAAGATTTTGGATTCTCGTGTCTCTAGACGGAAACTCCAGTATCTGGTCAAATGGAAGGGTTATGCTCAGGAAGATAATTCCTGGGTTTTTGCCTCTGATGTCCATGCCCCAGATCTTGTTCGTGCCTTTCATGTGGCTCATCCTGGTCGGCCTGGGGGTTCTGGTGAGGGTTCGGTGACCCCTCCTCAAGGGGGGGGTACTGTTGTGAATTCTGTGGCTGAGTTCACTTCTGTGGTCACAAGTGGTATTGCAGTCTCTGGGCTTCCTCCCTCAGGTGTTTTGGTGAGCTCGTTGGCTGCCTTGCTATTTAGCTCCACCTGAGTCTGTCTTCCTTGCTCCTTGTCAATGTTCCAGTGTTGGATCTGAGCTACTGCATCTTTCCTTGGGCCTGCTGCTCTGCTAGATAAGTGCTTCTAGTTTGTTTTCTGTTTTTTTCTGTCCAGCTTGCTATTGTCTTTTGCTGGAAGCTCTGAGAAGCAGAGGGGTGCACCGCCGTGCTGTTAGTTCGGCACGGTGGGTCTTTTTGCCCCTTTGCGTGGTTTTCGTTTTAGGGTTTTTTGTAGACTGCATAGTTCTCTTTGCTATCCTCGCTCTGTCTAGAATATCGGGCCTCACTTTGCTGAATCTATTTCATTCCTACGTTTGTCTTTTCATCTTGCTAACAGTCATTATATGTGGGGGGCTGCCTATTCCTTTGGGGTATTTCTCTGAGGTAAGTCAGGCTTGTATTTCTATCTTCAGGCTAGTCAGCTCCTCAGGCAGTGCCGAGTTGCATAGGTAGTTTTTAGGCGCAATCCACTGCTGCTTATAGTTGTGGGAGGATAGATCAGGTACTGCAGTCTACAGAGATTCCACGTCTCAGAGCTCGTCCTATTGTTTTTGGTTATTGCCAGATCTCTGTATGTGCGCTGATTACTGCACGCTGTGTTGCCTGATTGCCAGCCATAACAGGATAGGGGCCAAGACAGTGGATATTATTACTGAATAGGGACCAGGACATGGGACATTTTTACAGGATGGGTTCCTGACAGGGTCATTATTACAGGATGGGGGACATTCCTACAGTATAGGGACCAGGACAGGGGATGTTTTTGCAGGATGGAGGCCATAACAGTGGACATTATTACAGGATGGGGAACATTATCACAGGATGAGGGATATTATTACAATATAGGTTCTAGGACGAGGGACAATTATTACAGGATAGGGACTAGGATGGGCGACATTATTACAGGAGAGGTGCCAGAATGAGGGACATTATTACAGGATAAGGGCCAGGACATCTGACCAACATGATGGTGAAATGCCTATAAGACTTTAATTACACCATTGTTGATATCACCTCTCCAAGGGGTATGATTAACCCCTTAGCGACCGCCGATACGCCTTTTAACGGCGGCCGCTAAGGGTATTTAAACCACAGCGCCATTAATTAACGGCGCTGTGGAAAAAGTAAATAGCGCCCCCCAGAGTCGGATTTCCTCCAAGACCCCAGAGAACATGATTCGGGGGGTTTTTAACCCTCCCCGCCGGCCGGCCCCGCGAGAATCTTTGGGGTCTCGGCTGCCGGGGGTAGCCGAGACCCCAAAGAGCATGATCGGGGTCGGTTTTACCGACCCCTGTTTTGCGATCGCCGGTAATTAACTGTTTACCGGCGACCGCAAAAAAAAAAAAAAAAGTCAAAGTGTAATTCTCTGTCCTCTGATGTGATCGCACATCAGAGGACAGAGAAATAGGGGGATTCGGGGACCCTACAATACTCACCTGCGTCCCTGGATCCTCCTGCTTCTCCTCCTGGCCGCCGGCAAAAGAAAATGGCGGGCGCATGCGCAGTGCGCCCGCCATCTGTCTCCATCTGCCGGCCGGCAGGAGAAGAGCAGTTGGGGCTAAAATTAGGGTTAGGGCTAGGGTTAGGGGTAGGGTTAGGGGTAGGGTTAGGGCTAGGATTAGGGTTAGAGTTAGGGCTAAATTTAGGGTTAGGGTTGGGGCTAAATTTAGGGTTAGGGTTGGGGCTAAATTTAGAGTTAGGGTTGGCGCTAAATTTAGGGTTAGGCTTCTTTCCCACTTACGTCGGTACGGGGCCGTCGCAATGCATCGGCCCGACATACCGACGCACGTTGTGAAAATTGTGCACAACGTGGGCAGCGGATGAAGTTTTTCAACGCATCCGCTGCCCAATCTATGTCCTGGGGAGGAGGGGGCGGAGTTACGGCCACGCATGCGCGGTCAGAAATGGCAGATGCGACGTACAAAAAAAGTTACATTGAACTTTTTTTGTGCTGACGGTCCGCCAAAACACTGATCCAGTGCACGACGGACGCGACGTGTGGCCATCCGTCACGATCCGTCGGCAATACAAGTCTATGGGCAAAAAACGCATCCTGCGGGCACATTTGCAGGATCCGTTTCTTGTCCAAAACGACGGATTGCGACGGATGCCAAACAACGCAAGTGTGAAAGTAGCCTTAGGGCTATTGTTAGGGTTGGGGCTAAAGTTAGGGCTAGGGTTGGGGCTAAAGTTAGGGTTAGAGTTGGGATTAGGGTTAGGGTTTGGATTAGGGTTGGTATTAGGGTTAGGGTTGGCATTAGGGTTACGCATGGGATTAGGGTTAGGTTTGGGATTAGGGTTAAGGTTAGGGTTGTGATTAGGGGTGTATTGGGATTAGGGTTAGGTTTGAGGTTAGGGTTGAGATTAGGATTAGGGGTGTGTTGGATTTAGGGTTTTGATTAGGGTTATGGTTAGGGTTGACATTAGGGTTGTTTTGGGGTAAGGGTTGTGATTATAGTTAGGGTTAGTGATTAGGATTATGGATCAGGTTGGGATTATGGTTAGGGGTGTTTTGGGGTTAGGGTTGGAGCTAGAATTGGGGGGTTTCCACTGTTTAGGTACATCAGGGGGTCTCCAAACACGATAGCCAATTTTGCGCTCAAAAAGTCAAATGGTGCTCCCTCCCTTCTGAGCTCTGCCGTGCGCCCAAACAGTGGGTTACCCCCACATATGCGGCATCAGCATACTCGGGATAAATTGGACAACAACTTCTGGGGTCCAATTTCTCTTGTTACCCTTGTGAAAATAAAAACTTGGGGGCTACAAAATCCTTTTTGTGGAAAAATATATATATATTTTTTTATGACTCTGCATTCTAAACTTCTGTGAAGCACTTGGGCATTCAAAGTTCTCACCACACATCTAGATAAGTTCCTTGGGGGATCTAGTTTCCAAAATGGGGTCACTTGTGGAGGGTTTCTACTGGTTAGGTACATCAGGGGCTCTGCAAACGCAACATAATGCCCGCAGACCATTCTATCAAAGTCTGCATTCCAAAACGGTGCTCCTTCCTTCCGAGCTCTGCCGTGCGCCCAAACAGTGGTTTACCCCCACATATGGGGTACCAGCATACTCAGGACAAATTGGACAACAACTTTTGGGGTCCAATTTCTCTTGTTACCCTTGTGAAAATAAAAACTTGGGGGCTAAAAAATCTTTTTTGTGGAAAAAAAAATATTTTTTATTTTCACGACTCTGCATTATAAACTTATGTGAAGCACTTGGGCATTCAAAGTTCTCACCACACATCTAGATAAGTTCCATGGGGGGTCTAGTTTACAAAATGGGGTCACTTGTGGGGGATTTCTACTGTTTAGGCACATCAGGGGCTCTCCAAACGCGACATGGCGTCTGATCTCAATTCCAGCCAATTCTACATTGAAAAAGTAAGACGGCACTCTTTCTCTTCCAAGCTCTGTGGTGCGCCCAAACAGTGGTTTACCCCCACATATTGGGTATCGACGTACTCAGGAGAAATTGCACAACAACTTTTGTGGTCTAATTTCTCCTGTTACTCTTGTGAAAATAAAAATTTGTGGGCAAAAAAATCATTTTTGTAGAAAAAATGCGATTTTTTTTTTTTCACGGCTCTACATTATAAACTTCTGTGAAGCACACGGGGGTTCAAAGTGCTCACCACACATCTAGATAAGTTCCTTAAGGGGTCTAGTTTCCAAAATGGGGTCACTTGTGGGGGGTTTCTACTGTTTAGGCACATCAGGGGCTCTCCAAACGCGACATGGCTTCCAATCTCAATTCCAGCCAATTCTACATTGAAAAAGTAAAACGGCGCTCCTTCACTTCCAAGCTCTGCGGTGCGCCCAAACAGTGGTTTACCCTCACATATGGGGTATCGACGTATTCAGGAGAAATCGCACAACAACTTTTGTGGTCTAATTTCTCCTGCTACCCTTGTGAAAATAAGAATTTGTGGGCGAAAAGATCATTTTTGTGTAAACAAAAGCGATCTTTTTTATTTTCACGGCTCTACGTTATAAACTTCTGTGAAGCACTTGGGGGTTCAAAGTGCTCACCACACATCTAGATAAGTTCCTTAAGGGGGTCTAGTTTCCAAAATGGTGTCACTTGTGGGGGGTTTCCACTGTTTAGGCACATCAGGGACTCTCTAAACGTGACATGGCGTCCGATCTCAATTCCAGCCAATTCTGCATTGAAAAAGTCAAACGGCGCTCCTTCACTTCTAAGTTCTGCGGTGCGCCCAAAAAGTGGTTTACCCCCACATATGGGGTATTGGCGTATTCAGGAGAAATTGCATAACAAAATTTATGGTTGCATTTCTGTTTTTACACTTGTGAAAATAAAAAAAATGGTTCTGAATTAAGATGTTTGCAAAAAAAAGTTAAATGTTCATTTTTTCCTTCCACATTGTTTCAGTTCCTGTGAAGCACGTAAAGGGTTAATAAACTTCTTAAATGTGGTTTTGAGAACCTTGAGGGGTGTAGTTTTTAGAATGGTGTCACACTTCATTATTTTCTATCATATAGACCCCTCAAAATGACTTCAAATGTGATGTGGTCCCTAAAAAAAAATGGTGTTGTAAAAATGAGAAATTGCTGGTCAACTTTTAACCCTTATAACTCCCTAAAAAAAAAAATTTTGTTTCCAAAATTGTGCTGATGTAAAGTAGACATGTGGGAAATGTTATTTATTAACTATTTTTCATGACATATCTCTCTGATTTAAGGGCATAAAAATACAAAGTTTGAAAATTGCAAAATTTTAAAAATTTTCGCCATATTTCCATTTTTTTCATAAATAATCGCAAGTAATATCGAAGAAATGTTACCACTAACATGAAGTACAATATGTCACGAAAAAACAATCTCAGAATCAGCGGGATCCGTTGAAGCGTTCCAGAATTATAACCTCATAAAGTGACAGTGGTCAGAATTGCAAAAATTGGCTCAGTCATTAAGTACCAAATTGGCTCTGTCACTAAGGGGTTAAACATCTACGTGACTGACAGAGATAGCCAAGCTCCATATTTGGCTATCTCTGCCAATCCCATATACTTTGAAGTGGAAGTGCATGCACACTGGACTCCCATATTCGCAATCAATGGCTGACCCCTTTAAGAATTATTCAATAAAACAAAAAAACAAAACAAAACCTGTTAACTAAACCACATTAATCACAGTCCAGCTGGTTTTGACGCTTGTATATATTTATCCACTAGGTGGAGCTTCAACCTTTCCATTGCACAATTCTTTCAATTACTTTCTGTGCTTGGAGGCATGATTTTTTTTTTTAAATATAATCAATCCCATCAATATTTTCTTATTAGATGTGTGTATATATGCATGTAATCAGGGCCAGGACGAGGAGTAGGTACTGGCCTAGGGTGTAGTTCTTGCCCTATCAAGGGGTGTGTACTTTTGTAAAATATCACAAAACTGTCACTGCTAAATGCCTGAAACCGCCTGGCGCCTTCCCCCACAGACTTTCAGCATGCTGAGGTGAGGCACAGGCACAGAGGTGTGTAGTATATGTAATAATAGAACAACACGGCACTCATAGTAGTGTATAGAGTAGGTGCTCAAGTAAGGTATCCAGCCCAACAAATCCAAATCCGAAAAAACGTGGCACTCTAGATGAATAATTATCATATGCAAAAGGTTTATTGATGTGCATCCATAAAGGCAAGTCGAACGTTTTCGGTCCACATCCTGACGTTCATCAGAACAAATATAAGATATGGTGCAGGGAGAAACGTTTATCCTGTCTCTATAAATTCCAATATTGGTAGGGTAGCCTGGATGCAGCAAGAAGTCCTGTCCACGTAGGCGCAAGTGTGATGCGAACGGAGTGGTAAATGGCGCCATAGTCTACATCTACAGGAGATTTGTGGTTCTACAAAATGTTTGGAACATCCCCCCCAAATGCCCATGAGTGACTTCAAAACCAGTGTGCAAGAGTACCTTGAGAATTGAGGCTGTTTTGAAGGCAAAGATTGGCCACACCAAATATTAACTTGATTTAGATCTTTCTTTTGTTCATTCTCTGATTAAAAAATAGAGACATCTAATTTTGAAAGAATTCTTACTTGGCAAGATTTTTACACACCTGTGTAAAACTTTTGCACACTACTGTATAATGGGAGGTCATTGTTCATGGAGGTCCCAATGACCAACGCAGATCTCGAGCTATACACAAATGCGTCATGGCTGTAGGACTTTGGAGCATATTTTCAAAGGTAGTGGTGTGCTGAGATCTTGGTGATAGTTTGGAAGGAGGCCATACAGATTATTAAATTAGCGATGTTAGAACGTCTTGGTATTGTTACAACAGAGATTTGGGAATAGTGGTTAAGGGACAAGCAAGTCAATTTGTGAGGTGTTTTGTTTGTGGCAAAGGTGGTAAATTTCCCCCTAATAGTACATTTGTTGAGATACTTTGGGGGTAACCCTTGCTCAGGTCGTATTAGTACATTTGCAAAGAATCAGTGATTTCCTCGCTGGTTCATGATTCCAGTGGTACATGTTTTGGGATCTGAAACCAACAAGAGAAATACAATTGGTCCTATTTCTCGGCTATGAAGAATGGTGTTGCGTGGCTATGGCTTTGGTGCATTTGTCATTGAGTACAGTTACTTGGATGACATGTTAACAAATATTGTCAGGAGTGGGATCTATATATCTAATTGTCTAAGGGTTTTTCTGTCTGTCTGTCTCCTGGAAATCCCGCGTCTGATTGGTCGAGGCCGCCAGGCCTCGACCAATCAGCGACGGGCACAGCATGGCGACGATGATGTCATAAAGGTTGCCTTGACCAATCAGCGATGGGCACAGTCTGCCGCGAATTCGCCTCGACCAATCAGCGACGGGCACAGTATCGACGTAGATGTCATAATGGTTGCCATGGCGACGATGATGTCATAAAGGCTGCCTCGACCAATCAGCGACGGGCACAGTCTGCCGCGAATTCTGGAATCATCATTGTCCATATACTATGGGGACATGCATATTCTAGAATACCCGATGCGTTAGAATCGGGCCACAATCTAGTAATTTAATAAATAGTTTGGAATCCAATAGAGTTGCTACAGAGGTGTGTTTGTTATCTTTTGCAGGTATGGAGCTGTCTTTTTGGTTTATGCTCAGGAACAAGGTTGATGTTCCCAAGTTCTTAGTAAGGCAGGCTGCTGGCGTTTTCAGATGTGGCAATATGGGAAGCTAGTTTTGTTTCAGTTGTTACAGTTGGGTGATCAGTCATTCTGAAGTAGTTTTGTTTGTGTTGACTTTCCCTTTGACCTTTTTTTGGGGGTGTGTCTTATTTCTGAACCTATAGCAACCAGTAATAATAGAATCAGAGGGTTGTTGTAAAGGTACCGTCACACTTAGCGACGCTGCAGCGATACCGACAACGATCCGGATCGCTGCAGCGTCGCTGTTTGGTCGCTGGAGAGCTGTCACACAGACAGCTCTCCAGCGACCAACGATCCCGAGGTCCCCGGTAACCAGGGTAAACATCGGGTAACTAAGCGCAGGGCCGCGCTTAGTAACCCGATGTTTACCCTGGTTACCATCCTAAAAGTAAAAAAACAACCGCTACATACTTACCTACCGCTGTCTGTCCTCGGCGCTCTGCTTCTCTGGTCTGGCTGTGAGCGCGGGGCAGCCGGAAAGCAGAGCGGTGACGTCACCGCTCTGCTTTCCGGCCGCTGTGCTCACAGCCAGACCAGAGAAGCAGAGCGCCGAGGACAGACAGCGGTAGGTAAGTATGTAGCGGTTGTTTTTTTTACTTTAACGATGGTAACCAGGGTAAACATCGGGTTACTAAGCGCGGCCCTGCGCTTAGTTACCCGATGTTTACCCTGGTTACCAGCGAAGACATCGCTGAATTGGTGTCACACACGCCGATTCAGCGATGTCTGCGGGGAGTCCAGCGACCAAATAAAGTTCTGGACTTTCTTCCCCGACCAGCGACAGCACAGCAGGGGCCTGATCGCTGCTGCCTGTCACACTGGACGATATCGCTAGCGAGGACGCTGCAACGTCACGGATCGCTAGCTATATCGTCTAGTGTGACGGTACCTTTATAGTTGTCTAATGTCAAAAGCTTCAAAACAGATAAGCAGATCAGATTAAAATCTTCATGATGGTTGGTAATGTGTCAAATAAGATGTCTCCAGTCTTATGTATGCGTCCGCTTATCTGGTCTACATAGCAGTTTTTCAGGAAGTGCTTGAGTATCAAGGGTTTAGTTGACCACGAGTTCACCTACTTTTTCTTTTTAAAGGCAGAGGGACAGACACTGCTATGGCTTTATATTATCCAAATTTGGTGTAATGTTTTGAAGAAATCACGGTGGCTTGGGACGGAGGTTATTTTTGTCGTGGGTTGTAGGTATATTCTCATTTTAATTGTAAAATTGCTTTTTTAAATTGCTTTAGTTACTTGGACAACATGAAAATATTTCAAGTTTTCAGTTGACTTGATTTTTCTATCTGTTATCATTATCCTGCAAAGAGAGCTTTTGTCTTTCATAGTGTACAGCTGATTTCAGTGAATCTCGAGTACTAGTGTCTGCCCAGACCTGGGCCAAGCATGTACAGTGGTTACACTCCAAGAGAGGGGTTAACTCTTAACACACCAGTCAGCTCTCTCCAGCCCATTTGATTGCTATGCAGCTGCTCAACTCCGTCCCCCTCCCTCTCTTTTCCTGACAAGCTGTTATTACAGATTTTGTAAAATCATTAGCCCACCACCATCGGTGCCTTGCATAGCAGGTTTAATAATAACAGCTTTCATTGTGCTTGTTCAAATGCCCAGTTATCTCTGTGTAAATTAAGTAATAACAATGTAAACTCGGAACAAACCACTGATGACTAAATGTGTTATGTCAGAACTTATGCTGAACTTTATAATTCTACTAATAGTACAGTTCTGCTGCTCTCCAGAACTGTCTCTGCCCTACCAGAAACCTGAAAAAGACTGGAAAGCTGTGTGCTGCTCAAGAGGCAACATCAGACAAACTATTTCAAATCTGTCACCAGTTGTTTTCAAACTAATCTGAGAAGAGCTTAGAGACCCTGATACTAGTAATATGTCACTTACTGGGTTGCTTGCTCTAGTTTTGACAATCTCTTTTATTATGTGGAGATTATCACTGGAAAACTAGTAGTCCTCCATGTTCATCTGTTCTGTTTAACCCTGTCCCACCTCTGGCAGCTTTCTGCCTATGCACAGCGTACACCGAAGGCTGTCGATCAGTGGTGTGGTCAGGGTTGTACAGAGCTGAGCAATACCTGGTAGATTTGCAGCAGATAAAACTGTAATTTTATCAAAATTGGAACAAGCAGCAAAGTAAGTGATACATAGCTGGGATAGGGAAAACCTCCCTTACATCATGCTGCTCTCAGATTGGGTAGGAAAAATCCTGTGACAAATTTCCTTTAAGAAGTTGGTATGTTATCCATTAATGGTTATGGGCATTTTGAGCACCTGTGCATTGCCAGTACACTAGTTTTGTTTTCTTGCAGAAACTGGTCCATGTCTTCAGTGACTAGTAGTATATTTCTGTGTTTCCTGGGGCGGAAAAAGTGTGGACATGTGGCTGGCAATTGGGATTTAGTAAAACTGAGGTACAGATCAGACACATTGTCTATTTACAGGAGGTGCAGTACATCAAATAGCCGGATAAGGCCACCATGGTAGTTAGTGGTGTATGTAGGAGAAGATGATGTTGGAGTGTGGGTCACCAAGGCTTTGATAAGACACATTAGGATGAGTTTGCTTAGGTGTTAGGCGGGAATCATTGCAACATTTATTTTAATCCTTACATAGCGCTTTTAATTCCTCAATTCTTTACAGACTTCATCATCACTGTCCCCTTTGGAGCTCACAATCTAAATTCCCTATATATGGAGTGTAGGAGGAAACCGGAGTAGATTCTGGAAAAAAAGAGGAGAACCTACGAAAACACAAGAGCAATGCAAGGCTGCACATTGCTAACCACTGAGCCACTGTGCTGCCGTCTATGTGGTTGGTCGATGATTAGTGAGTTTGGAGGCAGGACAGGTCCCTACAAAGTATACATAAAGCTGGTGCAAAAGTAAATAGAGTGGTGGGTGGGTTTCTGGTACAACATGAGGGTATTGTGGACAAGAAAGAAATCTGTAAGTGTTGAATAGTGATTTTCTTAAGCTCAGTGGTGTACATCTTAATGCCAGTGGACTTGATTTCTGGTCTTTAAATACACAGCCAGGTACTGAAAAGGACTTCTTCTTGCAAAGGTACAAAAATGTAAAAGGGAGTCATTGGTGCTCATCATGGTAACTGGATAGGGGCGTTGCTAAGCGGCTACCTGGTGTTCACTGGAGCTCCTGATGGTGGAGCCTGGCTTGAGCTGCAGGTAGCCGCCAGGTACCACTCTTAAGGTACCGTCACATTAAGCGACGCTGCAGCGATATAGACGACGATGCCGATCGCTGCAGCGTCGCTGTGTGGTCGCTGAAGAGCTGTCACACAGACAGCTCTCCAGCGACCAATGATGCCGAGGTCCCAAACACTACATACTTACATTCCGGTGTCTGTCGCGTCCCTCTCAGTCAGATTCCCGCACTGACTGTGAGCGCCGGCCGTCCGTAAAGCAGAGCACAGCGGTGACGTCACCGCTGTGCTTTACGGCCGGCGCTCACAGTCAGTATGGGAAGCTAACTGCGAGGGACGCGACAGACACCAGAATGTAAGTATGTAGTGTTTGGTTTTTTTAGGTAACCAGGGTAAATATCGGGTTACTAAGCGCAGCCCTGCGCTTAGTAACCCGATGTTTACCCTGGTTACAAGTGAAGACATCGCTGAATCGCCGTCACACACGCCGATTCAGCGATGTCAGCGGGTGATCCAGCGACGAAATAAAGTTCTGGATTTCTAGCTCCAACCAGTGATCTCACAGCAGGATCCTGATCGCTGCTGCGTGTCAAACACAACGATATCGCTATCCAGGACGCTGCAACGTCACGGATCGCTATCGTTATCGTTCTAAAGTCGCTCAGTGTGAAGGTACCTTTAGGCAATACTGTAGCTGCTGATCCCAGGGGTCAGGTACGCAGACACAGATAGGACTCTGGCTCCATTCAGACTACTTGGTTCTGGATCCTCTGCAGAACGTTTACTGACATGGACACGGACTCGGTTCAAAGTACTAGGTTCAGGCTCCACAGGTAGAATGGATAGTGACACAGAGTCTCAGAGAGGGCTGATTTGGAGACTGATACGACAATTCAGATATAAGGAATAATCAGATAGGCACACGTTGACACACATGTCTCAATTACAGATTCAGATACTGGCCGCACACAGATCAGGGGATGAAGTTCAGGCACCGGCCACAGTAGGACCAGAGATTGCGGGTTCAGGACTAGCCATGCAAACACCAGAGATTACAGGTTCAGAACTGGCCACTCAAGGACCAGGGACAAGGACAGACAACCAGGAAGTAGTGAGCACGCTGGGGTGGTGAGTATGCTGGCATCTCTGCATGGAGGAGGAAGGGGAACCATGTAGGAGCACCGGCAATAGCGTTACACTATGTAGGGAAAGGTGTTTATTGTGACATAAAAGCATCAGGTACAGCACAGGTTAGGAGCATGGGCCAGACGTATTTCACGGTTAGGAGCATTGGCCAGAGGTATTCCACAGGTTAGGAGTATGGGGCAGAGGTATTCCACAGGTTAGGAGCATGGGCCAGAGGTATACCGCAGGTTAGGAGCATAGGATAGAGGTATGCTGCAGGTTAGAAGCATAGGCCAGAGGTATACCACAGGTTAGGAGCATGGGCCAGAGGTATACCACAGGTTAGGAGCATGGGCCAGAGGTATACCACGGGTTAGGGGTGTGGGCCAGAGGTATACCACAGGTTAGGGTCATGGGCTAGTGGTATACCACAGGTTAGGAGCAAGGGCTGCGGTATGCCGCAGGTTAGGAGCATTGGCCAGAGGTATTCCACAGGTTAGGAGCATGGGCCAGAGGTATTCCACAAGTTAGGAGCATGGGCCAGAGGTATACCACAGGTTAGGAGCATGGGCCAGAGGTATACCACAGGTTAGGAGTGTGGGCCAGAGGTATACCACAGGTTAGGGTCATGGGCTAGTGGTATACCACAGGTTAGGAGCATGGGCCAGAGGTATACCACAGATTAGGAGCATGGACCAGAGGTATACCACAGGTTAGGAGCATAGGCCAGAGGTATACCACAGGTTAGGGTCATGGGCTAGTGGTATACCACAGGTTAGGAGCACGGGCCAGAGGTATTCCACAGGTTAGGAGCATGGGCCAGAGGTATACCACAGGTTAGGAGCATTGGCCAGAGATATACCACAGGTTAGGGTCATGGCTAGTGGTATACCAGAGGTTAGGAGCATGGGCCAGAGGTATACCACAGGTTAGGAGCATGGGCATTATACACTTCTGCTCCTGATATCACGCCTGCCTTTTTTAGAAAACACCTGTGATTGTCTTACCGCTGTCTCTAACATCATGTCCTCCCTCTATCTGAAACTGAACCTGTCAAAAACTGGACTCCTCTTGTTTTCTTCCTCTACTAACCTACCTTTGCCTGACATTGCCATCTCCGTGTGTGGTTCCATCATTACTCCCAAGTAGGGTTGAGCGAAACGGATCGGACAAATTTGAAAATTGCCGACTTTCGGCAAAGTTGGGTTTCATGAATCCCGACCCGATCCTAGTGTGGGATCGGCCATGAGGTCGCCGATCTGCGCACAAAAGTCGCATTTCATATGACGCTTTCAGCGTCATTTTTCAGCCAATGAAGGAGGACGCAGAGTGTGGGCAGCATGATGACATAGGTCTCGGTCCCCACCATCTTAAAGAAGGGCATGACAGTGATTGGCTTGCTTTCTGTGGCGTCACAGGGGCTATAAAGGGGCGTGCACGCCGACTGCCATCTTACTTCTGCCGATCTTAGCATAGGGAGAGGTTGCTGCAGCTTCATCAGAAGAAGGGATATAGTTAGGAAGGGAAGATTAACCCCCAAACTGCTTGTGCTGTAGCGATTTCCACTGTCCAACACCACCATTTTTTTGCAGGGACAGTGGAGGCTATATTTTTGTGCATCAGCTCTGTAGCTTATTAGGCTGCCTTATAAGGCTCCTTGATAGCTGCATTGCTGTTTGCACGCTGCTGTGCAAACCAACTGCTTTTTTAAAAGCAAAAATCCTGTTGCTCCTTTCTGTACAGTTATCTTGTTTATTTGTCCACACTTTTGTGTGCAGCAGTCCTTTTTATTGCTGCCATACTTTTCCTGAGATCATTGTAGGGAGATTGAAATTGTACTACAGTCCTTGTATTTTTTCATATATCTTCCAGCCAGTTTCTGCCACTTACAGTGTGTTGTTTTATGCACAGGGCCTGAGTTTTGGTTCAGTCTTTCCCCAAAAAAGTGAGATTCAAATTCTCACAAAGTGGACATACTTCAGTACTGTTAGTTTGTCGTATATCAGCCAGCCACTTTCTGCCGCTTAGATTGCGTTGTTATATACACTGGGCCTAAGTTGTGGTTCAGTCTCCCCCAAAAAAAGTGAGATTCAAATTCTCACAAAGTGGATATACTTCAGTCCTGTTAGTTTGTCGTATGTCAGCCAGCCACTTTCTGCCACCTACATTGTGTTGTTTTATGCACGGGGCCTGATTTTGTGTTCCGTCTCCCAAAAAAAAGGGAGATTTAAATTCTCAACAAGTTTATATACACCTTCTACCTTGTTTTACAATACCATATAATGGTTGTTAGTTTGGTTAGATTTTCCAAAAAATGAGGAAGTCTGGTGGAAGAGCCCGTGGGCGGTGGTTGCCAGCTGGTACTGATGGTGCTGGTGGTGCATCTGGTGGTAGTGGCAAAAGCACAATAGCACCTAAGGCTGGAGGTGTTGAGGCAGCGTCATTGTCAAGGCTCCCTTATCTGGGAGTAGGAAAACAGCTTTTAAAGCCGGAGCAGCAGGAAAAACTTTTGGCTTTCCTTGCTGACTCAGCCTCTAGCTCTTTTGCCTCCTCTTCAGAAAGTTCCAAATATAAAAGCAGCAAGTCGTCAGTGTTTGCTCCCAGTCAGGAACAAGACATTTCCTTGTTCACCCAAACCAAAAGTGAAGGATGCGTCAGGCGACACTACAGGTTACTCCATGGAGCTCTTTACATATACCGTGCCTGGGTTAGAAAAGGAAATTGTTAACTGCCCATTACAAGATGAATCGGACATGGAGTGCACTGATGCACAGCCACAGCTAGATTATTATGCTGTTCCATTGACTCAAATCACTACATTGCCCTCGCAGTGTACTGAGCCAGAATCTGACCCTGATGAGACTATGGTGCCCCGTCCCGAACGCTATAGCACCTTACACGATGACACAGAGGAAGGTGCACATAACATTGAAGAGGAGGTGATAGATGACCCAGTTGTTGACCCAGATTGGCAGCCATTGGGGGAAGAGGGTGCCGCTGCCAGTAGCTCAGAAGCAGAGGAGGATGATCCGCAGCAGCCATCTACATCACAACAGCTGTCATTTGGCAGGCCCGTATCAGGCCAAAAACGTTAGTCAAAAATAAAAACAGTTTTATGACAGCGTGGCCATCCGGTGAAAGTAGCACAGCGTGCAATGCCTGAAAAGGTATTCCATAGTAGGAAGAGTGTATTGTGGCAATTTTTTAACCAAGATCCGAATGATCAGTCAAAAGTTATCTGTAAGAAATGCTCAAAGACCTTTAGCAGAGGCAAGAATCTTCAAAATGTAAATACAACGTGCATGCTTAGACATTTAACCAGCATGCACTTGCAAGCCTGGACTAACTACCAAACGTCCTGTACCGTTAGTGCACCTGCTCAGAATGAAGGTAGTAAGCAACGCTACATTGCTTCCCTCACTGTAAGCCCACTGGTTAGGACACCACCAGCAGCAAATGTTGATGATCTAACCTTCATTAAAATGAACCAATCATGGATTTCAAATTATTTTGCCCCACCTTCCCCTGCTGACACGTAGCTTGCCTGAAAAATGTCTTGCTTTTGGCCTCCTCTTACTGACGTCTCCAATTCCTCCATTTGCACCTGCTGAATGTCCACCATAGGCCATTTTTATACCTCCCTAAATGGGCTGACTCCCCCCACAGGGCTGTGGTCACCACCTGGCGCAAGCACCCGTGCGAGTGCCGTTTGCCTGGACAGGTGGGTGGGCCCACTCTTGGGCGACGGCACTGGCACAGGGTCCCTCATAGTACAATAAAGTGTCTCTGACGGTAGTGGTGCACAACCAACGTCAGACACACCGTCGTAATATGAGGGGCCCTGTGTTAGTACCGTCGCCCACGAGAGAGTGTTCCCCCAGCTCGAACAGTGCTCTACCACTTGCAATACTTACCTCTCCCTGCTCCACTACTGTGTAGTCTGTGCTGTTAAATCCTTCAATGGCACTGCCAATACAAATTTGTTGAAATGATAGATGATAGTTAAAATATACAGGGGCCCTGGCCTCCATTTAGACCAGTTAATACTTTGCGCCTACTACCACTGTCTGCTACTCAGCAGAGGAGCCCACCCCTGTACCTAGCTATGCCACCTGTTTATTTATGAACAATTTTTTGGCAGACATTTAGCCCACTTTATTATTTGGGCCTACTAACTGTGTCTGCCACTCATTACAGTTTTCCTTCACTGAACAAAGCAATGCCGCCTGTTTAGTCCTGTTACCAATTTTGAACTGCATTTAGCCTACTTTATTATTTGGGCCTATGTCTGTGTTTCCTCCTCATCCTGCCCATTGCCCAGCCACTGCTAGATGAGTCTGCTGGTACATTGACCCAGACCACTACATTCCCCTTGCACTCTACACAGCAAGAATCTGACCCTGCTGAAAAGTCAGGTTCCCCTTCCCGCATACTATACCACCTTACACGGGGACAAAGAGGAAGGTGCAGATGAAAGTGCAGGTTCCTTCATCAGGTGGGGGGGCATACTCGTTGGCACTGGCACAGGGCCCCTCATAGTACGCAAAAGTGTCTCTGCCAGTGGGAGGCACCACCCGCCGTCAAATACACCGCCGTACTATGAGGGGCACTGTGCCAGTGCCAACCAGTGCCCCCCCCCTGCTTGCTCAGGATCACAGCACTTGCAAAGATGAAATACTTGCCGTGACATATTCCGCGTTTCCTGGGCCACGAAAATCTTGAGCCAGCCCTACCCCCCACAACTTTAGCCAAATGACCCCCAGTTTTCAATGCCTAACTATTATTATAAAGTAAATTAAGATTGACAAGCTTAAGTAATAAGAATTGATGTTTTTGGCATTAAAATGGGCACTGTAGGAGTTTTCCTGTCCTCCACTCACTGCCGACTTTGATTCCTCCCTGACTTGCATTGGGTTTCGTGTTTCAGTCGGCCCCCAACTTTTCAAAAATAATCGGCCGATTTCACCCGACCCGACTTTTGACAAAGTCGGGTTTCGCGAAACCCGACTTGATCCGAAAAAAGTAAAAGTCGCTCAACTCTACTCCCAAGCAACATGTCAGCTGCCTTGGGGTCATACTTGATTCAGAGCTTTCATTCACTCCCCACATCCGATCACTGGCTCGCTCTTGTTATCTGCACCTCCAAAAGCATTTCTAGAATTCGACCTTTTCTTGCTTGCGACTCTGCAAAAACTCTTACTGTTTCTCCTATTCATTCTCGTCTGGACTATTGTAACTCTCTACTAATAGGCCTCAGTCTTATCAAATTGTCCCCTCTCCAATCTGTCCTGAATGCTGCAGCCAGGATCATCTTCCTCACCAACTGTTATTCCGATGCCTCTACCTTGTGCCAGTCATTACACTGGTTACCCATCCACTCCAGAATCCAGTACAAAAGTATTACCCTCATTCACAAAGCGCTCAGCACCACCCTACATCTCCTCCCTGGTCTCAGCCTACCACCCTACCTGTGCTCTCCCTTCTGCTAATGACCTGAGGTTAACATCCTCAGTAATCACAACCTCCCTCTCCCGTCTCCAAGACTTTTCATGTGCTTCGCCAATTCTTTGGAATACACTACCCAGGTTAATACGATTAATCCCCAATCCCCAGAATTTTAAGCGTGGCCTAAAAACGCATTTGTTCAGACTGGCCTACCGTCTCAACGCATTAACATAACTATCCCTGTGTGGCCCATTCAATAAACTTCAACCATAATCAGGTTCCTCGCATCATGTTCTCATACACTTTATGCATTTAATAGCCCTCTGTGTCTGTACTGTTACATATTTAGGCTGTTAACTGTACATGAACACCCGATCCTTACACTGGCTGGTCCGAACAACGAAAGCAATTGTTACCATCCACCTCTCGTATCTCCCCTTTTTCCTCATAGTTTGTAAGCTTGTGGATCGCCCCTCAAGGGCCGTGGGGTACTCGGTACCGGGTCCGATGTTCACTGGGGGTTGGTAGTCTCCCATGCTGGCACACCCTTCTCCGGCGCTCCTCGTGGCGCTGCAATGGCGGCGGTTTTGGCGGTCTTTTACAGTGAACAGTCTCCCAATAAAGTACGGTTCAGGCACAGTTCTTGCACAGTCTTTAGGCGCACATGACCCGATTTACGGGGTTTAGTAGATCCTGTTCGTGACGCCAAAGTTGGATCGCCCCCCAAGGGCCGTGGGGTACTCGGTATGGGGTCGATGTTAACTGGCGGATGTCACAGTGGCTGACCCGATCCGTGGCCCTGGGACGTCCGTGTAAAATGGAAAGGTCTTTAAAGGGATAGAGTTTGCCTTCGTGATGCCACCTGTGGTATTCGGTAAGGGTGACCGACGCTGCTTTAAGGGGTCTGCTGGGGTGATGTTATGGCAGCTAGATGGTATACCTTCCCACAGATGAAGTATGTCCCCAGGGCTTTTGGTGTGTAGATGGTGAATGGTGAGTGGTGCAGAGAAGAACAAGGACACAGGGTTGCAGTCTCTTTACCATTACTGAAGACTTCAGCATCCACAGTCCAGAGCACCAGATCACAGGGCAGGCAGAGTCCGGCCGGTTTGGAGGCAAGTCCAGAGTCCCCTTGTCTAGGTGGAAATCAGTAGCCTTCCCTTGTGCTGCAGTGGTGTAGTCCCTTACTATGGCTTCACATAAAGGTCTCACAGATGTGGTGTTTCGCTCTCTGTCCCCCATATAGGATAGGACAAAACCCGTATGTCTGGTGACTTGAGCCTGTTTATAGGGTCTCTTAGATAACCCGGCTCTGTAGCTGTCACCGTGCCTCCTGGGTGTAGGTGCGGACAGGTAACCTGCAATTAGATGTCCTGCCGGTCTCTGAAATAAGGCGTAGAGGTCCTTACTCCCTTGGTGTTCTGGCTACCGGGGTTTTGCGCCTCAGAAGGAGGCAACCTGAGCAGGGCTGGTCCCCTTCCTGTATCCTCTCCTTTGCTTCGACTGTTGTGAATTCTGTGGCTGAATTCACTCCTGTGGTCACAAGTGGTACTGCAGCTTCTGAGCTTCCTCCCTCAGGTGTTCTGGTGAGCTCGTTAACTGCTTCATTAATTAACTCCGCCTGATGCTGCTATCCTTGCTCCTTGTCAATGTTTCAGTGTTGGATCTGAGCTTCTCCTGATTGTTCCTGTGACCTGCTGCTCTGTATAGCTAAGTGCTTTTTGCTTTTTTGTTGCTTTTTTTCTGTCCAGCTTGTCTTTTGTTTTGCTGGAAGCTCTGAGACGCAAAGGGTGTACCGCCGTGCCGTTAGTTCGGCACGGTGGGTTTTTTTGCCCCCCCTTTGCGTGGTTTTGCTTTAGGGTTTTTTGTAGACTGCAAAGTTCGCTTTACTGTCCTCGCTCTGTCCTAGAATATCGGGCCCCACTTTGCTGAATCTATTTCATCCCTACGTTTTGTCTTTTCATCTTACTCACAGTCATTATATGTGGGGGGCTGCCTTTTCCTTTGGGGAATTTCTCTGGGGCAAGTCAGGCCTATTTTTCTATCTTCAGGCTAGCTAGTTTCTTAGGCTGTGCCGAGTTGCCTAGGTAGTTGTTAGGCGCAATCCACAGCCGCTTTTAGTTGTGTTTAGGATAGGATCAGGTGTGCAGTCTACAGAGTTTCCACGTCTCAGAGCTCGTTCTTGTATTTTTGGGTATTTGTCAGATCACTGTGTGCGCTCTGATCGCTAAGCACACTGTGTTTCTGGATTGCCTTCATAACACCTGTCATTAGCAAACATAACAGTACAAGGAGCCACCCCAGCTGGAGTTGTCAGGGGGTACATGGTGATGTTCCATTTTTGTCGATTTCGTCATCCACCTCTTCTGAGGTCCCAGAGTTCTTGTCTGATTATCAGGATGTATTTGAAGAGCCCAAGTCCGATGCTCTACCTCCGCATAGGGATTGTGATTGTGCTATCAATTTGATTCCTGGTAGTAAATTCCCTAAAGGTCGATTATTTAATTTATCCGTGCCCGAACACGCCGCTATGCGCAGTTATGTGAAGGAATCCCTGGAGAAGGGACATATTCGCCCATCGTCATCACCACTGGGAGCAGGGTTCTTCTTTGTAGCCAAGAAGGATGGTTCGCTGAGACCGTGTATTGATTACCGCCTTCTTAATAAGATCACTGTTAAATTTCAGTATCCCTTGCCATTGTTATCTGACTTGTTTGCTCGGATTAAGGGGGCTAGTTGGTTCACTAAGATAGATCTTCGTGGTGCGTATAATCTGGTGAGAATCAGGCAAGGAGATGAATGGAAAACTGCATTCAATACGCCCGAGGGTCATTTTGAGTATCTAGTGATGCCGTTCGGACTTGCCAATGCTCCATCTGTGTTTCAGTCTTTTATGCATGACATCTTCCGTGAGTATCTGGATAAATTCCTGATTGTTTACTTGGATGACATTTTGATCTTCTCAGATGATTGGGAGTCTCATGTGAAGCAGGTCAGAATGGTTTTTCAGGTCCTGCGTGCTAACTCTTTGTTTGTGAAGGGATCAAAGTGTCTCTTCGGTGTGCAGAAAGTTTCATTTTTGGGGTTCATCTTTACCCCTTCTACTATCGAGATGGATCCAGTTAAGGTCCAAGCCATCCAGGATTGGATTCAGCCGACATCTCTGAAAAGTCTGCAAAAGTTCCTGGGCTTTGCTAATTTTTATCGTCGCTTCATCTGTAATTTTTCTAGCATTGCCAAACCATTGACCGATTTGACCAAGAAGGGTGCTGATTTGGTTAATTGGTCTTCTGCTGCTGTGGAAGCTTTTCAGGAGTTGAAGCGTCGTTTTTGTTCTGCCCCTGTGTTGTGTCAGCCAGATGTTTCTCTTCCGTTCCAGGTCGAGGTTGATGCTTCTGAGATTGGAGCAGGGGCGGTTTTGTCACAGAGAGGTTCTGATTGCTCAGTGATGAAACCATGTGCTTTCTTTTCCAGGAAGTTTTCGCCCGCTGAGCGTAATTATGATGTGGGCAATCGAGAGTTGCTGGCCATGAAGTGGGCATTCGAGGAGTGGCGTCATTGGCTTGAAGGAGCTAAGCATCGCGTGGTGGTATTGACTGATCATAAGAACTTGACTTATCTCGAGTCTGCCAAGCGCTTGAATCCTAGACAGGCCCGTTGGTTGTTATTTTTTGCCCGCTTCGACTTTGTGATTTCGTACCTTCCGGGCTCTAAAAATGTGAAGGCGGATGCTCTGTCTAGGAGTTTTGTGCCAGACTCTCCGGGTTTATCTGAGCCAGCGGGTATCCTCAAGGAAGGAGTCATTGTGTCTGCCATCTCCCCTGATTTGCGGCGGGTGCTGCAAAAATTTCAGGCGAATAAACCTGATCGTTGTCCAGCAGAGAAACTGTTCGTCCCTGATAGGTGGACTAATAAACTTATCTCTGAACTTCATTGTTCGGTGTTGGCTGGTCATCCTGGAATCTTTGGTACCAGAGAGTTAGTGGCTAGATCCTTCTGGTGGCCATCTCTGTCACGGGATGTACGTACTTTTGTGCAGTCCTGTGGGATTTGTGCTAGGGCTAAGCCCTGCTGTTCTCGTGCCAGTGGGTTGCTTTTGCCCTTGCCGGTCCCAAAGAGGCCTTGGACACATATTTCGATGGATTTCATTTCTGACCTTCCCGTTTCTCAAAAGATGTCAGTCATTTGGGTGGTCTGTGATCGCTTTTCTAAAATGGTCCATCTGGTGCCCTTGGCTAAATTGCCTTCCTCCTCTGATTTGGTACCTTTGTTCTTTCAGCATGTGGTTCGGTTGCATGGAATTCCTGAGAATATTGTTTCTGACAGAGGTTCCCAGTTTGTTTCAAGGTTTTGGCGAGCCTTTTGTGGTAGGATGGGCATTGACCTATCCTTTTCCTCGGCTTTCCATCCTCAGACTAATGGCCAGACCGAACGAACCAATCAGACCTTGGAAACATATCTGAGATGTTTTGTTTCTGCAGACCAGGATGATTGGGTGTCCTTTTTGCCGTTGGCTGAGTTCGCCCTTAATAATCGGGCCAGCTCGGCTACCTTGGTTTCTCCATTTTTTTGCAATTCTGGGTTCCATCCTCGTTTCTCTTCAGGACAGGTTGAGTCTTCGGACTGTCCTGGTGTGGATTCTGTGGTGGATAGGTTGCAGCAGATCTGGACTCAGGTAGTGGACAATTTGATCTTGTCCCAGGAGAAAGCTCAACTTTTCGCTAATCGCAGACGCCGTGTGGGTCCCCGACTTCGTGTTGGGGATCTGGTTTGGTTATCTTCTCGTCATATTCCTATGAAGGTTTCCTCTCCTAAATTTAAACCTCGTTTTATTGGTCCGTATAGGATTTCTGAGGTTCTCAATCCTGTGTCTTTTCGTTTGACCCTCCCAGACTCCTTTTCCATACATAATGTATTCCATAGGTCGTTGTTGCGGAGATACGTGGCACCTATGGTTCCATCTGTTGAGCCTCCTGCCCCGGTTTTGGTGGAGGGGGAATTGGAGTATATTGTGGAGAAGATTTTGGATTCTCGTGTTTCTAGACGGAAACTCCAGTATCTGGTTAAATGGAAGGGTTATGCTCAGGAAGATAATTCCTGGGTTTTTGCCTCTGATGTTCATGCTTCCGATCTTGTTCGTGCCTTTCATGCGGCTCATCCTGGTCGGCCTGGGGGCTCTGGTGAGGGTTCGGTGACCCTTCCTCAAGGAGGGGGTACTGTTGTGAATTCTGTGGCTGAATTCACTCCTGTGGTCACAAGTGGTACTGCAGCTTCTGAGCTTCCTCCCTCAGGTGTTCTGGTGAGCTCGTTAACTGCTTCATTACTTAACTCCGCCTGATGCTGCTATCCTTGCTCCTTGTCAATGTTTCAGTGTTGGATCTGAGCTTCTCCTGATTGTTCCTGTGACCTGCTGCTCTGTATAGCTAAGTGCTTTTTGCTTTTTTGTTGCTTTTTTTCTGTCCAGCTTGTCTTTTGTTTTGCTGGAAGCTCTGAGACGCAAAGGGTGTACCGCCGTGCCGTTAGTTCGGCACGGTGGTTTTTTTTGCCCCCTTTGCGTGGTTTTGCTTTAGGGTTTTTTGTAGACTGCAAAGTTCGCTTTACTGTCCTCGCTCTGTCCTAGAATATCGGGCCCCACTTTGCTGAATCTATTTCATCCCTACGTTTTGTCTTTTCATCTTACTCACAGTCATTATATGTGGGGGGCTGCCTTTTCCTTTGGGGAATTTCTCTGGGGCAAGTCAGGCCTATTTTTCTATCTTCAGGCTAGCTAGTTTCTTAGGCTGTGCCGAGTTGCCTAGGTAGTTGTTAGGCGCAATCCACAGCCGCTTTTAGTTGTGTTTAGGATAGGATCAGGTGTGCAGTCTACAGAGTTTCCACGTCTCAGAGCTCGTTCTTGTATTTTTGGGTATTTGTCAGATCACTGTGTGCGCTCTGATCGCTAAGCACACTGTGTTTCTGGATTGCCTTCATAACACCTGTCATTAGCAAACATAACATTCGACTTCCTTCACGTTCGCTGCAATAAAATTCTTCCTTTCAAAGTCTCTCTGGGAGCTGCAGCTCTGAGGGCATGCACAGCTCCATTGTCCCTCTGTCCTCCTCTGACCACTGTCTGGAACTGACTGAGCTGAGCTCAGCCAGCAACTAACTTTCCCTACAGACTACCAGTTATATCTATATATGAGGAGCGACCTAATAAATAGGAGCAGAGGCTCCCCCTGGTGGCCTGGAGTATGAAATGTGTTGCATGTTTGTGATACCTGGATGCAGTTATCCTTTCTTGCCTCCAAACCTAGCATCACTCTCCTCGGGAGGAAAGCGAGACTACTGCGACGACCAGGACCCTGGGGCGATGCACTTGCGAGCAGGGCCTTCATTCCTCTTAGTATCTGTTTTGATCTGTGTTTATTGTTATGCTGTAATGTCCATTGTCTGTACAAATCCCCTCTATAATGTAAAGTGCTGTGGAATATGTTGGCCCTGTATAAATAAAAATTATTATTATTATGGGCCAGAGGCATTTCACAGGTGAGGAGCATGGGCCAGAAGCATACCACAGGTTAGGAGCATGGGCCACAGGTATTTCACAGGTTAGGAGCATATGCCAGAGGAATACCACAGGTTAGGAGCATGGGCCAGAAGCATACCACAGGTTAGGAGCATGGGCCAGAGGCATACCACAGGTTAGGAGCATGGGCCAGAAGCATACCACAGGTTAGGAGCATGGGCCAGAAGCATACCACAGGTTAGGAGCATGGGCCAGAGGCATACTACAGGTTAGGAGCATGGGCCAGAAGCATACCACAGGTTAGGAGCATGGGCCAGAGGCATACCACAGGTTAGGAGCATGGGTCAGAGGTATACCACAGGTTAGAAGCATGGGCCAGAGGCATTCCACAGGTTAGGAGCATCGGCCAGAAGCATACCACAGGTTAGGAGCATGGGCCAGAGGCATACCACAGGTTAGGAGCATTGGTCAGAGGTATACCACAGGTTAGGAGCATGGGCCAGAGGCATACCACAGGTTAGGAGCATGGGTCAGAGGTATACCACAGGTTAGGAGCATGGGCCAGAGGTATACCTTTAAGGGCTCTTTATCAGTTTACAATGATAGCTGATATCATTTTAAATATTGTCTATGAAAAATTGTTCTAGTTTTAGAATATTTTTTAATAAAAAACGTTTAAACTTATTTATGTTGACAATTTGTAGTTTGATATGATCAATTTAATAAATTCCAGTGGTGGCATGGGTAGAGTGGTCAGAAGAGAGCAGCATAACTTTACTAAGCCCTAGTCATGTTTTCTAAAGAAACTTAAATAACATAAATGCCCAATTAAATAACTTAAATAACACAAATATAGTAAAGAAACTTAAATAACTCAAATAACCCAAATGCTGGGACATTCATATCTCCAACATGCATTCATTAGCACAGCTGGCAAAAAAGGAGTTAATGTAATTAAAAACTGGTAGTATCACCTCAGCAAAAGAACTGAAAGGAGGAAAGCGTAGGGGAGAAGAGGCGGAAAGTCTGAATCTTGTGGCTTTCTTAATTTCCTGTTTAAACAAATGCACACTACAATGTGAGGAGAGCGAGGTGTAAAAGTGTCTTCTGTAGACATCACTAGGAGCCCTGAGAAGCACATCTGTATAGAGAGGCTGGACCTTGAATCCAGTACTTCACTGCAGGTAACCATTAGGTATCCTTTATAAGGGGTTTATACGGTACAATCAGGGAGGTGGAGCGGCTGGTGCTATTCTGGAATGGGCTGGACTCTTGCTTTTCTACTTCTGTATTTTCATTTTCTGTTATGACAGAAGAGCCGGTTGATAAATTCATGACTGCAGCAAAAAAAACAATAGAATTTAAAGAATGTTTTAATCTTCTGCAACTCCGAAAAGGAAGATGACATCTGATGTTTTCTGTTGTTAAATGGTATGACAGACAGGTTGCCTGACGTCGGTAGCAAACCTTAACTGACCAGTATGGCCTGTTGTGAATATATGCAATTTTTTGGAGCACTTATCACATATTATGGAACTGGAAGTATTACACCAACTGCATCAACACCCCCTCCTAATAAATGATGTCAGTGCATCTACTATATAATTGTCTATGGGTCACTTCCGTCTTTCTGTCTGTCTGTCCTTCTGTCTGTCACGGATATTCATTGGTCGTGGCCTCTGTCTGTCATGGAAATCCAAGCCGCTGATTGGTCGCGGCAAAACAGCCACGACCAATCAGCAACGGGCACTGTCCGGCGGCAACATGGCCGCTCTTTCCTCCCCGCAGTTAGTGCCCCCTCCATACTCCCCTACAGTCAGCGCTCACACAAGGTTAATGGCAGCGTTAACCGACCGCGCTATGCCGCGGTGTAACGCACTCGGTTAACGCTGCTATTAACCCTGTGTGACCAACGTTTTACTATTGATGCTGCTTATGCGGCATCAATAGTAAAAAGATCTAATGTTAAAAATAATTTAAAAAAATAAAAAATCGTTATTTACTCACCGTCCGTCGGCCCCTCGGATCCACAACAGGCCTTTCCTACTCGCGACGCTCCGGTAACCGGTCCATGCTGCGATCTCGCGAGATGATGACGTAGCGGTCTCGCGAGACCGCTACGTCATCATCTCGCGAGACCGCAATGCACTCTTGAGACCGGAGCTCGCGAGGAGCGTCGGTAACCGATTCGCTTGGATCCGGGGGCTCCGGAAGGTGAGTATATAACTATTTTTTATTTTAATTCTTTTTGTTAACAGGGATATGATGCCCACATTGCTATATACTACGTGGGCTGGGCAATATACTACATGGACTGTGCAATATAGTACATGGGCTGTGCTATATACTACGTGGGCTGTGCAATATACTACGTGACTGGGCAATATACTATGTGGCTGGGCAACACGGCTGGGCAATATACTACGTGGCTGGGCAACCTGGCTGGGCAATATACTACATGGCTGGGCAATATACTACATACTACGTGGCTGGGCAATATACTACGTGACTGGGCAATATACTACGTGGCTGGGCAATATAATACATGACTGGGTAATATACTACGTGATTGGGCAATATACTATGTGGCTAGGCAATATACTACATCGCTGGGCAATATACTACGTAGCTGGGCAATATAGTACGTGGCTGGGCAATATACTACGTGTCTGGGCAATATACTACGTGGCTGGGCAATATACTATGTGGCTGGACAATATACTACGTGGCTGGGCAATATACTACGTAACTAGGCAATATAGTACGTGACAGGGCAGTACGCTATGTGGCTGGGCAATTATCTACGTGACTGGGCAATATACTACGTGGCTGTGCTATATATTACGTGGACATGCATATTCTAGAATACCTGATGCGTTAGAATCGGGCCACCATCTAGTAAGGTAGTATGTATAAAGCACAGCCTGAATAACATTTATTTCTTTAAATCATTTTGCAATAAGGGCATTATTTTTCCTAAGAGCAGATATATACTGTATCTATGGTGGCTACAATTGGCTGGGTAGTCACATGCGGCTTGTTGGCTTCTTTTCTATAGCTCCTGACCATGCAGGCTGATGATAAATGTTTTCCATATTCCCATAGCTAAATCTGCCCTGATTATCACAGATATTTGAGTTCTCCAGTGCGGATCTCTTCATAGATTGACATGATATAAGTATAATTACAGTTATTTGGCTGTTGACTGGCTGTTCAAATATAAACGAAGTACAGAAAGGTACAGGGGCATGGAAAACAATGTGCAATATTATATGATGCATTGTGACTGGCCCATGTGTACGGGCACTGCTATAGCCATAACTACAGTGGCATGGAAAAGTTTGGGCACCCCTGGTCAAAAGTACTGTTATGGTGAACCATTAAGCAAGTTGAAGAAAAAATGATCTCTAAAAGGACCTCATCATAGCTTAGAGCAGGCTTCTCAGTGTGTGAGATGTATAATGTCAGATAGCCTGATCTCCTGGTCTAATCTGCTGCATTAATATGAATGTATATGAAAACTTGACACTCAGAAGTATGCAGTAGAAATTATGAAGTTTTATTGAAGCAATCCAAAAATCAAAAGTATATTAACATTTGGGCCCTAAAATATGTTCCGGGCCTTCGTTAGAATGTAGTGGATTGCCGTGGGTTTCAGGTGCACATAGGAAAAGTGCTGTAGTGAAATGACCGCAGCCACATGTGGAATGGCGCTATACTACCTTACACTTTATAACCTCCTGCAAGAGTTAGTGTGAGAGGCAGTACAGCTGAGTTTAGCTGTGCTACATTACAAACCCTTCTATCAGGCCTTTTCCTTTCGTAGTAAGATCTCCTATGCTTTACTGTCCATGTTCCCATACTGTCCGGAGACGTGTCAGTAATCACACTTATGCCTGCTGTGAAAGGCAACTAGTAATAACTCTTTCAAAATAATGACCTAAGGAGATGATGAAGTGAACTCAAGAAATCCCATAAATAGTATTTTATTAGGTATACATACAATTAAAATATTAATATCACTAGATGCCTCACAGAAAGGGATACTTTATGGGCCTACTCAAGATCATACACAGTAAATAACGCACCGTGTGAAAAAGGAAGAGTCAAGTGAAAGAAGTTCTCTAATCACTAACTATTCAAAACCATATGCACAGTGTTAGTACAGCCATAATATTATGACATAAAGTACAAACACATATGTGATTGTAATAGTAATAGTTGAAGGTAGAAGCGATGATAATGCTTGTACAGCACTGCGGAATATGATAACGCTATATAAGCATATTCATAAATAAATATCTTATTATAAGTAGCTGCTACTGTAGACATTTCTAAGGCCTAATGTCCCTCCACTTCAACGCACGATTTTCCCTACTTCATCAGGGAGCGTGTCAAGGAAGGGGATGATTGCATAGTTAAATACTGTGAGCCACCCAATCAAAACAGATCATGTGATATGGAGGGAATACTTCACTCAATGAATGATATCAGCCCTTATCCTTTTATAGCAAAGTCCCCTCTGCTGTACTGCTCCTCATCCCACACTGGCGGTTCAGTGATGTCAGTAATCACGTTATGTCTGCTGTGCTCAGGCAACTTGTAATCACTCTGCAATGATTGACCTGTTCTGAATTATTTCTGTGTGAAATGTAATGACACTCTGCTCTGATCTCTGCATAGGGATTAAAAGTTAAGCATAACATATACTGTATAAGCATGATACTAACACTTTGAGCTCATTTCTGTACAGACAGTGTGAGGTAGGGGCAGTACAGCTGAAGTAACAATGCTATGAGAGGAGGGGAGCTGATAAAAGGGTTTGTAATGTGACACCACTAAACTCAGCTGCACTACCCCTCTTCCTACATTAATGCAGGATGATAGACCAAGAACTCAGAGCTGTACCATTACATCTCGCACACTGAAAAACTTGCACTAAGCTATTGTGGGATCTACTTCATTTTGAGTGTTCTTGCCTGCTTATGATTAGCAAAAGGAACAACGTGGGGGCATTAAAGAAAGCCCATATAGAAGAGTATATTATGCCCATAAATATTTTACTAAACAATATAAAATATAAAATTTCAAGTACAGCCAATATAAATAGTCATAGTAAGGCGCCACATAAATTGCATGGGTACACAATGAAATTAATCCAACAAATTAAGATTGTCATGGTAACATAGATTGCAGGACAGAAGAAAGTTATTAGACAAGAGTATACTGAGTGTGTCATATAAAGTGCCTTAGTGCTCAAAGATAGTACAATTACTATGGTGCTTACATGCATTGCAGCTGGTATCAGAGCGTCCCTACGTAAGTATTTGATAACACCGACTTATACATAAAGTGGTGGTCCAAAACCAAAGGTGAATTTCATACAGAACGTCTATTTATTTAATAATCAATGTAAAATTCCCTACCGTTCCCTTTCTACCCTAACTTCCTATCTGTTTTTTTTTTAACTTTCAATTATGTTTTGTTTGAGAACCCCCATTGCATGCTGGGATACTCAAACGTGACATCATCAGGGGGGCGGGGCTCCTGTCACTCCCGCAGCTGCTGTCCCAACTCTGAAACGAAGTGTCACCAATGAAGTCTGTTTCAGGGGCTGGTCTCTGTTCCTGTGTTCCTCTGCTTGCTGTGTTCTCTACTTTTCGTGCACTTGCTGTGCACTTACTTGCCAGCTCATCACTTCTTTTTAGATCCGACGAGGGAGCGCAATGTCAGCGAACATTCAAAGAAATATAGTTGATTATGGACCAGACTTGACAACCAGTGCATGCTCAGTCGAACAGGGCCTAATACAACCACTGAAACTGATGACACTTCATTTCAGGGTGGGGACAGTAACTGCAGCAGTGACCGCAGCCCAGGCCGACTAAAAACGTCCTGTTTGAGTATCTCAGCATGCACTCAGGATTCTCAAACAAAATATTGGGGCAAGTAAAAAAAAAAAAAAAAAAAAAAAAAAAAGAAGAAGGACCTTAGAGTGAGAGGGAACAGTAGGACATTTTTAATTATTGAATTAAATAGACATTTAGTGTTAGATTCACCTTTGGTTTAAGACCACCCCATTAACAAGAATTTACTAAGTAGAGCCAAATAGTGTGATGATACATATTCCTGCAACAAAGAAGAAAAGTAAAAAAAAAAAAAATTCCACTGTGCAGCCACTAGTACAGTATCCCAGCTCCTATGTGAATGGAGCGGAGGTCGATCATGTACAGTGCGCTACCTTTATTATGGGCCAAATACCAGCGGAGCATATCACTCAGCTATCTTTGGCGCTCCTATTAAGAATATATAGGGGATGGCTTCTAAACTTGAGAATTGGTCTATAAAGGGCAAAATGTTCAGACCAGTTTATTTTGAATGGTACATAGCCCAAAGGCCACATTCACACATTGAGTATTTGGTGAGTTTTTTAGCTCAGTATTTATAAGCCAAAACCAGGAGTGAAACAATCAGAGGAAAAGTACGTATAATAGAAACATATGCACCACTTCTGCATTTATCACCCACTCCTGGTTTTGGCTAAATACTGACTTAAAAAAATACTGACCACATACTGAATGTGTGCAATTAGCCTTATTTAAATCGTATTTTTAGTGTCAAAAAATCTGGTGCTGGGTTTGCCAGAAATCGATGTATCTTCCATATATCTCCCATGTCTCCATGACTTTGATTGTGACCATTAGGCTGCATTAGAGTCCAATCTGTTTGCTAGTACATTTATAGGAAACTTGTAAGTTAACTAAGTAGCTACCATAAACACAAATATTTTGAATTAACCCCTTAGTGACAGAGCCAATTTGGCACTTAATGACCGAGCCAATTTTTACAATTCTGACCACTGTCACTTTATGAGGTTATAACTCTGGAACGCTTTAATAGATCCCGCTGATTCACAGATTGCTTTTTTCATGACATATTGTACTTCATGTTAGTGGTAACATTTCCTCGATATTACTTGCGATTATTTATGAAAAAAACGGAAATATGGCAAATTTTTAAAATTTTGCAATTTTCAAACTTTGTATTTTTATGCCCTTAAATCAGAGAGATATGTCACAAAAAATAGTTAATAAATAACTTTTCCCACATGTCTACTTTACATCAGCAAAATTTTGGAAACAAATTTTTTTTTGTTAGGGAGTTATAAGGGTTAAAAGTTTACCAGCAATTTCTCATTTTTACAACACCATTTTGTTTTAGGGACCACATCACATTTGAGTCATTTTGAGGGGTCTATATGATAGAAAATACCCAAGTGTGACACCATTCTAAAAACTACACCCCTCAAGGTTCTCAAAACCACATTCAATAAGTTTATTAATCCTTTACGTGCTTCACAGGAACTGAAACAATGTGGAAGGAAAAAATGAACATTTAACTTTTATTTGCAAACATTTTACTTCAGAACCATTTTTTTTTATTTTCACAAGTGTAAAAACAGAAATTTAACCATAAATTTTATTGTGCAATTTCTCCTGAATACGCCGATACCAAATATGTGGGGGGTAAACCACTGTTTGGGCGCACCGCAGAGCTTGGAAGAGAAGGAGTGCCGTTTTACTTTTTCAATGTAGAATTGGCTGGAATTGAGATCGGACGCCATGTCGCGTTTGGAGAGTTCCTGATGTGTCTAAACAGTGGAAACCCCCCCACAAGTGACACCATTTTGTAAACTAGACCCCTTAAGGAACTTATCTAGATGTGTGGTGAGCACTTTAAACCCCCAAGTGCTTCACAGAAATTTATAAAGTAGAGCCGTGAAAATAAAAAATCCTTTTTTTTCCCTCAAAAATGATTTTTTAGCCTGCAATTTTTTATTTTCTCAAGGGTAACAGGAGTCATTGGACCCCAAAATCTGTTGACCAGTTTGTCCTGAGTATGCTGATACCCCGATACCCCATCGGGGCTCGGAAGGGAATGAGCGCCGCTTGGAATGCAGAATTTGATGGGATGGTCTGCGGGCGTCATATTGCATTTGCAGAGCTCCTGATGTACCTAAACAGTAGAAACCCTCCTCAAGTGACCCCATTTTGGAGACTAGACCCCCAAAAAGCTTATCTAGGTGTGTGGTGAGCACTATGAACCCCCAACTTCTTCACAGAAGTTTATAATGTAGAGCCATGAAAATAAAAAAATCATATTTTTTCCACAAAAATGATCTTTTCACCCCCAAATTTTTACTTTCACAAGGGTAACAGTAGAAATTGGACCCCAAAATTTATTGTGCAATTTATGCTGAGTAGGCTAATACCCCATATGTGGGGGGGACCACTGTTTGGGCGCATGGCAGAGCTCGGAAGGGAAGGAGCGCCTTTTTGGAATGCAGACTTTGATAGAGTGGTCTGCGGGCGTTATGTTGCATTTGCAGAGCCCCTGATGTACCTAAACAGTAAAAAAAAACCACAAGTGACCCCATTTTGGAAACTAGACCCCCCATGGAACTTATCTAGATGTGTGGGAGAACTTTGAATGCCCAAGTGCTTCACAGAAGTTTATAATGCAGAGTCGTGAAAATAAAAAATATTTTTTTTTCTGCAAAAAAGAATGTGACAGAGAATGACACATAGCTTTTTTTGTTTTTTTTGCGGCCGCCGGTAAACAGTTAATTACCGGTGATCGCAAAACGCAAAATAGGGGTTGGTAAAAGCCGACCCTGATCATGTTCTTTGGGGTCTTGGCTACCCCTGGCAGCCGAGACCCCAAAGATCTTCCGGGTGCTGGCCGGCGGGCACACTGCGCAGGCGCCCGCCATTTGATGGCGGCGCCCATCGGGAGCCACAAGGAGCACCGGGGGAGACAAGTAAGTATTGGGGGGCTATCGGGGACCCCATTTCTCTGTCCTCTGATGTGCGATCACATCAGAGGACAGAGAAATTAAATGGGAAATCGCCTTTTTGGGGGTTTTTTGTGACCGCCGGTAAATGGTCAATTACCAGCGATCGCAACCTGGTGGTCGGTAGAAACACCCGATTCATGTTCTCTGGGATCCCGACTACCCCCGGCAACCGAGACCCCAGAGAAAATCCGACTCTCGGGGGCGCTATTCACTTTTTCCACAGCGCCGGTAATTAACGGCGCTGTGGTTTAAGTACCCTTAACTGCCACCGTTAAAAGGCGTATCGGCGGTCGTTAATAGGTTAAAGATATTCACAATACAACACTTGTATATTATTAACCAATTCCCAACATATTGTACATGTCAGGACTTAAACTCAGCAGCTCTTGTGCACCTATTGGCAGCACACTGAGTTCCTGATTGTCTCCACCCTGATTGAACACCCTCTTTAAACTTGGCATTTTAGTCCCTTCCTTGTGAGATTATTGTTTTCAGTTTAAAACTTCCTAACAGCCTTAAAATTCACCCTGTGTTCCGTGTATCCTTGCTCAAACCATTCAATGAGAACCTATTTCCAGGAAGAACTCATCCACCTCCTCTACCAAGTGTACACTGTGGATAAAATTCAGGACGTGAGAAGATTTAATGAAGACTACAATATTTAGTGCAATGGAGGGGTTTTTATCAGAGACATCCTCAGAAGCCAGCTTCTGAGATGTCCAGAGGCCACCCTGAAAGAAGGGGAGTACTGTCAGGACTCGAACCCAGCAGCTCTTGTGCTCCAGGCATCAGCTCTTCCCTCTGAGCTATTCAGCTCGCTGGATAGTTCTGTGCTAACCCAAACACTTGTACCTGTGTTGGTTCTGATTGGCTCCACATTCAGTTCCTGTTTGGCTCCACCCTGATTGAGCATCCTATTTAAACCTGGCATTGCACTTCCTTCCTTGCAAGATTATTGAGCTGCCAGCACCAGCCTCTAGTCAAGCTTCCTTTCACCTGCTGCTTTCCTCAACATTCTACTGCTGCTTCATGGCTATCCCTGACTATGCTGCATGCTGCTTCTTAAAACTACATTGCTAGTTATGTGTACCGACTTCTTGGTTTCCCTGACTACGCGACATGCTGGTCATTATAACTACATTGCTGCTCTTGTGTACCAACTCCTTGGCTATCCCTAACTGCACTACCTGCTGGTGCTGACACTAGTGGTTGCAATACCACTACTCCAACCCAGATTAGTCAATAACAGAATAATCTCGCACAGAAAATGGAGTCTGTTGCAGCCCAACTGAGACAAGAAGTTGCTGAACCTCAGAATTTTGGGGCCACATACAGTACCAAGAAAAAAAATGTAAGTTGTAATCTCAGGTGTTGGGTCAGCAAAAAGAAATTATTGAGTTAGAGGCAACTTCAGTATTTGCACAACTGTAGCCTAGAATCAAATGCACGCATGGCGCTGCTTGCAAAGTTCAGTGGGGATCGTTATCATTACCGAGGATTCCTAAATCAATGTCACATCCTTTTTGAGATGCAACCTTCTCCATTTACAAGTAACAGGAAAAAAGCTCTGTTCATCATTAATCTCCTGACTGATGAGGCTCCTGCATGGGCCTTGCCTTATGTGGAAAATAATTCTGACCTCCTTAGTACATATATATAGCCAATATATATTTGGCTATATATATATATATATATATATATATATATATATATCCTCTTTATTTCTTTCCTCTTTCCGTTCCTAAAGAAGAAATAGTAAAAAGTATGTTAGAAAAACAATTTTTAGATAAAAAAAATCTGCAAAATCTCCAAATCTCCAAAAAATGTCTCGATGTACATTCTGTGTGGTATCCTGATGAAGGAGCCAGGGTGCTCAGAAACACATTCAATAAAGCCATTTTTTTCATTGGACTACTTGACTTCTAATTTACTAAGCGGCGCAGAGAAGAATCTACCCCTATATCCCATTTTTTTTACTTTGGTTGGTCACGAGGAGACCAGTGGATCAGCAGCAGCTTACATTTCTATGAGCCTGTGTTAGGGCTCGATCTGACCCTATTGCGCTTTTATTTCCTTCCAGCATTTTACTGATGGATTTACAATTCACACTTGATAACATTGCAAGTAGGATTAAATCCATGCCAATCGATATTGAAACTATGGATGGATCACCTTTATCATCTGGACCTGTTACTGATGAGACAATTAAACTTGAAATTTGTATTGAACCAAATCATCATGAAGCGGTTAGTTGTCATCTTATTTCATCTCCAAAATTTCCAGTTATTCTAGGAATTCCCTGGTTTTTAATCCATAACCTATCAACTGGACTTCGAGGACCATTACCTTTTCCTCTGAGTACTGTAAAAACAATTGCCATGCTAATTAGGGTTGATCGAATAGCTTTGGATAAGTGCTTATCCAAATAGCTATAACACTTACCGAATAGTTGCATTGGTATTCTGGATACCTGGAGAGCTCCCAATCATCAGCTGCTCGGCGCCACAGCTGCATGTGTCACACAGCCGTGATACATGCGGCTGCGGCACTGAACAGCTGATGATTAGGAGCTCTCCAGGTATCCGGGTTACCAATGCAGCTATTCAGATTAGCACTTATTTGCAGCTATTTGAATAACCTAATGCTAATGTAGCTGTTTACAAATGAATTCAAGTATCTGAGATTTCTCATCATAATTATGATAAACTACCACCTCAGTACCAGCAGTTCAGTGAGGTCTGCAATAAGAAGAAAGACGATCAATTGCCTCCTCATCGTCCTTACGACTGTCCCATTGAATTACTTACTGGAGCATCCATTCCGTTTGGGCGAATTTATAATCTTTCCGAGCGAGAATTGAAAGTACTAAAAGACTATCTAGACAAAAATTTTGAGAAAGGTTTCATTCAGCCTTCTTCTTCGCCAGCTGGAGCACCCTTGTTTTTTGTAGAAAAAAAGGACTCAACCCTGCAGCCACGTATTATAGAGAAATAAATAAGATTACCAATAAAAATAACTACCCACTCCCCTTAATTCCTGAGTTGCAGTAGAGACTGCATTCTCCCAGAATTTTTACCTAACTCAATCTAAGAGGGGCTTATAATCTCATATGAATTTTGCCCAGGAGATGAGTGGAAAACTGCCTTTGGAACTAGATATGGACATTTTGAATATCTAGTTATGCCTTTCGGACTTGGCAACGGCCCTGACACCTTTCAACAATTCATTGATGATGTTTTTTGAGATTTCTTGGATCGATTTGTTGTTGCTTATCTCGGTGACAGTCTTTTATTTTCAGATTACTTGGGGGAGCATCACAGACATGTCCAGTTAGTCCTGGATTGTCTACAGGAGAACCTTCTCTATATCAAACTCAAAAAAGGTGAACAAACCAGAACTCAATTTCAGGGAAATATCATCTCCTTACAATGTCTGAGCATGGATCCCAATAAAATCAGAGCGGTAGTTGACTGGCCTACTCCAAGAAATGTAAAAGACGTTCAGCGCTTTATAGGATTTGCAAATTTCTACAAAAGATTCATTAAAAACTTTTCAAGAATCATTTTACCAATTACTTCACTCACAAAGAAAACCAAAATGTTTTTCTGGTCTCCAGAGGCACAAGTGGCTTTTGACAAACTAATGAGACTTTTTACTTCTGCACCATTACTAGTCCATCCAAATCCTGAACTGCCATTTGTTATCAAAGTAGGAGTTGGAGACAAAATGTAGCTTAATCCATGTGCAGAAAAGAACAATGACATTGGAAATAAAGAACGTTATACTATTAAAGTCACCTTTTCTGAATGGAGACATCTTTTGGAAGGGGCCAGTCATACGGTGACTGTTCTTACTTACCACAAAAATTTAGAATTTATCTGTACAGCTAAGAGGTTGTCTGCAAGACAAGCACGTTGGGCCTTATTTTTCTCCACGTTTTCTCTAGGTTCGTTTCCTTGAGAGATTATTGAGCTACCAATCTCTAGTCAAGCTATCTTTCACCTGCTGCTTTCCTCAAGATTCTACTTCTGCTCTGTGGACCGACCCCTGGCTTTCCCTGACCACGCTACTTGTTGCTCCTTAAATCTACATTGCTGCTCCTGTGTACTGACTCCTTGGCTATCGCTGACTGTGCTGCACCTAGTCGTTGCAGTACCACTACTCCAACCCAGGTCAGTCCATACATGAACATCACATATTGTGTGCACCTAGCCACTGGATATTTTATAAATTTAAGATCACTGATGGCCAAACCTCTGGGATGATGAGCAATTCCGAGAAAAGGGGTTCCAAAGTCTCCTCAGTAGTGCACATGTGTGACCACCACTCCATTAACTCTTGTAGGACCAGAGGTCGAATAGGTGATGAATTAATACATCCAGTGGGACAAACAAAGTGCAGATCTACCTTTGTGCGATTTGTTGCATGATATTCAAAATTATTACTGGAGGAGTCCAAGATCTTACTAGACACTGCCATGTTTCTAGTTTGGGTGCTCATAGACCAGCGAGGGACTGGTGCTGATGGGGAATTTAAAAGGTGAATATTGGTGTTTTCTCATAGGGAGTTGATTTTTTTTATAGTTTGTTGGTAAGAAACCTCCAAAAGTTCCCACAACTTCTATACTGAAAATTATCAGCAATAGCCGTGCTAAGAAACTTATAGATAAAATTGGCTAAACACATTCCCATTGCTGTCTGTTGTACAGAGATAACAGTCTCAGAGGACCTTGCTGAGTGTCGCTGTCTCTACTAGTCGTCACAATTTCTCATAAAGACTCTGCACAAACCTCTCACTATTGGGGTATGTATTTTATAATCATTATGATAATAGAACATAGTTTTATCTTCATTCCTCCCTTTACATTTTTAAGGCATATTTACAATTTGACAGCTGGTTAATTTTGTCCTGATGTTCTGTGTTGGTAATCACAGTAGTCTAATGTTTGAACAGATCAGTTTTAACTTATGCTACAGTAAAAAAGAGGACAGAAAAGTATCGCGTCTGTATATAATGGTCGTCTCCAAGCCGACATCAACTGGGGCATGGCTTCTCCTTTTATTGCAGCCTTGTGGCTGATAAAGTAGAAATGGAAAAATCGCTGCAAATTATATTAGGGCACATTTATAAAAAAACACGGTTCTTTAGCATTGTAGAGCAAATGTATAAAAAGACACAGTGGCGTCAGTAAAAGCACCAATTAAGTTAAACTTAGTCTTAAAGGTTTTAAAAAAAAAAAATAAATTTTAATTGCAGTAACCATAAAAATCATTAATTCAACAACGCCAGGTTTAATTAATGCAATAAATTATTAATAACTGACAATATTGTTGGATAATATTGGATTCTCTAGTTGCAAGTGACTCACTTGTCATAGACTTTAACGCAAGTCAATGCGACTACAATTTGTATGCACCTTGTCTGCATTTATAGAAGAGACCTACTATCCAATGTAATAACCTATTTGCCAGCCTTTGAATTGGGTCTAGCTTTTCAATATACTTTTTATAATGTGGATTCCAAAACGGGATTGCATATTCTAGATGTGGCCTTACAAGTGATTTATAGAGGGGTAATAATACCTTGGTATCACAGGATTTATTTCTATTTATACACCCTAAAATCTTGTCTACTTTTGCAGCTCCTGCCTGACCTTGAGTACTTACTTGTAACCAGAATATGCAGGTGCTTCTCCTGTTCTGTAGTCCCTACTATATTTCTATTTACAGAAAACTTGTCATGTAAAATAAACACTATAAACCTGCAGATATAGGGTTAATCTGCAGGTTAATAGCGCTCTAAACCTGCCCAGTGCCCAAAGTGAGAGCCCAGCTGTGAGGAGAAAATTAACTTTATTCTTCCTGGCAGCCTCAGGCTTTCAGTTATAAGTGTGCACCAATGTGGCTTCAGTCACTGCTCAGTGCATAGTCAGTGACAGCTGTAACTGCACTCCCAGCATCGACTGACAGCCGGCTCTACTGCTGAGTCAGCTGCCAATCAGTGCCGGGGAGAGGTTACAGCTGCCTCACCATATGCACTGAACAGCGACTGAAGATTCGCTGCCCCACCCCTATGACTGAAAGCCTGTGTCTGCAGGGAAGAATAATATTTATTTCCTTCCACAGCTGGGCTCTCAGTGCGGGTGCTGGGCAGCTTCAGAACGTTATTTACCTGCAGAGTAACCCTATAGTTGCAAGTTAATAGTGTCTTTTACATAATAGGTTCATTTTAACCAGTTTTTACCCATCTGCATACAGTTTCCCTAAGTCCCCGCTTCTGGAGCTTCAGTACAAGGCTGTTATGTGGTACAGTATCAAATGATTTTGCAAAGTTCAAATATCTCACATCAACTGCATTACCAAAATCTGTGTGACAAACTAGTTTTTATTGGTACTTTTATATGTGGTATATAAAGTTATTGATCACTTTTTATTACATTCTTTATGGCTATGTGACTAAACGCTGCAAGTTGGACCGTAGTGTCCAATACGCAGCGTCCAGATGTTATAGGATAGTGGATGGGATTTCAAGAAATCCCATGCCCACTATGCATGCAAAGACGCCCGCGGCTCACCCATGAAGTCCGACATGTGGTGCATCTTTCCAGACAGCAGCATGCCTATTTATCTTTTGGCCAAGATATGCAAGATCGCAACCCAACGTCAAGGGTCCTCACGCTTGCGAGTCCTGACACTAAACTTAATAGCAAAGCCACAAAAGAGGACTGAAAATCCTCCAAAAATTCAAGAATACAGTTGAAAAGGGGCTTCATCGCTTACGTGCCCAGGTCTCTGAGCAAATGCAGTACAGGATGTAGCCAGCCCATGTAGCAAAAATGTCGGCAGCACAGTAGCAAAATACTAAATAGACAGCCACTCTTTTATACAGAGGTGTTCACATGGGATGCATTTAGAGAGTGCTGGCCAGCCCGCCTGATTGAATAGTTTGTGTGTGACTAATAGGCTGTGAACCAGATACTATGCATTGCCTGCATGTGAACAGCATGTGTCAACATATACCAAGCAGTCACCCCCTCCATTAATTGGTAGGCTGTGAGTGGCTGTCTATTTAGTGTTTTGCACCTGTGTTGCCAACATCTCTGCTACATGGGTTGGCTGCATCCTCTAGTGCATTTGTTCAGAGACCTGGTCAGAGACGCGAGCTTCCGCAAGATAAATTTGACCCATACAATGTATTGGACGCTGTGAATCTGCACGGGTCAGTAAACACATGCAGATTCACCTGTGTCCAACAGTCGGCAGCGCTTTGGACGCAACGGACATGTGCTGCATCCAAAGCGCTGCCAATTCCTTATAGGCAAAGTGAACTACAAAAAAAGTAATTCTGAAATATTTATTTATTTTTTTAAACACCTTTTATTGTTAGGTATAATTGCCATGTTATCATTATTCTGTGGTTTGATACAATCCTTGACAATACCAAATTTCTTTGTCTTTTTTGATTCACTACTTTTGCACCCCAAAATTGCTTTAAATAAGCAAACAATCCTTGACAATACCAAATTTCTTTGTTTTTTTTTTATTTACTACTTTTGCCCCCCCAAATTGCTTTAAATAAACAAGAACAAAATAGTTTGCCATACTTTTAGTCTGTCAAGTGCCTGGGATGTTCCTATCTCATGTACAGCACCATGGAATCAATGGTGCTATGTAAATAAATAATAATAATAATAATATGAAACTGTCACCCATCTACCACTGAAATACACTGTTATCCAAATTATTATGCAAATTGAATTTAAGTGTCATAAACATTTAATTGTTTTGTTTTTCATATAAACTTGTGGATGGTATTGTGTCTCAGGACTCAATGGATAATGTGATAATTAGTTTTCCAGGTGATTCTAATTAAAGGAAAACTACTTAAAAATGATGTTCCACATTATTAAGCAGGCCACAGGTTTCAAGCAATATGGGAAATAAAAATGATCTCTCTGCTGCTGAAAAGCGTTAAATAGTGCAATGCCTTGGACAATGTATGAAAAAATTAGATATTTCACGAAAACTTAAGCGTGATCATCATACTGTGAAGAGATTTGTGACTGAAACAGAGCACAGACAGAGTTCATGCAGAAAAAGGCATTATGAGGAAGGTTTCTGCCAGACATATTCATTGGATTAAGAGAGCAGCTGCCAAAATACCATTACAAAGCAGCAAACAGATATTTGAAGCTGCTGGTGCCTCTGGAGTCCCTCGAACCTCAAGGTTGTAGAGCACAGTCTATATGAAGTCAGAAATGGTCAGGGCCGGTTTTAGACAAATTGTGACCCTGGGCCTACTCATGGAGTCTACTTTTTGCATGCCATAATTACTGTAGCAAATGTTGAGTAAGGACTAGTGATGAGCGATTATACTCGTTACTCGAGATTTCCCGAGCACGCTCGGGTGTCCTCAGAGTATTATTTAGTGCTCGGAGATTTAGTTTTTCTTGCCGCAGCTGAATGATTTACATCTGATAGCCAGCATAAGTACATGCGGGGGTTGCCTGGTTGCTAGTCGTCGCTGTCACCGTGTATGAAACATTTTGATTCTGAATGGCGGCTATTAGGATACAGTACAGCACTGGCAGTGTAGAGCTTAGGCAGGAGAAGGATTGGCAGAAGTGTTCTCCTCATCTCTGCCACAGCGCCATACCTCACAACTTTGAAACATAGGAAAGGGTAACACGTATAATGGTGTGCTCACAAATTTTTTAACACTAACTAACATTGTCATTACCTCGACCTGTCATTTATATGTGCCCATACAGAAATAGTGCCCTTAGAGAAACCCATTAGTTTTGCCACACAGTATGTGTACAACTCTCAAGGTACTCACATAGTATGATGCCCCAAAAGTTTCCTCACGTACAGCCAGTATAATGCTCACTGTGCCCCCTTCTCCCCACACAGTATATTGCAAGTTTAGTATTGCCATAATTATATCAACCTGGAAAATTATGTTTTTACTGCACTAGGATCTTTTAAAAAGCAAAACCCCAAAACAGGTTATATTCCCATGGCAGCCGCTGAGTTTCCCCTGAAGGTGATTGTTTACCTGAGGTGACTTCACCAGTGGCTTTGCCATCATTCTTGTGGGGTAACCGGCAGCTTTCTCTATAGTTTCAGTTTACTCTCAGTACTGGGAATCCACCTGAAGAATGAACATGTCACTTCAGGGTTTCTGAACCTTTAAATGGTTAAAAGAAGCAACATAACTCTATTGTCGGATGGACAAAGATTCTCCCTTCAGAGACAATCGCATTGATTATGGCAAATGACACTCTGATCATACTCTGATCAGAGTTTGAGCAGTGTAAGTATAGTGTGAGCTGATTCTCCCAGATGAGAGAACCATAGCACTCTGTGAGGAGCAGATGGAGAACAAAATTTCTCCATATGCTTCATTGTTTGAGTCCACGTAAATTGGACTGCACTTGAATGTCACCTGAGGGCAATTCGATATTTTCCATGTACCCATAGACTTGAATGGGTGAGTGGTATCAGATTTCTAAATGAAGTCACAGCGAGCTGCAATTTAATTTCACTGGCAGATTCTGTCCAGGAAAAAAAATCATCTATCAGCACTGTCCCATTGAATAACATAAGTCCAAATGCTATCCGATTAAAAATTGGATAGCACTCATCTCATTTAAATGCTGGTGTGAGAGAGCCCTAAGATGGAATATATGCACAGCAGTGATGAGCGAGCGTGCTTGCCACTGCCGATACTCAATCGAGTATCAGGGTGCTTGTGTACGCTCATCCACGAAATGGTAGCTTCTTTTTCCACTTTGGAGGGGGGCGCAGGACACCACTCTTGAAGCCAGAACAGGTGGTTGGTTAGATGGCAGAAAATGCTTCCAGTATGTTTCCTAGCACCACCCTGTCTTCCACATGGTCCAGTCTCATTGGCAAAGAGTCTGGACCACATAATCCTCACCCTGATCCTCCTTCCTCCCACTATGAGTCCCAATGGGTCAAGTAATCCTACATTTGGACACTCTGTGATTCTCTTTACATTTCCATTTAATGATTCTCGACCTGCATGTGTCAAGAGGGATATGAGGAGATCATGTGTAGTGATGCCTAATATTTGAGCAGCCACAATAAGAATATGGCCAGTGTCACACTAGCATATAATACGGACGAGTGCTATGCGAGAAAAAAATTACATAGCACTCAGACCACTGTTAATCTATGGGGCAGCTCCCATCACCATTTTTTTCTCGGCCATTTTATACGTGCGAGTGAAATCGCAGCATGCTGCGATTTACAGCGTATATCAGCCGAGACTCGCCATTACAAGTCTATGGGTTAGAGAAAAAATCTCACATCACACGGACCATCAGTGTGACTTGCGAGAAATACGTATTGGTGTCCTTTGCAAAGCCGGCAATTCGTGTTCGGTGTACAGTAAAATCACACTGACAGGTTTCAGTAGAATAGATATATACACATAGAATGGGTGTATATACACTGCTCAAAAAAAAAAGGGAACACTAAAATACCACATCCTAGGTATCTGTGAATGAAATATTCCTGTTGCAAATTTTTATTCATTGCATAGTGGAATGTGTTCAGAACAATAAAACATAACAATTATCAATGTAAATCCAAATCAATATCCCATGGAGATCTGGATTTGGAATGATACTCAAAATCAAATTACAGGCTTATCCAACTTCAGTGAAAATGCCTCATGACAAGGAAAAGATGCTCAGTATTGTGTGTGGTCTCCACATGCCCGTATGACCTCCCTACTGTACAACACATGGGCATGCTCCTGAAGAGGCGGTGGATTGTCTACTGAGGGATCTCCTCACAGACCTGGACTAAAGCATCCGATAACTCCTGGACAGTCTGTGGTGGATGGAACAAGACATGATGTCCCAGATGTGTTCAATCGAGTTCAGGTCTGGGGAACGGGCGGGCCAGTCCATAGCTTCAATGCCTTCATCTTGCAGGAACTGCTAACATACTCCAGCCACATGAGGTCTGGCATTGTTCTGCCTTAGGAGGAACCCAGGGCCAACCGCGCCAGCATATGGTCTCACAAGGGGTCTGAGGATCTCATCTCGGTACTTAATGGCAGTCAGACTACCTCTGGCGAGCACATGGAGGGCTGTGCGGCCCTCCAAATAAATGCCACACCATTACTAACCCACTGCCAAACCGGTCATGCTGAAGGATGTTGCAGGCAGCAGATCGCTCTCCACGGCGTCTCCAGACTGTCACATGTGCTCAGTGTGAACCTACTTTCATCTGTGAAGAGCACAGGGCACCAGTGGCGAATTTGCCAATCCTGGTGTTCTGTGTCAAATGCCAAGCGTCCTGCATGGTGTTGGGCTGTGAGCTCAACCCCCATTTGTGGACGTCGGGCACTCAAACCATCCTCATGGAGTCGGTTTCTAACCGTTTGTGCAGACACATGCACATTTGTGGCTTGCTGGAGGTCATTTTGCAGCTTTCTTCAGTGCTCCTCCTGTTCCTCCTTGCACAAAGGAGGAGGTAGCGGTCCTGCTGCTGGGTTGTTGCCCTCCTACGGCCCCCTCCACGTCTCCTGGTGTACTGACCTGTCTCCTGGTAGCGCCTCCAGCCTCTGGACACTGCACTGACAGACACAGCAAACCTTCTTGCCACAGCTCGCATTGATGTGCCATCCTTGGTGAGCTGCACTACCTGAGCCACTTGTGTGGGTTGTAGAGTCCGTCTCATACTACCACGAGTGTGAAAGCACAACCAACATTCAAAAGTGACCAAAACATCAGCCAGAAAGCATTGGTGCTGAGATGTGGTCTGTGGTTCCCACCTGCAGGACCACTCCTTTATTGAGGGTGTCTTGATAATTGCCAATAATTTCCATCTGGTGTCTATTCCATTTGCACAACAGCATGTGAAATTGATTGTCCATCAGTAGTGATGAGCGAATAGCATTGTGCTCGGGTGGTCTCCGAGTATTTTGTAGTGCTCGGACATTTAGTTTTCCTAGCCTCAGCTGCATGATTTACCGCTGCTAGCCAGGCTGAATACATGTGAGGAATGCCTGTTTGTTAGGGAATTCCCACATGTATTCAGGCTGTCCAGCAGCCGTAAATCATGCAGCTGAGGCGAGGAAAACAAAATGTTCGAGCACTAAAAAATACTCGGAGACCACCTGAGCATACTCAGGGAGACCCGAGCACAATGCCATTCGCTCATCACTATCCATCAGTGTTGGTTCCGAAGTGGACAGTTTGATTTCTCAGAAGTTTGATTTACTTGGAATTATATTTTGTTGTTTGTGTTCCCTTTATTTTTTTTGAGCAGTGTATATATGTTTTGAAGAATATTTGGTTTTAAAACAGTGTGTACAGTTGTGTATTACAATGCGATTTTAACATGAGCTTTTACATAGAGAGAACTGCTGTATGTTAAAAGCTCATGTTAAAATCGCGTTGCGTCTCAAGAAATGATGATGAGATACAGTGTATAAGGCCCTCCTTTATGTCTAATACAAGGAGTATGAGAGTCCCTCTTCCTTCTAATTTTCGGCAGTTCTTGCATTTTCCACATAGGCTTTGTGAATCTCAAAGCCTTTATAAATTAAACAGGATGTGTCTGACCATGTCACATACACCACATGCCCAGATAAGGTAGTAAAATTACATTTACTGGTGACTACCGGTGGGTTTAGTTTTATTTTCCCCTCTGCTATGTTATCTACTGTACTCATAGGTGACGGGGAAATACAGTGAGAAATGGCCCGGCTATTATGGGGTGGGGGAGGTGTATTTTTTCTCTTTAATTTTGCCTTATATACAAATCATTATACAGGAAAGAATGTTTCCTAACATTTTTTCCTGTAAAACCATGCTGTTCCCATTCCATTTGAGCAATGTTTTCATTCATTTCAGCTATTTTCATCCCCTCGCCCACTTCTCCTGTTAGGGTATTCTGAAAAAAATGTGGTATTTTTTCACCATTAGTCCATGGTCACATGTTTTGTATTTGATCAGTATTTTACCTCAGTATTTGTTAGCTAAAACCAGAAGTGGAATAATCAGAAGAAAAGTACAGTATAATGGAAACACGTTAACACTTCTGTATTTTTCACCTATTTCTGGTTTTGGCTTACAAATATTGAGGTCAAATATTGAACGTGTGAACTTGGCCGTAAGGGTATGTGCACACATTGCGGATTTCCTGCGGATCCGCAGTGTTTTTTGCCGTGCAGAAACACTGCAGATCCGTAAGTGATTTACAGTACAATGTAAATCAATAGGAAAAAAATGGTGCGAAATTTCCTACGCTGCGTATTAATAGAAGTAGCATGTCACTACTTTTGTGCGGATCTGCAGCGATTTTGTACCCATTCCATTATACAAATCCGCAGGGGTAAAAAACGCAGCAAATCCGCACAAAATCCGCAGCAAATCCGCACCTGCGTTTTCTGCCAAGAGATGCAGAATCCGCACAAAAAATTCCAGAGGCAAATCCGCAACGTGTGCACATACACCAAAGCCTACTTGGATTTTCTTTGCTGTTTTTAATGACATTATATATAATGATCTGATTGAAAACTACAAATCATCCTGCAGTAAAGGAGCTCTCATTCAACTATGTCAATGGAAATCTAAAAAAGTTATGACTTTTGGAATCAAAATGAAAATGTAAAAATGAAAAATTTGCTGTATCTTTAAGGCTATGTGCACACGTTCAGGATTTCTTGCAGAAATTTCCTGAGAAAAACCTGAAATTTTCTGCGTTTTTGTGTGTTTTTGGTGTTTTTTTTTTTTTTGCGGCTTTTTCCGGACATTTCCCAATGCATTATATAGTGGCAAATCCGCAAAAAAATGCACAAAATTAATGAACATGCTGCGTTTTTTACCGCGATGCGTTTTTTTCGCAGAAAAAAAAGCATCATGTGCACAAAAATTGCGGAATTCATTCTAAATGATGGGATGCATAATGTATGCTGTTTTTTTGCGGTTTTATAGCGTTTTTATAGCGAAAAAATGTGAAAAATCAGCAACGTGTGCACACAGCCTAAGGGATTAAATTGTAATACGGTAATTGAAACGTAAACATAGAGGCATTGAGTGTTCTGATTTCTGGCTACATACAGGGGGGGTTATATGGCAGTACGGTGCTTAGTGAACATGGGCAGTTACATGCATTGTATAAAGAAGACAGGCACAGGCTCCTGAAAGTATGACAAGAGGAGACATGTATCTGTTACACCTACATGTCAGCATCCAATCAGCATCCTCGCACACAGCACATGACCTGCCCCAAAACACTTTATGGTCTCAGGGATGCAGACACAACAGCACAAAGTAATGAGACGTTCTCCTGACAGAAAGCTCTAGCGACTTGCTGCAGTCTTGGAAGTATGTGCTTGTTTTATGTTTTCATTCAAAACTTCCTCAGAGCGACAGAAGGAGGAAGGTAAGGACTCGTTTTCCTACAATTACTATTCCCATGCTAGAAGGCGGCGATACATCCTAACAGGTAATGTGTTTGTGTCATACCCCACAGGAACTTTGATATAGTTGCTGAACGAGAGAGCAAATTTATGGTAAATGTTCTTGGATAGGGTGCACAAAAGCTGCCTGAAAAAAATGCCCAAAAGAATCTTCCAGCTAATTTGTACAATTTATATGTCTACACAGCCCTGTGAAAAAAATCATCATGCCAAGAAGAATTACTTCAGAACATTTTCCTCCTTTAATGTCACCCATAATTTGCACAATTCAATTGAGAATCAAACTCAAAGTGAAAAACGAAAAATAACTAAAATCAGAATTCAGTATTTTTGGGTAGGAGTCTATCAGCATGGCACATCTAGAATTGGCAATCTGTGCCCAATCTTCCTTGCAGTAGTGTTCCAAATCTGTCAGATTGCAGGGGCATCTCCTGTGTACAGCGCCCTCTTCAGGTCATCCACAGGTTTTCAATTGGACTAAAGTCTGGGTTCTGACTGGGTGATTGGAAAGCTGTGATCATTAGGTATGATTAGGGTCCTCATGCTGAAAGGTGAAATTCCGCTTCATCTTCAGCTTTAAATGTAGAAGCCTGAAGGTTTTATTGCAAAATTGACTGATATTTGCAACTGTTCATAATCCCATCTAACCTAACTAAAGCCCCAGTTCTACCTACCAAAAATAATCCCCAAAGCATTATGCTGCCTCCGGCATGCTTCACTATGGGTATGATGATATTTTGATGATGTGCAGCGTTGGCTATGCACCAAACAAACCTTTTGGAATTAAGGCCAAAAAGTGCAACTTGCTTTTGGCAGACTTAACCTAGGATTTGGCTTGGATATTTTTCTTTGTAAAAAAAATAAATAAATAAAGCTTCTGTATTTCCACGCATCTGCACATGACTGACAAATGGAGAATATGGAAGATTGTGGTCACATTTAGTATAAAACCAGTTCTTGCCAGAAAGTTATGCAGCTCCTTTAATGTTGAAGTAGACTTCTTGATAGCCCCAAGGACCGATTTTCATCTTGTCTTTTTATCAATTTTTTTTATTAAAACTGGACGTTTTAGGTAATGTCACTATTGTGCCAAATTGAAGCTTCTTCTCGATGACCATCTTCACTTTGTTCCATAGCATATCTAATGCCTTGAAAAACATTTGTAGCTTCCTGACTGCTAACAACAATGAGATTCCTTTGCTATGTTGTAAGCTGTTTACTTTTTGCTGTAAAATGGAACTAAAAAAATCAGTAAAATGCTACTAGAAAACCTAAACATTATATGTATCATGTAAATGATGGTAGCTGACTATGACTATGTAACATGAGTTTAAATGTGATTGGCTAGTTCTGAACAAAACCACATCCCCAATTACAAGAGAGTGTTCACACTTATGCAGCCACATTATTTTATTTTTATTTTACCCCATAAAATTATTTCAGTTTGTTTCTCAATGGATTTGTAGTCATTATGGGTGATATCCAGATCATCTTCACACATTCAGGATTTGGTCAGTATTTTACATCAGTATTTGTAAGACAAAATCAGGAGTGGAGTAGAAGTATAATAGAAGTACGTGCATCACTGCTGCATTTTTCATCAACAACTGGTTTTAGTTTACAAATACTGATGTAAAATACTGACCAAATACTGAATTAGAGAATGTGGCCTATAGGTGGAAAAAGTTCTGAAACGATTCTTCCTTGGTATGATTATTTTTAACATAACTGAAACCTGGGATTGTAACAAGGCAGTGTACATTTTTTTTATATCAACTGCCTATATGTAAAAAATGACTTGTTGTTCATGTGTTCAGTCTTTTAAGCGCCTCTTAGGGTATGTGCACGCGTTGCGGATTTTGCTGTGGATCTGCAGCGGATTTGACGTTGCGGATTGGCAGCAGTTTTCCATGCGTTTGCAGTACCATGTAAACCTATGGAAAACAAAATCCGCAGTGCACATGCTGCGGAAAAAACGCGCGGAAACGTAGTGTTGTTTATTCCGCAGCATGTCAATTCTTTGTGCAGATTCCGCAGCGGTTTACACCTGCTCCACAATAGGAATCCTTGGTCTGGGGGAAAATGTGTGTAAATGGGTTAGTAACTGGCTTAGTGATAGAAAGCAGAGGGTGGTTATAAATGGTATAGTCTCTAACTGGGTCGCTGTGACCAGTGGGGTACCGCAGGGGTCAGTATTGGGACCTGTTCTCTTCAACATATTCATTAATGATCTGGTAGAAGGTTTACACAGTAAAATATCGATATTTGCAGATGATACAAAACTATGTAAAGCAGTTAATACAAGAGAAGATAGTATTCTGCTACAGATGGATCTGGATAAGTTGGAAACTTGGGCTGAAAGGTGGCAGATGAGGTTTAACAATGATAAATGTAAGGTTATACACATGGGAAGAGGGAATCAATATCACCATTACACACTGAACGGGAAACCACTGGGTAAATCTGACAGGGAGAAGGACTTGGGGATCCTAGTTAATGATAAACTTACCTGGAGCAGCCAGTGCCAGGCAGCAGCTGCCAAGGCAAACAGGATCATGGGGTGCATTAAAAGAGGTCTGGATACACATGATGAGAGCATTATACTGCCTCTGTACAAATCCCTAGTTAGACCGCACATGGAGTACTGTGTCCAGTTTTGGGCACCGGTGCTCAGGAAGGATATAATGGAACTAGAGAGAGTACAAAGGAGGGCAACAAAATTAATAAAGGGGATGGGAGAACTACAATACCCAGATAGATTAGCGAAATTAGGATTATTTAGTCTAGAAAAAAGACGACTGAGGGGCGATCTAATAACCATGTATAAGTATATAAGGGGACAATACAAATATCTCGCTGAGGATCTGTTTATACCAAGGAAGGTGACGGGCACAAGGGGGCATTCTTTGCGTCTGGAGGAGAGAAGGTTTTTCCACCAACATAGAAGAGGATTCTTTACTGTTAGGGCAGTGAGAATCTGGAATTGCTTGCCTGAGGAGGTGGTGATGGCGAACTCAGTCGAGGGGTTCAAGAGAGGCCTGGATGTCTTCCTGGAGCAGAACAATATTGTATCATACAATTATTAGGTTCTGTAGAAGGACGTAGATCTGGGGATTTATTATGATGGAATATAGGCTGAACTGGATGGACAAATGTCTTTTTTCGGCCTTACTAACTATGTTACTAATCCGCAGGTGTAAAGCCGCAGGTGGAATCCGCACAAAAACCGCATAAAATCTGCGGTAATTTCTCAAAACAGGTGCGGAAAACTCCGCAGAGGTTTCATCTACGTGTGCACGTACCCTTAGCCTTTTCAGGTTTCTAAAAATGCCAAGTGGTTAAGTGACTTAACCACTGTTCAGACTCTTTCTGCTTCCAAGATGCGTCACATATTACAATAGAAGTCAATGTTACGCCCCAAAGGCGTCTTTTAGAGTAGTTTGTGACCATTTTTCCAACACTTGAGTTTCACTCATTGCTCAGTGGATTTGTAAATTGGCCCAAAAATGCTATGAAAAAAAACACTTAAAAGACACCCCCAAAATATAGAAAAGGCCACACACTACATTTACAAACTGCTTCAGGAAACACCCTAAAAAAAGACACTAAAAAGCAAAAAAATTAAAGACCGGCATTTCCTCAAGTGGTTTCCACTTTAAACCTTGTTGGTTTACTCCATCTGGAAAAAACAACACGTGCACATACGCTTAGAATCCTAAAAAATCTACTATAGACTTTATTACTAAATAAAAAGATAAATAATGTCACAAAAAGTAAAAGTACAAAAAGTGAGGAGCTATGTGGTATGAGCGTACTTTTGTTGGTATGCCTTCCCCTCATTGTTATTGGAAAGTGCCATCAATTACATTTAAAAATAGAGTGTAATTTTTTTCTCTTGAAGAGTATGCCCATGTCATGAAGGTATCTCGCATGCCTCCTCATCGCCGCCCTACTCGCTGTGGTCGCTCTGCGGCTTCTTCTTGTGTCAGGTCGTCTCGCTGAGTTTCCCTCTTGCAGTACTCCTTAGCACCGCTGCAACTGCATGTGGTTTCTATTTGGCTTTAGGAGGACGTAGCCGGTCTCTGCAGCAATTTAGCGTGGCTGTGTACTGCAGAGATTAGGTTTCCTGGCCTATCCAGTGCCATCAGATTAAATATTATTATTATTTATTTATATAGCTCCATTGATTCCATGGTGCTGTACATGAGAAGGGGTTACATACAAATTACAGATATCACTTACAGTAAGCAAACTAACAATTACAGACTGATACAGAGGGGTGACGACCCTGCCCTTGCGGGCTTACATTCTACAGGATGGTGGGGATGGAGAGAATAGGTTGAGGGTTGTAGGAGCTCCGGTGTTGATGAGGCAGTAGCTTCAGTAGTGGTGAGGAGGCAGCGGGGTCAGTGCAGGCTGTAGGCTTTCCTGAAGAGGTGGGTTTTCAGGTTCCGTCTGAAGGATCCGAATGTGGTTGATAGTCGGATGTGTTGGGGAAAAGGATTCCAGAGGATGGGGGATATCCTGGAGACGTCTTGGAGGCGATTGGATGAGGAGCGGATAAGTGTGGAGGAGAGAAGGTGGTCTTGGGAGGACCGGAGATGATGTGAGGGAAGATATCGGGAAATTAGTTCAGAGATATATGGAGGAGACAGGTTATGGATGGCTTTGTATGTCAGTATTAGTAATTTGAACTGGACACGCTGAGGGAATGGGAGCCAGTGAAGAGATTTGCAGAGGGGGGAAGTGGAGGAGTAGCAAGGAGAGAGATGAATTAGTTGGGCAGCAGAGTTAAGGACTGGAGAGGTGCAAGGGTGTTAGCAGAGAGGCCACAGGAAAGGATGTTGCAGTAGTCAAGGCGGAAGATGATGAGGGCATGCACAAGCATTTTAGTAGATTGACGGTTTAGGAAAGGACGGATTCTGGAAATATTTTTGAGCTGGAGGGGACAGGAGGTGGAAAGAGCTTGGTTGTGCTGTTTGAAGGACAGGGCAGAGTCAAGGGTTACTCTGAGGCAGCGGACTTCCGGTACGGGGGAAAGCATAGTGTCCTTAATTGAGATAGATAGGTCAGGTCTATGACATGGAGGAAAGATTTGAAGTTCAGATTTGTCCACACTGAGTTTGAGGAAGCGAGAGGAGAAGGAGGATATGGCTAATAGACACTCCGGTATTCTGGACAGCAGAGAGGTGACGTCTGGGCCAGAAAGGTAGATCTGAGTGTCATCAGCATAAAGGTGGTACTGGAATCCATGGGATTTTATGAGTTCTCCCAGGCCAAGTGTGTAGATTGAGAAGAGTAGGGGTCCTAGAACAGAGCCTTGTTGGGGACTCCAACAGAGAGAGTGTGGGATGAGGAGGTAGGGTGGGAGTGGGAGACACTGAATGTGTGGTTGGAAAGGTATGAGGAGATCCATGATAGGGCCAAGTCTATGATGCCAAAGGAAGAGAGGATCTGTAGTAGGAGGCAGTTGTCAACTGTGTCAAAAGCAGAGGACAGGTCTAGGAGGAGGAGTACAGAGTATTGTCTGTTAGCTTTGGCTGTAAGTAGGTCATTAGTGATTTTGGTCAGGGCAGTCTCAGTTGATTGATGGGGGCGGAAACCAGATTGTAGATTTTCAAAGAGCAAGTTAGATGAGAGGTGGGAGGAAAGTTCAGCGTGGACGTGCTGCTCCAAGAGTTTGGAAGCGAATGGGAGCAGCGATATTGGGCGATAGCTGGACATACTGCAGCTGTTGGGTCGAGGGTTGGCTTTTTAAGGATAAGCGTGATGGTGGCATGTTTGAAAGCAGAAGGGAAGGTGCCCGAAGTTAGGGATATGTTGAAGAGGTTGGTTAGGGATGAGATAAGTGTGGTGATGAGGTTGGGGAGGAGGTGGGATGGGGTCAAGCGCACAGGTAGTGAGGTGCGATTTGGAGAGGAGACAATTAAGCCCCCTTCAGTGATCTTGGAGAGGGAGGTTATGGGGTTTGGGCATTGGTCTGGAATATAAAGGGGTTGTGGTGGTAGCTCCTCCCACCACTCCTTGCCCGAACGTTGGTTTTTAGCCTGCTAATACTTATTTATGCAGATCTCTGTATTCCGACTCCCATTATCAATCTAAACTACCTACTCGCTCAGTTTGACTTCTTCTTCATCCGTGACTCCGGCTTTGTATTGTGAACCCGTGCTGCCAGCCCCAACCTAAGACTGTCTGACTATGCTTCTGTCTCGGCCTTGCACCTCTGACTGGAGTGGTACCTGATGTCTACCAGCAGCCAAGCCTATCCTCACCATCAGAGGCCCTAGTGAAGACCCAGTAGACACTTAGTGACACCCTCCAGGATAAGCCCGGGCCATGGCTCAGTTGTAAAATATTTACATAAAATGGCATGAATGTCATATTTTCACAATCTACCACATCTGTATCAATGACTGATCAAAATCCCTCATGTATACATAAGGGAAAATTAGAGGAAAAATGTATTCCAATAGCATGTATTTATTTAAAATTCAATAATTTATTTCACATTAAGTACGGTATTACAAAAGCTAAAACAAGGGAACATCACAAAATAAAATAGATGAGGGACATGAAAACCAGGAATAATTAATACTCGGACATGTACAATATTAGTAAATACCACAGAACCTTAATACATGTTAAATCTATCACCAACAACACTTAATAGAAAATGCTTAGTGCAAAAATCCTTGTTGCCGTGTCTAAATACTAAGAGCCCATACTATGTGCAAATGGGTGCATCTATAGCGGTTCTTGTCCATGTGCAATTTATATCATGTTGCTTACATAATCTGTTAATCCTGGTAATTATGCACTCAAATACCCCGACAGCGCCGTTTCGCCGTATTGGCTTCCTGAAAAAGTGGGATCATCTGTATCAAGGCTGGGGCCCCATAGTGTGCTATGTCGCTCGTCATCCATGCAAAATGAATAGTGAAAGATGCAGATGCTCAGTGACATCTCCATTTCTTTCAAATAGCCTCTTCAATGAGAAAGAGAGCAGGGCAAGGTCCCTAGCACCACCTACAGGTGGTAGCAATCCTAAAACTCAATATTGCCCCTACCTTTCTCTGCTTGCTTGAAAGCTTACTGGCTCATCTACACAGTCATTGAGCTATTAATCAAGCAGAGGAGCATGGGGCTGGACGACTAATAGAGGCAGGGATGCAGAGATTTGAGAAGTGCTTTGACACTGCCAGAGCACTTAAGCTTTATTTGCAGATTAATTAAAACAGCAGTTTTTCAGTCAGGAAGCAACAGGTTGCATCAGTAAAGGTGTAGATTGCATTATTTATAGAGAGCAACATGGCCATACAAACAATTTGGAATGTAGGAGGATTATTTTGATAGATTCCATTCAAAGAACTTTGCCACATGAGGCCATAAAGTCAAAGCAGAATTGCCATTTGCATTCAGCTCATTTGGGGTTTTACCCATCATCAGTGCAAAGTACGGAGACTGGCGGGCTGAGTGGCCTTTGACTGCAGATCTGAGGGGCAAAGTTTCTTTTTCTGGAGTGCACCAAGCTGGTGCAGGGAGACTTAAACCATGTAATGCTTCCATGGGAAATTAGCATTGCACAGCCTATAAGTCTCTCTATGACAGCTTGGTGCTTTCCACAAGGAGAACTTTGCCCTGTAGAATTCATTTCGGGTGAGACAGAGCGGGACACCGGTCCTGAGATACGTAGTTGTGGGACTCGCATCTATTGGACATTTAGGGTATATCCCGTATATACTGTATGCTGTAAATGTGCCAGATATGACAAATTATTTAAATACCAGGCCTTAGCACCTTTAAAGGGAACCTGTTATGACAAAAAATGCTATCATCCTGCAGATATGGAGTTATTACGGAGGTTGATAGTATTCTCAAGGAAATTAACTTTATTGTTTCCGGCAACCTCCAGCTTTCAGTCACAGAAGCGTGGATTCAGTCATCACTTGGTGCATAATGAGTAGCGGCAGTATTCATACTCACTGGCAGTGACTGACAACTCTACAGTGCTTCTGTGCTAAGCTGGCTGTCAGTCACTGCTGGGGCTTGGGTACAGCCGCCGCTCACAATGTACTGAGCTGTGTTGAAGTCACAGCCGTGACCGACATACTGAGGCTTCTGGGATGAATAACATTGATCTTTCCCCAGTAGCCAGGCTTTTAGTGCGATGGCCAGACAGCTTCAGTACGCTATTAACCTGCAGATTAACCCCTAATAGACTTTAAATGTCTTTACCTTTCCCAATCTTCTCAATGTAACTGCTTTACTTGTATTTTTTATACCAACTTACCGTTTGAGAACGCTTTGTTTTAAGAATCCCCAGTGCATGCTGGGATACACAAATGTGATGTCATGAAGGGGCAGAGCCTGCGGTCACTGCTGCAGTCTCTGTCCTCACCCTGAAATGATGCATCATCTGGGACATCAATTTCAAGGGTTGGGCTAGTCTCTACTGAGCATGTTTTGGTTGTCAAACCGACATATGCTCAGTAGGATCTTGTCAATGTGCAAAATTCTTTTTAACACACAGTGACAGTGCGCTCCCTCGCCGACTTTGATGAGAAGTGATGAATTGGCAATAGAGCACACAGTATGCAATGCAAGGAGAGAATAGGGCAAGCAAAAAATCAAAGACCAGCCCTGCCCCCAAAACCGATGTCATTTTCGCACATTTGGCTTTTATGACCTGCTGCAAATGTAATGCATATCCGGACACCAGCATCTGACAGTGTTTCTGAGAAATCTTAGCCGATTCCTTATGGGCAATGACCTCCAGATTATTGCCTTGGGCAAATAAGAAAAAGGCCGAAATAAGATTGGAAAAACATTGAATGTTCCTAGAGATACAGCTGGAAGCAAAGTTCAAAGTGAAAGGAACACTGACAACTGTACCTGGATAAGGAAGTGGAAGCTATGACCAGCTGACACTAGGTACTAGGTTCTTAAGGGGGCACGTGGTCAAAAATGTTCTAATAACTGCAGCAAGATTAAGGCTAAGTGCACGCGTTGCGGATTGGGGTACAGAATTTTCTGAAGAAAAAAATGGAGAAATCCGGCTCCAGGATATAAAATAGCAAAAAATTCTTTATTTGAACATTTTAAAAATTTAACAAGTGCTTACAGATGACCGGCAAAACATTAAGGAACAGCCATAAACCACTAAACTCGTTTTGAGCAAACCTCTGTGTTCTTAGTCCTCGGTCAGTTCTGCACAAAATCTGCATCTCCTGGTAGAAAACGCAGGTGCAGATTTGATGCTGTTTTTTATGCGGATTTTGTGCATTTTTGTTGCGGATTTGCTTCAGATTTTGTGCGGATTTCATGCATTTTTTTAACCCTGCGGATTTCTGTAATGGAAGGGTGCAGAAACGCTGCAGATCTGCACAAAAGAAATGACATGCTCCTTCTTTTGATCCGCAGCGTTTTCCATGGGAATTTTCTGCACCATTAGCACAGCATTTTTTTTTCCTATCGATTTACATTGTACTGTAAATCACTTTAGCGGATCTCCAGCTTTTCTGCGCGGAAAAATACGCTACGGATCCACAGTAAATCCGCATCGTGTGCACATAGCCTTAGTGACAGCAGGCATTTGGGTTTCAGCTTGCACAGTAAGATGTATAATAAATGCTAAAGGTCTCTATGTCAGGACTCCAAGACTTACAGCTCTGCTGATCCAAAAGCACAAGATTGTCGGCTCCAACATGCTGAAAACTATATAAATAAGTCACAGTAATTTGCAGATTCTGTGCTGTGGAATGATGAAATAATGCTAGAGCTTTTCAGGCCTATAGATCATTAGGAATGGGCTAAGATTTCTCAAGAACGTTGTCAGAAGCTGGTTTCTGCCTAGGTATCCCGTTTGCCTCAGGTCATAACAGTCAAAGGGGCTCTACCAACTTCTAAAGACACTTGTTGTGTAGGGGTAGAGTAATTGAGAGAGACCGCAGTAGTAGTAGTGTTGTATTTGGAGAAACTACCTGTTATATTAGTTGTGTTGAGCTATTCAAATTATTCTACTTTGGTTTTCAGACAGCAGAAAGTTTCTAAATGTTATAATAAACCTAATTTTTCGCTGGGGGTTGAATAATTTTTGTTGTTACTGTATATGGGTCCTCTACTTCAGTGGAGCGGAACAACTATCAAACAAAACCTATGGGCGGATGTGCTGCTGATCCTGTTTCACTGTAAAATCACATTTGTTTTAAGGTTTATGTGAATTTAATGTGATTGCGCTATTATTTTTATGATAATGTCACAGTTTGCTGAACTATTTTTGTCTTCAAAAACAGCAGAAACTTGATGGTTCTCATAATAAGTTAGTTATCAGAATCCATAATAGCTGGCATGAGTTCATTACAGTATATACAGATGCTTTAAAGGGAACCTGTCACCCCCAAAATTGAAGGTGAGCTAAGCCCACCAGCATCAGGGCCTTATCTACAGCATTCTGTAATGCTGTAGATAAGCCCCCGATGTATCCTGAAAGATGAGAAAAAAGAGGTTTCATTATACTCACCCAGGGGCGGTTCTGCTGCGGTCCGGGTCCAATGGGCGTCGTGGTCCGGGTCCTCCCATCTTCTTACAATGACGTCCTCTTCTTGTCTTCACGCTGCGGCTCCGGCGCAGGCGTACTTTGTCTGCCCTGTTGAGGGCAGAGCAAAGTACTGCAGTGCGCAGGCCCCAGGAAAGGTCAGAGAGGCCCGGCGCCTGCGCACTGCAGTACTTTGCTGTGCCCTCAAGGGCAGACAAAGTGTGCCTGCGCCGGAGCCGCAGCGTGAAGACAAGAAGAGGACGTCATCCTATGAAGATGGGAGGCCCCGGACCGGACCACAACACCTATTGGATCGGACCGCCCACCCAGGTGAGTATAATCTAACCTCTTTTTCTCATCTTTCAGGATACATTGGGGGCTGATGCCGGGGGGCTTAGCTCACCTACGATTTGGGGGGGTGACAGGTTCCCTTTAATGTTAGTAAAATAAAAAATACTAATCTTAGTAAAGATTGATAGTTACATAGGTGTTATATTCCTGTGTGGGTATACTATACACTGATCATTGCCATGTTCTTCTTTTAGGTTGACGTCTTCATTTAGTAAATAAAATCACACTGATGGTCTTCACCCAGTATAACCATGGTTTTTAGAAATGGAAAGTCCCCAGTTCGGCAAAAATTAAATATTGAGAACTATGAAGAGAAGTATGACAAAAGACTTGAATTTCACGAAACCTTGAGAGATCGCCACAATTCAACTTCTTGTCGCCAGGACAATCCCTGCTGGAGCAAAGAACAAGAGAGGCATTCCCCAAGAGAGCAGGAGTTTTTCAGGAGAAGACATCTTTGGACTGATGAGTCAGGAGATAAAGGAGTAAGATCTCCTCCTAATTCAAAGACATCTGTCACACAGAGTTATCAGGTATGGTCATTTTCTCAGAGTACAAATCAAGTGCCAAAAACATATATGGATGTATACAGTAGAGCCTCTAAAGGGGCATTTAATTATCACAATTTTGATATCCTTGTATTCAAATTTTCTACACATCATCTACAGAGTTGCTGAAGTGCAGAATATTGCAGCATTGTATGCCTTGCTTCAATGGGACAATGTTGCAATAGTTTTTAATGCTGATGTTAAGCAGTGATCATGAAGCTAGACCGAGCAACAGGAACATTCAAGAGGCTGTAGCACTTGTAAAGATGCTGTGGTCCCTTGAAGGACCTGATAAGTGTAGGGCATTGGGTTGCCACTTATCTGTTATTGTTTACTTTAACAAGTCAATATTCTGATCTCGGAAAGACCCTTAAAACAGTTTTTTGATTTAGCATAGCTTTATTAAAAAAATTTACTAAACTTTTTGAGCCAGTGGTAGTAGTAGATCCAGCAAGAAGGGGATGTCTATTAGATAATATATTTATTTTTCTCATATTTCATGTTGAATAGACACACGTTGCAATAGTAACCGCAGAGAGGAATGAAATATTTTATTTTTAACATCGCCTTCTGTATGATGCTGACCAATCATAAGTAAACAGCAACATAGAAGTGCAGAAGGGCCTGTGAAGATGTCTTCAGGGTCACATGACTAGAATGCATAGGGAGTGCAGTCTAAGTACTGAAGATTTATTACACAGCACAGAAGTGTGGATATATTAACTGGGGTAAATAGCTTCAGACTTCTGTTCCAAATATTTGATTGCTAACCTATCTGCAACAGAGAGAGATGGGAAAAAAAACACTTTTTATTCCACCCTGCAGTTACTATTAAATAGTTTGCCCAGGTTAACATTAAAAACTTGGTAAAAGGTCCCCCTCAAAGCGATCCTTAAACTGTAAAGAAAAATTTGCTTTTAGATAGAGATAGCTACAAAGTTTCTATTTGTTTTTGGCTGCTTGAGAAAGGTCTGTACCCAGGACCGAAACGTCGCCACATGGGCTGTTAAAATGCACTTTATAACTTTGGATTTGGTGTGCTGCCTCAACTTTTTTGGAAAAGTATTTACTAGGACTGGTATGTACATGTGAGGCGTCTGCACCCTTCCTCTTAACTGTGCTTTTTTTTTTGCTATTTTTTTTTTTTGGAGATGAATAATAAATAATTTTAGTGTGAATATTTGTTTCACTCTGAAATTAAGAAGTCATTTTCTGCTGATCAGTATGTAAACCCTAATGAATGAAGTCCAAGAAGGGTTGATGATATTTTCTAAGCACTAAAGAACAATTTAAAAGGGTTGTCCGGACTTGGTGTACAAGTCCCCATATGACTGCAGACTTGTGAATCCTCACTGCGTGCACAGTGCGCACTGTCAGGATTCTCCTGTGCCGCGAGCCGGTGATTTGCATACTTCCAGCCACAATCCGACTAGAATTGTCCCACCTCACTCAATTCACTTGCATTGAGCAAGGCTGTGCACGCCATCTGCAACGGAGAATCAGCACAGCGCATACTATGCACATAGAGTGAGTGCAGGCTTGTACCCTAATGCTGGACAACCCCTTTAAAAAATAGTACCAATGTAAAAATCATCCCCTATCAAAAGTATAGGAGAAAACTTATTGATCACTGATGTTCCACCGCTGGACCCCACACTGGTCCCAAGAACTAAGCTCAGCAGGACCCCATCTGTGTGGGCCAGAGATCAAACATGTGCATCTCTGTTCCATTTGTTCTCTATTGGCCTGCCGGACACAGTCAGTTTGTTCCTTGCGTGCAAAGAGTACCTGTATTGAGACAGTGATTTTTATTTTCTTTTTCATTTATTTTAATCTCTGCAGAGGTCCTGGAATCATAACCGCTCCAAGACATATCCTTTTGATCATAGAATTGCATTATCAGAGCCCGGTTTGGAACCTTTCCACATTAAAACCCAAAAGAATGATGTAACTGTGAGAGAAAGAGGTAAGGAAATAATCACTCTGTGTTACTAACATTTCCTTAAATTTGAGGACTCAAAATTTTGTAGCACAAAAAGAGTTAATGATTAGGTCTCAAACCTTATAGTTCTTGTGTCTGGGCAAACAAAGAATTAACTACACTGAATCCAGCATTTTGCCAACCCTATTTGATATATAGTGTTGGATCCACATATACATCTTTGAGTATTTTTTGAGTGACTTGCCACCTAGGCGAAATATATTCATATTTGTTATTTTTTTTAATTTAAATAGGTCCTACAGTTCATAAGACATCATTATTCTTCTGATCTGTAATAAGCAATTCATCTTCCAGGACTGCTGAAATCAAGCATAATAGTGTAATTTGAGGTTTGCTTAGAACCATTTTCCTGTTGGAAAGTCCAGTGACGTCCAAACATCACTTTCCTCTGTAAGATATCGCTTACTGAATGTATTGGGGGACACTCGCTTGGCAACGGGATAAACGCAGACAGGCACGATTTTTCACATCAAAACAGTCTATTTGGTTTATTTACACGTTATAAACCACTTGAGGCCATTTTATATATCACAGGCTTAACACATACTCCACAGCACTTCATAGTGAACATCTTTAACTCGCAGACACTAAGCATGCTGGACCTTACCTCGTCCAGGTACTGCACAGTTCATTAGTTAATGGAACACAATAAGCACCAACAGTCTGTGGAGGTACTTTATGGGAGCTCCTGCTCCACCTGCTGACTCATTGTCAGTTCTCTCTCTCCCAGGGAAGCTGCCGAACTGGGATCATCGTCCAAGACAATGCCTTGCTCACCAGGCCACCTGAAAGTCCAGATCCTTAGACGGGTTGTAGCTCCCCCAAATACAGTGCCGTTGCAGACTCTGCATACATGGCCACTCCATGCGCTCTTCAGGAAGTCCTACTCCCAGGATCTTCCAACACAGGATGTGCTATTCAGGAGTCCTACTCCCAGGAACTTCCAACACAGGCTTTCAGATCCAAGGCCTCACCATGTGCTCTTCAGTGATCTGATCCTACTCACAGGATCTCCCAACACATAGACCTTCCAGGATATTACACACAAACCATTCAGGTCCATATACTCTCTACTACAGAGAGCATGTGACCACACCATAGTCACATTATGTACCTGTAACCACTCCCATAGGTGGGAGGTGTGTGGGGTTAGCCAGACCCACCCAGCTCTCCGACTATCCCTGCAAACCTCCCCTTAAGTAAAACAAACACAAATATTTGTGGGACTACAGGTCCCAGAACCACTTTACTTCAGGCTTACAGCGCAGACTCCTTCTGCCACACATACCGTCCATTTACAATCCTGCCAGTCACTGTTTCACCATCAAAATCACAGATACGCCTCCATGCGCATACCGAGGAGCACCTACAGCGCCCCCTAGCTGTAACAGGGGTCACTGCATCACACCTCATAGAAAGCAGGATGTTTTCTCCTATGATTTCCTAACACTTTAATCCATGGTGTCTCCACACACTGTACTTTTACAGTACCCGAGGAAGAAAGCCACCCTAGAGCATCACCAAGCTACTTCCATGCTTCATTGTAGGCAAGGTGTGCTTTTTATGCTTTATTCTTCCTTCTCCAGACATACCAGTGATCCATAAGCCTAAAAATTTTCAATAATGCTTCCTCGCTCCACAGATCACAATCTCAAATCTTCTCAAAACTTCTGTGGCTTATTTACAGTGGCATGTAAAAGTTTGGGCATGCCTGATAAAAGTTATTGTCATTGTGAACAGTTAAGCAAGTTGAAGATGAAATGATCTCCAAAAGGGCTAAAGTTAAAGATGACGCATTTCCTTTGTATTTTAGGCAAAAAAAATTGTCATTTTTTCCATTTTAGAAATTACAAAAGGGAAAATGAGCCAATGCAAAAGTTTGGGCTCCCTTGGAGATTTGTGTACTCAGATAAATTTGACCAAAGTTTAAGACCTTAATTAGCCTGTTAGGGTTATGGCTTGCTCACCATTATCTTTAGGAAAAGCCAGGTGATGCAAATTTCACGGCTTTAAAAAACCTCAGATCCTCTAACTTTGTGTCAAAAAGCAGCAGTCATGGGTTCTTCTAAGCAACTACCTAGCATTCTGAAAATGAAAATGGTATAGGTGCACATAGCAAGAGAAGGCTATAAGAAGATAGCAAAACATTTTCAAGTTGCCCTTTCCTCAGTTTGAAATATAATTAAAAAATGGCAGTTAACAGTGGAGATCAAGATAATGTCTGGAAGCAAGCACATTTCAGTGAGAGCTGCTAGTAAGATTGCTAGAGAGGCAAATCAGAACCCCCCTTGACTGTAAAAGATCTTCAGAAAGATTCAGCAGACTCATGAAGTGTGGTAAATTGTTCTACTGTTCAGAGACACCTGTACAAATATGGAATTTATGGACGAGTCATCAGAAGAAAACCTCTCCTGCATCCTGATCATAAAATTCAACGTCAGAAGTATGTAAAAGAATATCTACAGGTGCATCTCACAAAATTAGAATATCATCAAAAAGTTAATTTATTTCAGTTCTTCAATACAAAAAGGGAAACTCATATATTATATAGTCATTACAAACAGAGTGATGCATTTTAAGTGTTTATTTCTGTTAATGTTGATAATTAGAGCTTAAAGCCAATGAAAACACAAAAATCATTATCTCAGTAAATTAGAATACATTATAACACCAGCTTAAAAAATTATTTTAAAATTCAAAATGTTGGCCTACTGAAATGTATATTCAGTAAAGGCACTCAATGCTTGGTTGGGGCTTCTTTGGCATCAATTACTGCATCAATGCAGAGTGGCATGGAGGCGATCAGCCTGTGGCACTGCTGAGGTGTCATGGAAGCCCAGGTTCAGCTCATCTGCATTGTTCGGTCTGGTGTCTCTCATCTTCTTCTTGATAATACCCCATAGATTCTCTATACGGTTAAGGTCAGACAAGTTTTCTCGCCAGTCAAGCACAGTGATACTATTGTTTTTAAACCAGGTATTGGTGCTTTTGGCAGTGTGGACAGGTGCCAAGTCCTGCTGGAGAATGAAATTTCCATCTCCAAAAAGCTTGTCAGTAGAGGGAAGCATGAAGTGCTCTAAAATTTCCTGGTAGATGGCTGCTCTGACTTGGGTCTTGATAAAGCACTGAGGACCTACACCAGCAGATGACATGGCTCCCCAAACCATCATTGATTGTGGAAACTTCACACACAGTACAAACTCAGTAATGACTCTATATAATATATGAGTTTCACGTTTTGTATTGAAGAACTGAAATAAATCAACTTTTTTATGATATTCTAATTTTGTGAGATGCACCTGTAAATAGAGATAAGCGAACCCGAACAGTAAAGTTCGGAGTCCATACCGAACACTTACTGTTCAGGCATAGACCCCGAACACAGACTTCATCAGGAAGTCCGTGTCTGTTCGGGTTCGGCACCCCGAACACCCAGTGTTTCTCGCGCTGTCATCTGCATAATAGCACAGCAAACACTGCCTCTTATCGACGGTAAAATCAGTACTGCCGGTCAGAGAATCGTGGTTCCCAAGCTGTCAAATGACAGCGTGAGCTGCAGCTGTGATCAGAGGTAAAAATTTTACCTCTAGTCACCGGCGGCAGCTGATCGGATTACAACTCCTATCAGCCTGCGCCTGCTGCTGCTAATAACAGTAAGAGCAGGCAGGCGCTTTTAGCACGGTGATTATATACAAATTTATTTTTTTGTAATTTTGGTCTGTGTACTATTGGGTTGTTCCCCCTTGGGGTATGTTTATGTGTCCTATGGATATGTGGCCTTTTCAATATTTTTTCAATTGTTTCTAATAAAGTTAATTTTTAGTTTATCTATGGTTCGCTTCATTTAGGTGGTGGTGTACACACTGCCTCCTTTGGTTTGTATTTAATATTCAGGAAGTGCCATTATTTCTATTTTTTGACTTTTATTTGAGTAGTTATGCATTTTGGAAACCAGTCCTGTGGACTGATGAGGTTAAAATAGAATTCTTTGGCCAAAGTGATTAAAGGTACAGGTGCTTCTCACAAAAATAGAATGTCATTAAAAAGGTAATTAATTTCAGTTCTTCAATACAAAAAGTGAAACTCATATATTATATAGAGTCATTACACACAGTGAGCTGTTTCAAGTGTTTATTTCGGTTAATATTGATGATTATGCCTTACATCCATATCAGGTGACATCAAGCCCACAGGTTAGTAATGGAGAGGTGTCCCATAGTAATATTGTATAAAAACAGATACCCAGAATAAAGTCCTTTATTTGAAATAATGACACACACTACTTTAATGAATCTTAACTAAACCATACTCACCAAACACCTAATCCACTGACACCAGCTTTTCCTGCAACAAAAATAAAATAATAAACCACAATATCCCTCACCTGTCTGCAAAGAAGATAATCCATAATGTCCCACGACGATCCTGGTGACTTTGAGAACAGTCGTAGAAAACCAGTAAAACGCAAACAAAAACTCAGCAAATCCGCAAACATTTTTATACCTGTAGATTTGACTGACTCAATTGAAGTCAATGGATGAAAAACGCTGCAGAAGTGCGCAAAAAATTGACATGCTGCAGTATAAAACACACTGCAAATACTCAAGGAAAATTACTGATCATGTGGACAACACTTCACGATTGTCATTGAATTAACTTGCATTAAGGATTCCGTAGAGTTTTTAGCTTATTTCCAGGCGGAAAAAAAGCAGCGAAAACGCATCAAAATGCACTGTGTGCACACAGTCTAAGACACTTCATTTTTTTCGCAGCCTCAAAAACACACCAAAACCTCATGGTGGAAATGTGTCGTAATATGACCATATGCTTGAGGTCTAACTGCTGTACACTAAACACCGCACAGTGAGCTAATGTACTGTAGAATTTAATGTCCCTCTAAAGTAGAGGGGCTCAACTATTCTTTTAGAGCTCCTGTTTAGATGGCTTAAGGCCCCTTCACATTAAGCGACGCTGCAGCGATACCGACAACGATTCGGATCGCTGCAGCGTCGCTGTTTGGTCGCTGGAGAGCTGTCACACAGACCGCTCTCCAGCGACCAACGATGCCGGTAACCAGGGTAAACACCCTGGTTACCATGCTAAAAGTAAAAAAAAACAAACACTACATACTTACCTACAGCCGTCTGTCCTCCAGCGCTGCGCTCTGCTTCTCTGCTCTCCTCCTGTACTGTCTGTGAGCCGGAAAGCAGAGCGGTGACGTCACCGCTCTGCTTTCCGGCTCACAGACAGTACAGGAGGAGTGCAGAGCACAGTGCTGGAGGACAGACGGCTGTAGGTAAGTATGTAGTGTTTGTTTTTTTTTACTTTTAGCATGGTAACCAGGGTAAACATCGGGTTACTAAGCGCGGCCCTGCGCTTAGTTACCCGATGTTTACCCTGGTTACCAGTGAAGACATCGCTGGATCGGTGTCACACACGCCGATCCAGCGATGTCTCCAGGGAGTCCAGCGACGAAATAAAGTTCTGGACTTTGTTCAGCGACCAACGATCTCCCAGCAGGGGCCTGATCGTTGGTCGCTGTCACACATAACGATTTCATTAACGATATCGTTGCTACGTCACAAATAGCAACGATATCGTTAACAATATCGTTATGTGTGAAGGTACCTTTACTGGAGCAGCGACCACCAGGAGAAAAGGAAGTTTTATTCTCACAGCAGGCTGTTAATCAGTGTGCAGGGGAGTGATTACTGCACACTCGCTGTGCAATGAGCAGTGACTGTATCATCTTCCTGCCCCGCCCCAATGACTGGAAACAAATTTCTGCAGGAAGAATAAAACTGTATTTTCTAGCTGCAGCTGCTGCTCCAGTAATCTAGCCACTTAGGATTTAAACACTATTTATCTGCAGTTGTACCCTGCATCTGCAAGTGAGTAGGGTTTCTGACTGACACATGATCCTTTTAAAATATGGGCTAGCGTATGTATGGGATCAAGTCCTGTTTTAAAGACATACTTGCAGCTTTCTACAGCTGCAAATGCAGAAATAAGATATTACTATTTTTTTGTCTATTTCTTAATAGGGGTACAAACAACCCAGGAAACCTCAGCAATCTGTATGAAGAAGGACTCCAGCCAGCAAACCGAGTGAGCAGTTTTCCACTAGATAATGTTTATGGTTTTGCTTAGGCTGGTTTCACACTTTCGTTGGGCAGAGCTGCGGAGGGTGGCATAGTTCCTCCGTTAAGCCCGCCTAGTGCCGCACCTCTTCCATTCAGCTCCTACGTCTGCATGCGTCCGACGTACCTATCTTTAACATTGGGTACATAGGCTATGCGAATGTATGCGGATGCCTCCGCTTGCGTCGTTTTGATGCTGAGTCGAACTACATCGCTCGCAATATGTTACATTTTGTTGCGGTCGGCGCTGCGTCAAAACGACGCATGCGGAGGCATCTGCGTACATTTGCATAGCCTGCGTACCCAATGTTAAAGATAGGTACGCAGGATGCATGCCGACGTAGGCGGAGCTGAATGGAAGAGGTAACATGCCCAATAACTAACCCTACTAAACTCCCTCAACATTACTAACCCCCAAACCATTAGCAAAAATCCCCACATAGGGTAAATAATATACAATCGCCGTCTCCTCACCAAGCTGGCTTGGCAATAACCTTGAAACAGCCGCCACATCGCTCGCTGGGACGTGATCATCCCTTGATGCTCCCTGGGATATCTCTCTGTCTTCACCACTGTACTGTGGATTTCTGCTGTCATCGTCAGTCACAGGTAGAACAGCAGAAGGATCTGCCCACCGCCATCTGCAGTCAAACCCCCCGATTTCTGCACCAAGCTCTTGTCCTACATCTGACCGCCTTCTTCCTCCTGCTAAATGCCTTTTGGAAGCTCAGCAACATGTGGCAGCCCCACCGGCTGTGATGAGTTCAGAGTTCCCTGGAACTCCATGCCCACCTCTGGAGCCTATGCTGGCCCTGTCCCCCCTGCAGACTGCAGGAGGGACATTCAGATTATCTCCAGCCACGAGTTTGACAACCAGCTGGGACATCACCAGGGGCCTCTGCTATCACCAACTGCATTCTGGCAGGCTGCACCACAGAGGCAGGCCACAACCCTCCCAACCGACCACTGAGAAGTCTCTTGACGTCCCTGTGGAACTGGGTTCGACCCCCAACTGGCACATCATTGGGGCCCACCACTGTACAGGTCCAGGGCCTCGCAGACCGTACTCTGGAGGCCGCAATCCTCCCTGCCGACACAACACCCGTCTGGCCCTGAGTTCGACCCCCAGCAGACACATCACCGGGGATCAACGCTAGATGGGTTTGGTACCTAGCAGGCCGTGAACAGGAAATAAGCTGTGGCAAGAATTCCTCCCGGGATCTGAAGAAGCTGCAGGCCCGCAACTCTCCTCCAGCCTCAGAGTGTACCTGAGAGGGATCCTGGAATACATTCTGGCCCCTCTTCAGCCCTCCAGTGAGTAATGCTCTGGAAGTCATGACTGCCAAGAGCACACAGCGGGGTGGATGGACTCACTGCTACCGCTGGATGTGCAGACCGCACAAAGCTGTTCCTGTGTGGCACACAGATTCACGCGATACTCGTCAGATGCTTCTGATTCATGAAGACGGTGCATATGCCCATATGCAGGCACTGTAGTATTTTCTATGGTGTTGTGTACTATGATGTATAGGGCATCTTGAAAACCTTAACTAGAGTAAAAAAGCATTAATGGTAGAGTTGGTGCAAATTTATTCACAGGACCCAGTACAGCAGTAAGATCAGTAATATTTGTCTGCTGGATGGCAGCCCTGAGAACCACCTCCTAACTCCTGGCATTCACGGTTCTTTTTTCACTAGCAGCCTGGCATGACATGTGATATCATGCCAGGCAGGCTAATCAAGAGTAGAGCCACCGATCCCAGAGAGTAAGAAACGGCTCTCTGGGCTCCCATACAGCAAATCAATTTGCAGCAATTACCATCGCTTTAATGAGTGCAAATAAGAAACTTTGTAATATATTATTAGAGAAATCTGGTTCTTTCTCCTCCTGCATTGATTATTAAATCTCAATTCGTTGGTAAAATCTTTCTTTAATGAACTCAAATCTTCCCATTACTGAGATAGGAGATGACAGTTGGTGCTTATAGAGTTCTACGGAGAACTGTGACTGTTGATTTAGAAGGATGGGCAGCAAAATGTCTGTGTCCGCTTCTAGCTCCACCCTTCTTCTCCCATTTCCATTGAATCTGGTACTACAAAGTTGCTTATTTTTATGTATGCTATTGATTTGTTAAATCAAGTTTAATATGACAATTACTCTTTAAATGACCCTCCTAGGCCCAGAGCTCACTGGCAAATACAAGGTTGACTTTTTTAATAGATTGAATGCTTATGTTTGTAATTTGTATGTCTATATTTTAGCTGTAGTTTTAGTTTTTGATGATGATTTATGAATTCTGTTTCTTATCTTTTATAGTTGTGCCATAGCTGTATTGGATGGGGTAAGGACACACAGGATTTTTGTTTTATTCCTTTATGCTATGTGATGTTGTAACATAATCCGGTATTCTCTAATTGTCAATCCTTAATTTTGTTTTATATCGTAACACTATTCTATTGGCAAAAGTGAGCTCTGTACACAGAACATAATCACTGCAATCCGTCTATGTTCACACTATGGCTCACACTGTAATCTTCCTATACCTCATGCCTATACACATCGGGGACCAATGTTATATGAAGTATCAGCGTATTTTTGTAGTCTGGGAATAAAGAGAAACAAATAAAAGGAAATACATGCAAATACATTAAGAACATGCAAATTCTATGCAAATGTTGCCCTGATTTTAACTGAGGACCCATTTTTGAAAGGCAAAAGAGTCAACCACTAAGCCACTGTGCAGCCCACATCCAAAGCCCCAATTCACATTAAGTTTATCCCAGTGTCATCTAATATCCTGATAGCCTACTTCACCATTTTAGGAAATTGAATTAAATAATACTACAGTGTATAAAAAATCTTGAGCTCAACTTTTTACCCGTTCCCCAAAATTTACCTACATGTACTTCATATGTTGAGTACAGGTATAACCCCAGTTCTAAGCTGTTTAAAATGCAAAGAAAACAAGATAATTTGGAAATCTCTTACTGCCATATTTTACTCACAATAAAGCATAGAACACATATCAGAATATGAAATACCTTTTCAATTTCATTTCAAAAAATGAAAGGGGTTGTCCAAAACTAACAGGAAGGTAGTTGCTAACAGAAGTAACTACCTGCCTCTTCTACCCAGTGCTGGCATTGAGCAGTCACCAACCGCTCCTGCCGGTGATTTAGCTGCTCCACATCAACAGAACAGCTGTTCTTCTTCCAGGCTGCTCTGTGGACAGGGCCTGACTGCCGACGTCATGCTGATTGACAGCTGGCAGTTAGGAAGCTATTTTTAAAGGGAATCTGTAAGTAGGATCACCCATCCTAAAGGTACCTTCACATTAAGCGACGCTGCAGCGATACCGACAACGATCCGGATCGCTGCAGCGTCGCTGTTTGGTCGCTGGAGAGCTGTCACACAGACAGCTCTCCAGTGACCAACGATGCCGGTAACCAGGGTAAACATCGGGTTACTAAGCGCAGGGCCGCGCTTAGTAACCCGATGTTTACCCTGGTTACCATCCTAACAGTAAAAAAAACCAAACGTTACATACTTACCTACAGCTGTCTGTCCTCCAGCGCTGTGCTCTGCACTCCTCCTGTACTGGCTGTGAGCACAGCGGCCGGAAAGCAGAGCGGTGACGTCACCGCTCTGCTTTCCGGCTGACAGACGCTCACAGCCAGTACAGGAGGAGTGCAGAGCACAGCGCCGGGGGACAGACAGCTGTAGGTAAGTATGTAGCGTTTGTTTTTTTTTACTTTTAGGATGGTAACCAGGGTAAACATCGGGTTACTAAGCGCGGCCCTGCGCTTAGTTACCCGATGTTTACCCTGGTTACCAGTGAAGACATCGCTGGATCGGTGTCACACACGCCGATCCAGCGATGTCAGGAGGAGTCCAGCGACGAAATAAAGTTCTGGACTTTATTCAGCGACCAACGATCTCCCAGCAGGGGCCTGATCGTTGGTCGCTGTCACACATAACGATTTAATTAACGATATCGTTGCTACGTCACAAAAAGCAACGATATCGTTAACAATATCGTTATGTGTGAAGGTACCTTAAGTCATCTATATGGGTATGCAGGTCACAGGAGGCTGAATAAGATGACACCTTACTCTCTGTGATCAGATATCTCATGCAGATCTGTGCCCAGACCATAGACGGCTTAGGAGAGTTGATCTTACTGACAGATTCCCTTTAATGTTGTGCCCTGAGATACCATATATGACGGGCATCCAATATTGACTGTCTGCCTTGTCCCATGTGCACATGGATTTCTCAAGCATCACCAAATCTTTTCATAATATTATATACTGTAGATGGTGGAATAACTCTTTGCAGTTTTATGTTGAGAAACATTTTTCTGAATTGTTCCACAATGTTAGACACAGTTGTTCAGAGTTTGGTGAACCTCTGACCATATTTGCTTTTGAGAGACTCTGCCTCTCAAACATGCCTTTTTACACACCGTTATGTGACTTAGTTATAAATTAACCCTCCAGTTGTTTCCATTAGTACCACTTTTTTTCAGCCTTTTGTTAACATTGTCACAATTTTTTTGAGATGTGTTGCTGCCATCAATTTATACCTTAGGCATTTTAAAATTTTACTTTTAAAAATTAACTTTTAGCTTCTTATGTACTCCATGTTCTGTTGTGAATAAAATATGGCTGTTTGACATTTCCAAATTATTACATTCTTGTTTTCTTTACATTTTACACAGCATCCCAACTTTTGGGGGATTTTAGGTTGTATACCAAGCGTGCTGTGGAGCTGAGCTTGCTCCATAATAGCATGTACAAGCTATTTTCTACACCTGACACTCACCTGCAAATCTCATGGTCAGGGATGACTTTAGTTGTAGAACTTTTCCCCTTAGATGACTGTCCACTATTTTAATTCTAATTCTAAGCATTGATACAAGGAATTCGTAACTAGATTTCATTATTCAATTGATCTATTAGACCTGATGAGGCTAGTGAGCTGGTACTGCACCCAAAATATAAAATTAAGCCACCTGGTATCCCAAGAAGCAGAACATGTTGTACCTCACATTGCTATAGAGATACGCTACTGGACAGCTAATTAGTGTATGCATTTCAGAAAACCAGTGTTTTACCAGTGTATTGACCATGATAAAATATTTTAATTTGAGTCCACCGCAAGCTAAAAAAATGTTACTTCTATAATATTTCATACTTCTTTATTGTTTCAGGAGTTACTTCAGCTCTCTGAATACCTGATGGTAAGTACAGTAATCTAAAGGTAGATTCACACACTGCACTTTGTACTGCTTTTTTTTAAACAAAAGCTAGACATACAGCGTGAAGGATAAATATACACTACTCACAAAAAGTTAGGGATATTTGGCTTTCGGGTGAAATTTCAGGATGAACCTAAAAGGCACTCTAACCTTTTCAGGGGAACTTAATGTGCCCTTTTCTAAACCTTTGAATGCACATGTCCAAATGTTCAATGCTTTAGCACATTTTGAAAAATTGCTAACAAGGAGCTTAATAGCAAAATTCACAATGGATATTTTTTATTCATGAATCGGCCAATACATTTTGGGTTTCAATTAGTATTGGTATTAAACAGTCCTCCACATCATGCTGTTCACATTTTGAAGTCATGAGACCAAGACTGATCAACAGTACCTTGCCATTGCGAGGATTCAAAACGGATGTTCTCAGATATAAGTAGTCACTGAGCTTATAGTGTCAGTGTCTTCAGCAATTTGTAGCAGAGAGACTGGCAGAGAAGTGGATGTCCTCTGGCCACATCCCACACTAATGACCACTTCATTGCGAAAATGCCCTTTGGATCGGATGATGAATGCCACACAACTCCATGCACATTTAAGGGAGGTAAAAAACACCCAAGTGTCACGTCAGACCATTCAAATCCATTTACATCAGTGTTGTTTGCGTGCTAGATGGCCTGCAAGAGTACCTAATCCCACCACCTGGCACAGGTGTCCTCATCTTGCATGGGCCAGGGAACATCTACGCTGTACGAGGCCCATGTGGGCTTAGGTGCTGTTCACTGATTAAAGTCTGTTCACACTGAGCAGAAATGATGGCCACAAACGATGTTAGAGACATAAAAGAGATCACTAGGCACCAGCCTCTGTTGTCACCAGACGAGCCTTTGGTGCTGTTAGTGTGGGCAGGTGTGTGTAATCAGAACTGCCCTACACCTTGTACAGTGATAAGCCCCTGCTATTTGAATAATATTAATCCAGTCATTGTGACTGCATGAACAACACAGGCCTAATTTCATCTTCATGGACAAAAATGCTCAAGCTCATAGAGGCCGCATCATTAGGGAACAGCTGCTGGAGTCTGGGATGCCTCAAATGGAGTGGCCTGCACTTTCTCCAGACCTGAATCCCATACAAAACCTATGGTATCAGCTGAGTTGCTGTGTAGAGGCTCGTTACTCTGTACCCCAGAACTTCAATGACCTGAGGGCCGCAATTCAGGAAGAGTGGGATTCCATGCCTCAGCAGACAATAACTTGACTTGTGAACAGCATGAAACGTTGTTGTCAAGCTGTAGTTTATGCTCAAGGCCACATGACAAGTTATTGAGACATTGACATTTTTTGTGAGGATATACCCACCACTGTTGTTGGCTTTTGTTTCAATAAATTGTTTGAGATGAGGAAATCACCATTGCATGCTTCTACTTAAATCCCCTACTTTCATGATACCTGTAGGGTGAATGTTTAAAGTTTCCCATACATTTTGCCAGAAAGCCACATATCCCTAAATTTTTGTAGTATAAGTCCTTCCTCTGTTTAAATAATATAATTCCTGGTCCTGTGCCATTCTAGCGCAGTGCATCTACAGGGATCCACCTTAACAACCACGTACCTATGCTGTAAATACAGCTCTGGCAAAAAATAAAGAGACCATCACATCAAAACCCTGTCATGGGCAACCCAATTTCCAGACCGGAACCCCATTTAAAACCTCTGAATTGTAATCAAGAGCATGATGGATAGTCACAAGCCATCAAACAAAGCAGAACTGCTTACATTTTTGTGCCAGGATCAGTGTGAAAGACTGGTGGAAAGCATGCCAAGACGCATGACAGCTGTGATTAAAAATCATGGTTATTCCACAAAATATTGATTTCTGAACTATTGCTGAGTTAAAACATTAGTATTGTTGTTTATAAATGGTTATGAACTTGTTTTCTTTACATTATTTGAGGTTTGAAGGCACTGTTTTTTTTTCTAATTTTGACCATTTCTCCTTTTCAGAAAAAAATACAAAATGTATTGCTTGGAAATTCGGAGACATGTTGTCAGTAGTTTATTGAATAAATTAAAAATTTATATTTTGCCTAAAAATATAGCGAAAAATCAGACAAACTGAACATTTTGCAGTGGTCTCTTAATTTTTGCCAGAGCTGTATATGGTGCAGGGTTGAAAGGGGTAAAGTGTAAAGATACTTAAAGTAACATCTGCGCCAAGTCACACATCCTCTGTTTCAATTTTAACTGCTGGGTAACAGTGCACTTTTGTTACTTGTGACGTGTGACAGCACCAGTCCTGTTGTCTCCCTGGGACTTTTGGTACTACCTTATAAGGGAGCTACGGGGGTTAATTTTAGTCTAGGTTTTGATCACACCTTACTGAGAGCTCTGGGTGGAGCAGTCAGCTATTTAAACCCCTGAAGCTCTGACTCCAGTGCCAGTCAATAGCGTTGCTGCCTTGGTTTATACTTCTGTTCTCTGCTCCTGTTTGTAGTTCTGATTATTCCTGTTCTGTTACATCAGCTTGACTTTTGACTACCTGTTTTCCCTTCCCCCATGACGGCACACCTGAGAGAGAGGGGATCCGCCCGGCCAGGACAGGAAACCCTACTGAAAATAAAAGGGTGGTATCTCTGTCGCTTCAGTTGGGTTTCCTGTCCTGACAGGGACCCTCGTGCTGAACACGGCGGTAATTCCACTTACTCAGGTCTCTGCATCCGAGCGGGCGTTGTTGCAGCACGGTCAGATATTCCAGCTCCTTCCGTGGCTGCCACGCCGCCCTCCTCCCTCTGCTGGCATCCAGGTGCGGCGGCCGCTTCCGGGTCGCCCGTCTGTCCTCACGCGCAAGGCACGCTGGGAATGGGCATGCCCGCGTGACGTCGGGGGCGGGCGCCGGATCCAAGATGGCGGCACCCATGAAGAAACGCCGGCCGGTGGAATGGGACTCCGGCGGCGCGGCAGAGGAGGGGAGGGGCCACTATTGGGCACCGGAGGAGGCGGGGAGTGCAGTGGTCCCCCATAAAAGGGTGCTTGACCACAGAAGATGCACTCATGTCCAAAAGCTTCAACATGGAAGTGGGACAACAGGAGCAGCAGCCACCGCCATCACAGCAGCAGCAGCAGCAGCGTCAGGAGCTCTCATCAGATGCTTTGCCGAGCCACCAGCACAGGAGCAGCCGCTCAAGTGGTAGGAGCAGCAGTCGTCCTGTCCGGCAAGACTCTTCAGCGTCCAGGAAGGACACTGCACGTGCATCTGTCCAGCCTTCAAAACCGGTACCCTTGATTGTCGGCGGTGGTGAGTGATCTGCGTGAATGTCACCCTTATGGTAACGGGGTCCATTTTTTCTGTTTGATCACTAGGGGTCGAGGAAATCTAGCGGAAAACAAAGAACCGTGAATATGCCCTTTGTAAAGACCCGCTTGCAGTTCAATGGCAGAAGGACCTCTGCGCTGACTACATTAATAGAACTATACAGGAAGAGACCCCTAATTTCGCTACTAGCCTTAAAGCCATAATACAGGCAGAGATTAAAGACTCCTTAAAACTGGCCCTCAAAAAAGCAGGGAGGAAAAGCAGTCTACGGATTCGGAGGCCTCTCAGAAACAGGAGAGTCAAAAATCATCCCGGTCTCCCTCTACCTCCTCCGCCTCTATCCAGTCCTCAGATTCCTCCTCAGATAGTGATACAGGGGGGCGTCCATGTTTCCCAACTGAGGATGTAGAAAAATTAGTTAAAGCGGTTAGAACTGCTATGGGTCTTAAAGAGGAAAAGACGCCTAGGTCACTTGAGGATGTCATGTTTGGCGGTTTAGAGGAAAAAAGAAAACTAACATTTCCGGTCAATGCAAAAATCAAAGCATTGATCGAAAAAGAATGGAAGAAACCCGAAAGAATGGGTACCCTACCTTCTTCATCAAAAAGAAGATATCCTTTTGAAGAAAAAGACTCCGAATCCTGGGAGAAAATCCCTAAAATTGACGGTGCGGTAGCCAAATCCTTGAAAAAATCGTCCCTTCCGTTAGAAGATTCAGGTGTCCTAAAAGATCCACTGGACAAAAAAGCAGATGGGTTTTTGAAACACATCTGGGAAGCCGCAGCAGGGGGCTTGAAACCAGCTATAGCTGGAACATGTACGGCTTGCGCTCTTATGGTCTGGTTACAGCAGATTGAAGACCAGCTAAGGAATAAAGTTCCTGGGAATGACATTCTTGCAAACATATCCCTAGTTCAAGGGGCAGCAGCTTTCTTGGCAGATTCCTCCGTGGACTCTGGAAGATTAACAGCTAGAGCAGCGGGCCTGTCCAATGCGGCCAGGAGAGCCTTATGGCTTAAAGGGTGTCCGGGAGATTTGCCATCCAAACATAAGCTATGCTCCATCCCATGCGACGGTCAACTCCTCTTTGGGAAAAAGTTAGAAGAGATCTTGGAACAGGCAGGAGACAAAAAGAAAGCCTTTCCAACCTTCCCTAAAGATCCTAAAAAACCTTTTTTTCGGAGAAGATTTAACAGAGGCCGACCTCCAGGAGATAGGAGAAATTGGGATTTCAAAGATAAAAGGAGATCGGGCTTTATGTTCAAAGGGCCATCTACATCAGCAAAGACGTCCCCCCAATGACATTACATCAGAGGTTGGAGGAAGATTCTCCCTCTTCTATCCAGCCTGGATAAACATCTCCCCGAGCACCTGGGTTTTAAATATTATAAAAGACAGCCTAAAAATAAAATTTATCCGTCCACCCAGGCACAATTTTATAATAATTCCTCGGAGGAAAGTCCGGCAGGAACAAGTAGCTCTAGAAACAGAAGTCCTTGGTCTGATTTAAAAAAATGTCTTGCAAGAAGTCCCGCTTCAGGAAGTAAGAAGGGGGTTTTACTCCCCCCTCTTTGTAATAAAAAAACCTGATGGCTCTTGGAGAACCATAATCAACCTAAGAAAACTCAACCATTCAATAGACAACTACTCCTTCAAGATGGAGTCCATCAATACAACCACAAATCTTCTGTTTCCTCACTGCTTCATGGCAGTAATAGACTTAAAAGAGGCATATTACCATATTCCAATACATCACGGATACTGGAGATACTTGAGGGTGGCACTCTACATACAAAACCAAGTGAAATATTACCAATATACAACCTTCCATTCGGCCTATCTACAGCTCCCAGGGTCTTCACCAAGGTGATGGCAGAGGTAATGTCATACCTCCATTCCCGGAATGTCGTGATTGTCCCATACTTGGACGATCTTCTTGTAATAGGGAAGACAGAGGCCGATTGCTCCCATCAGATAACGATAGTGACATCAACTCTAATAGAGCTGGATTGGATGATAAATGTTCCCAAATCGAAGTTAGTTCCAGTAAAGGTGCAGTCCTTCCTAGGTTTGATACTAGATTCAGAACGTCAGCTCTGCCTCCTCCCAGAGAACAAAGTAGCCAAAATAATCAACTTGACCACTGCAACAATACACCAACCCGAGATGACCCTAAGAAAAGCGATGTCCCTACTAGGCTCGTTAACATCTTGCATTCCAGCCGTAGGATGGGCACAATTCCACCTGAGACAACTGCAGTGGAAAGTTCTGTCAGCTCAAAGACTGTTAAAAGGGCGTTTGGAAGGAAATCTATGTCTTCATCGGGAGGTAAGAAATTCCTTAATTTGTGGACCATAGAGGAACATCTCACTATGGGAGTCCAGTGGCAGAAACCGGTCGAGGACATCATAATGACCGACGCAAGCGGTTTAGGTTAGGGAGCTCACTTGAGATCCCATTCAGTTCAAGGAACTTGGTCCTCCCAAGAAAGGAGCTATGGCTCAAATGTAAAAGAACTATGGGCAGTAGAAAAGTCCTTGAAACATTTTCTTCCCCTGCTCCAGGGCCGCCATGCTCGAATCATGACGGACAATCGAGCAGTAGTGGCCTATATCAATCACCAGGGGGAGACGAGGTCTTGGAACCTCATGGAGGTGTCAAACTTACTATTTCATTGGGCAGAACAACACCTACCTTCCCTAACAGCACTACACATAAGAGGTGTAGAAAACTCACAGGCAGACTTTCTGAGTCGCAGAATTCTGAGACAAGGGGAAGGGTCCCTGAATCCCGTGGTCTTCCAACGAATAATACAGGCCTGGGGTATACCAGAGATAGACTTGTTTGCCACCTCACACAACAAAAAAGTGAAAAAATTTTGCTCACTGAACCCAAAGGAACATCCTTTTGCAGTAGATGCCCTACTAATACCGTGGAAATTTTCTCTGGCTTACGCATTTCCCCCGATAGTTATGATTCCAACAGTAGTCCGGAAAATCAGAGAAGACCGAGCGAAAATAATGCTCATAGCTCCATTCTGGCCAAGAAGACCATGGTTCTCCCTTCTAAGGCAGATGTCGTTAACAGACCCATGGATTCTGCCAGATGTGCCGGACCTGTTAACCCAAGGACCAGTGACCCACTCTCAGGTGAAGGGCTTCCATCTGGCAGCCTGGAATTTGAGAGGGCACTACTGAGTCGCCAAGGATTCTCACCAGGGTTAGTCTCCACCCTGTTAAAAAGCAGAAAGCCTATAACATCTAGAATCTACGGTAGGACCTGGAAGAAATTTTTAGACTTCTTGGGTAAACCGTTAGGGGATGTAGCTCCAGTGGGTCCCATCCTAGAATTTCTACAAGCAGGCTTGCAACTAGGATTAGCAACAAGCACCCTTAAGGTTCAAGTTTCAGCCTTAGGAGGCCTATATAATTGCAACCTAGCATCTAATAGGTGGGTTTCACGATTCATAAAATCCTGTGGCAGGTCTAGACCGGTTGTTATCCCGAAAATTCCTCCTTGGGATCTAAATCTAGTCTTGGAGGCTTTAACCAAAGATCCTTTTGAGCCTTTGCAGGAGTTATCACCTAAATGACTCACCCTGAAAACAGTCCTACTAGTAGCCCTAACATCGGCCCGTAGGGTAGGTGATTTACAAGCTCTATCAATATGCCTTCTTTACACTCAGGTTCTTGATGACAGGATAATCCTAAGACCAGATCCAGCGTATCTCCCCAAAGTAGTCCAAAAATTTCATAGGAGTCAGGAGATTACATTACCATCATTTTGTAATAATCCTAAAAATCCTGGGGAACGAAAGTTCCATATGTTAGATGTAAAGAGATCCATGTTACAATACATGACCATGAATAGTCAGTGGAGGAAAGATCAAACCCTATTTGTAGCCTTTCAGGGTAGTAAAAAGGAGTGTGGGGTAGCTAAAAGTACCTATTCTGCAAGTGGCACTCCGGTTCCTGATGACATCAAGGCTCACTCCACCAGAGCTATGGCTACCTCCTGGGCAGAGAAGGCTGAGGTATCAATTGACCAAATTTGCAAGGCCGCTACCTGGTCCTCACCCTCGACTTTTTTAAAACACTACCAGCTAGACCTTTCCTCCTCTGCTGACCTAACCTGTGGTAGAAGGGTACTCCAAGCGGTGGTCCCTCCCTAAGGTTTTTTCTTTCTACAAAAGTCTCCCAGGTGTGCCGTCATGGGGGAAGGGAAAACACCAAGGTTACTTACTGGTAGCCGTTTTTTCCGGAACCCATGACGGGACCCGTATATTCCCCTTTTTTCACCCTTTCGGTATGCACTGTTGTTTTGGGTGCTTTTAGTTAATATGATGTGGTGTTGGATTGCCATGTGTACTAACCAGGGGGGCCTCTCATGCTCTGAAAACCAACTGAAGCAACAGAGAGGTACCGCCCTTTTATTTTCAGTAGGGTTTACTGTCCTGGCTGGGCGGATCCCATCTCTCTCAGGTGTGCCGTCATGGGTTCCGGAAAAACCGGCTACCAGTAAGTAACCTTGGTGTTTCCTTTACAATTTTGTCCATAACTTGACCTCTTGGCTCTGACCCTTCCTGCCTCTGGTTCGCTTTTCTGGACAGCAGCTGTAACACGGAAGCAATCCACTGGACCCTGTTGTTAGACCAGATCCCTGAAAAGGGATTAAAGTAGTGATTTCTCTGGAATCTGCCAGACTTAGAAATTTGTGCCAAATCTGTTCGAGGGTAGTCTTTTTGAACCTGTGGCCTCTGAGAATCTTGACATTTAGACCTTGATTCATCAAACTGTATAAGCTAGAAACCTGGCATAAAACCACTTGCGACTTTTGGCTTTTTCACACCAGTTTTGTTCAGCTCCACCAGAATGGGCAGAACAAAGAGGAGTTGAGTTGGGGCATGGCTACGCCCACTCACCATATTCAACAAAACTGGTGGCATTTCTTACTTCAAAATTGTTATATCAATCCCTGACTGGACTAATATTTCTGGTGAAGCACATGGAGGCACACATGACTGATAAGATACACTGAACTCATTTTATTCCTGTACACTACTCATTAGGAATGACATACGAATTTCCAGTCTTAATAAATCGGGTCTAACTCTTTGTTTTCTCATGCCATAGTGGCTTGCTAGATCAATCTAAATACGCAGTTATAGTTAGTTAAGGTATTACCTTTTTTATATAAAGGATTTTTCAGGTCTAAGATATTAATAAGTTTGCACCAAGTTTGTGGTCACCAGAAAATTGTTAAATGAGTAATATGTATTTATTGAGTTTCCTTAACATTTTGCAGGAAGCCCTACACAGGGAGAGGAAACTGAAGAGGAAACTTTGTATCTTACAGGAGCTTCTCAGTGTACTGGTACAAACCTCAGAGAAGTCATGGATGGTAATTACTGACTGTTTTAGTATCCAATTACTGATAAGAATAGTTTACTGTCAGGCAAAAGAAGAAAATCTATATAAATTATCTAATTGTAGTAAAAACAAAGAGAACTTAGTATCCCTAACTGCTTTCTGATTATATGAATTAACCAGTTGCCAATCACTATGTGCGCATAATTAAATGACCAGTGAATATAATGTAAAAAAATAGATGGACATTCAGTGAATATAAAAAGTCTACACAGCCCTGTTAAAATGTCAGGTTTTTGGCATATTAAAAATTACACCAAGAAGAATAATTTCATCATTCTTTGCACCTTTAATGTCACCCATACTCTGTACAGTTCTATTGAGAAACAAACTGAAATCTTTGAGGGGGGTTATTAAAATAACAAAAATTAAATATTGTGGTTGCATAAATATGAACACTCTCTTAGCATTGGGGATGTGGTTGTGTTCATAATTAGCCAATTCATTTAAATGCATGTTAAATAGTAGTCAGTCAATACACAACTGCCATTATTTACCGTGATTCTGACAATTATATATAAAAGTTGGCTATCCTAGTAGGACTTTCCTGACATCTTCTTAGTTGCATTTTATAGCAAAAGCCATGATGAGTAATCAGCTTTCAACACAGTAAAAGTATCTGATTGTTGAAAGTATTAGATATACCATGGAACACAGTGAAAATAGTCATCAATAAGTGGTTTAACTTTGGCACAACAATGTCCCTCAAAAATAGATATGAAAGGGCAAGAAGAAAATTTGTCATGCAGGCTACCAAGAGGCAGGCAGCATCAAAGGAACTGCAGAAATTTCTGGCAAATACTGGTGGTACACTACATGTGACAGCAATCACCTGTATAATTCATATGTCTTGCCTGTGGCATAGGGTGGAAAGACGGATTCCTTTTCTTAAAAAGAAAAACATTGAAGCCTGGGATGTATTAACAAAAGCTACTTTGTCTGCCAAAAGCATGTAGGAAAACATGCTATGGTCAGATGAGACTAAGTTTTAACTCTTTTGGCCATAATTCCAAAATTCCAAAAGGTATATTTGGCGCAAAACCATCAACAAAAGAACACCATACACACAGTGAAGCATGGTAGAGGCATCTTTATGCTTTGGGGCTGCTTTTCGGCAGCTGGAACTGGGGCATTAATCAAGGTGAATGGAATCATGAACAATTCCAAATCAAAACTTTTGGGCCTTTGCCAAAAAGCTGGAGATGACACAAAATGTCAACTTTCCGCAACACCGCAACCCTTAGCACACCTCCAAGTGAACAAAAGAATGGTTTTGCCAGAAGAAGATCACAGTTTTAGGGCCCAGACCCAAATCCAATTGAAAATCAGTGAGATGACCTGAAAAGGGCTCTGTACACACGAGATGCCTTCACAAGCTGACTGATTTGGAGTTCTACTGAAAGAGTGGGTGAAGATATCCAGCTCTAGATATGCCATGCTGATAGATTCGTACCCAAAAAGACTGAATGCTGTCATAAATTCAAAGGGGATTTCAACAAAGTATTAGTTTAGAGTGTGCATATTTATGCAACCCCATTATTTTACTTCTTTATTTTTCTGTTTGCACCCAAAAAGAATTATGATTTTTTGGGTCAGTGCATCTCACTAAAAAAAAATACAATACTGAACATGTGACTGTGGTCTCATTGTCAGTCCATCGACCTCCTTTTATACCATGTAGAAACCCGATTTATTCAACTCTATAACAAAAAATTGTATATAATGCCCGTACACTGTGGTAAGATAAAAGAAATGTATTTGTATAACACTACATACATAAAATAAAGTACATACATATGTATATATAGTATGTATGCATATATATATATATATATACATATATCTATATATATAATTGTCTAAGGGTTTTTCCGTCTGTCTGTCTGTCCTGGAAATCCCAGCTCTCTGATTGGTCGAGGCCGCCAGGCCTCGACCAATCAGAGACCGGCACAGCATCGACGTAGAAATCCCGCGTCTCTGATTGGTTGAGGCCGCCAGGCCTCGACCAATCAGCAACGGGCACAGCGACGATGATGTCATAAAGGACGTAGACATCCCGTGTCTGATTGGTCGAGGCCGCCAGGCCTTGACCAATCAGCAACGGGCACAGCGACGATGATGTCATAAAGGACGTAGACATCTCACGTTTCTGATTCAGCGACGGGCACAGTATCGACGTAGATGTCATAATGGTTGCCATGGCGACGATGATGTCATAAAGGTTGCCTCGACCAATCAGCGACGGGCACAGTCTGCCGCGAATTCTGGAATCATCATTGTCCATATACTACGGGGACATGCATATTCTAGAATACCCGATGTATTAGAATCAGGCCACGATCTAGTATATATATATATATATATATATATATATATATACAGTGTTCTGTGTTTGAGAAGAGTTACATTAGTATCATGATAATAACTAGAACTAGCTATCTCTTGGTGAATCTGATCTCAGCAGAGGAGGTAGTTCAGCGTTTCCTCTATGGTGGGTTGCGAGGCTGATGACAGGATAAAAGGTTTTGACAGGAAGTACAGCTGAGTAGATCAGATGAGCTGAGCTAGGTATGTACATGCAGACGGTATGTTTTCATGTATGTGATGACTAAAGCATCGTCACTGCCCATTTTGTTCATGCTTGCTTTCTGTGCGTGTTGGTGATCGTTCCTGACAGTATTGCACATACCTAATAACACCTGCATTACCGTTCCTGTCGGTGCACGTCTTACAGGCCCAGCTTAATGAGGACCATTTAAAGTCCAAAGTGGCAAATCTTGAAAACCAGCTGTTCTTCTGCTCCCAGGTACATTACATAGAAAAGTCATTTCTTTCTGTATGCATGAAGGTTGTTTTTCCAGATATGTTGTCCTGTGATACATAACCTACAATTACAATTAGGCTCCTCCAATTAAGAAGTATATTTCCCATGTGCAGTGTCTTACAATTGGTGGAGGCTGATGAGCAGATCTGGTCACATGCTCCTCCATCTGTAGCCAATCTGAGGACAGGAGAGTCATGTGGTCTGTGTAGAAGACAGCAATAAGTGCATGAGGAGAACCGATAATACTTATATTGAGTATATTACAATATATTAGTAAGTGCCACAAAATCATGTCCCCAACATATCTGTGGAAATACAACTATAAAGTGACCAGCCCCTTTAAAATTGCATCACTGCATATATGTCATTTTTAAGTAAACATCCAAACCGTACTCCCCTTTATCTGTGGTAGCAGCTGATATTACTCCATTGTTTTGTAATGATGAATTGGTTTTGTTTGTGAATTACAATACAGCAGCGGCCCCCAACCTTCTTTACCTTGAGAGCCATATTCAGGTCTGAGAGGGGGTTGTGAGCCACATCCAATACCCTCACCTCCCCACGAATAGTGACATTCCAGTAGCAGTGTCACCAAGACCCCTCTCATATCCAGCTTCAATCATCTCCTCTGTCCTCTATCTCTCCAATGCAGCGGCCAGTATATGTGCGTCCAGATCTGTGTTCCCGTACACGAATATTAGCCGCCTGGTGGAAATTCAGTGAGCACAGCAGAATGCCAATTTCCAGTTGGTAACCCATGTATTCCTAGATATTGCCGTGCAATACACCAGTGCTCTGCTTGATGTGGCTTAAACAGCGGCATTGTAATGGAAATGATGGTGCACTTGAAGGTTGGAGTGGAGCCAGTTAAATTGTGATGGTAGTTCTGAGTAAACAGGAATCTTTGTGAGTCATCACCACAGGAATGACTGCCTGAATGACCGTAATCAATGCTCTAATGAAATCAAGTGAAGAATCACTCAATGGAAGCAGTTTTATCATGTCTGATGTTCTCAGAGTCCTAATGTGTAATCTCAGCCATATCTTCTGCTTGATGCAGCATTTAAAGCTCATTCAGGAGCACTGCATGCTCTGGCAATAAGATGCCGACTTGTCATTGAGACAAGGAGACTGTGTTCACATGGCCCTGGGCTGAGCCCCCCCAAAACCACCAAAATGAGGAGTCTGTGGTTGTCTATAGAGGACTTTATTTTCTTCATCTTTTGAAGGAATCTGTCACTAGGTTTTCGCTATGTAATCTGAGGGCAGCATGACGTAGGGCCTGGGGCACTGATTTCAGTGATGTGTCACTTATTAGGCTTTGTGCTGTTGTTTTATGAGCTGTAGATTACCACTGCATGTGTGCATCCTGGTCCAACCACAGCCCCAGCACTCATTAGCAGCTTTCTGTCAATATACAATGTACACAGAACGCTGATAATCAGGGGTGTGGGCGGAGTAACTTTCTGAGCTCTGCTACTTCTAAAAACTCTGATTGTGTCAGAACTGCTGAAACCAGTAAACTAAGGGATATATCACTGGAATCAGGGTCTCTTTCTTTACATTATGCTGCTATTATCAGATGAAGAAACAAAAACCCTTTGACAGATTCTCTTTAACCCCTTAATGACCGCCAATACGTCTTTTAACTGACCTTAGATATAAGAGAATAGTATCCCCATACAGATGACAATCCATCATCTGTCGGCTGTACACTATAGCTGACAACTTGCTGCACCAGCCACGATCAGTATTTGCACCTTCTAAATCTGTTTAACCCCTTAGATGCTGCTGTCAATAGTGACTACATCATTATAAATGGTTAACAGAGTGTGGGGGCTTCCTCTTTATCCCAATTGGTGCCCTCAGATCATGATTTTGCGGTCCTGATGTTTGCCATGGCAATTCATGACCAAATAGCGGCCTTAGAGTCTGACGGCTGTAGTAATCTGTTTAGAAGTTAGCAACATTTAGGTGGTAAAAATACACATTTTCATTTCTGTCATACCACTTTGCATTAATTCCTGTAAAGCACCTGAAGGGTTAATAAACTACCTGACAGCAGTTTTCAATATGTTTAGGGGTGCTGTTTTTAAAATGATATCACGTTTGGGGTTTCCCAATATATGGGACCCCTAGAGTCACTTCAAACATGGATAAGTCCCTAAAAAAATAAATTTTGTAAATTTCTTTAAAGAAATGAAAAATTGCTGCTACATTTTTAAACCTCCTAAAATGCTAACAAAATAAAATAACATTTTACAAATGGTCCTGATGTAAAGCAGACATGTGGGAAATGTTATTTATTAATGGTTTTCTGTTGTATGACTATCTGGATTAAAGGGATAATCATTCAAATTTAGAAAATTGCTAATTTTTTAACATTTTTCTCAAATTTTTGATTTTTTTTTATAAATAAACACAAAAAATGTTGAACTAAATTTACCATTATCATAAAGTAGAATGTGTCACGAAAAAAATAATCTCAAAATCACTGGGATTTGTTGAAGCGTTGCAGAGTTATTACCACATAAAGTGACACTGGTCAGATTTCAAAAATTTGGCTCGGTCACTAAGGGGTTAAGATTGGTGTATTTAAGTATTGAATATTCATAAAGCTGACCAAACCCCCTTCCCACAGTCAAAAGCTGTCCACCTTGGGTAAGACGCCTCCAGCGTCGATACGCGTGGGTCAGGCATTGACAGAGTCCTGATTTTGATTTAGCCGTTTACCAGCTTTTGACTGTGGGAAGGGGGTTTGGTAGTGGACTCTGGGCGGCTTTTTCTCTACCTTGTAGCCGCTTGCAGTCTGGTCCCTATGGACACTTTGCAAACACTCACAAGCCTGCGTGGGTGATTGGCTCTTAGGATGGCTAGTGTGTTCTACATACCTGACCTTTTGATTAGGTTGTTGATCTGTTATTGATAGGGAACACAGCATGCACATTGGGGTTTCTTACGATTTTTTCCCACTGTATGTATGTATAATATTATCGGCGCTATTGGTTATTAGACTCTTCAATGCTTTCATAGTATTATACTTTGTACTGTATGGACCCTTATCTCCCATCTTTTGTGGGAGTTTTTAATTGCTTTTACTACAGTTGTTTGTGTGGTGTGGTCTAAATAAAATTTGTTATATATTATTTTGAACTTGATTTGTGGTGATCCCATTTTCATGATGCTGTCCTTTTTTCTTGTGTAGTGTTAAGGATGAAATACCTCATTTATATCCCATTTTATAGAGTTTTCCAAAAACAAGTGTGAAAAAACTTCTGTTGGAGATGGAAGATCAAAAGGTGAAATATCAGGAGAAAGCCAAAGAGTCACTACAGAAGATATCAGATGATAAAATAGCATCGGAGCGACAACTCCAGAATGTGCAGGTCTGTGCAGAAATACATTGCTTCTTACTAACAGCAAAGGCTGTTTTTACATTTACCAATATGTGTGCTAGTTCTATATTTCTTGTGAAAATGGATGGGGCCAAGTCAGGAGAAATGCAGGGAAAGTCTATTTTTGGGGTGTAAGACTCTTTTGCCTTACCATCATGATGTCTGTCATTATATGAACAGACATCTCTCTGAGATGGTTTACTGAATCCTGCAATGAGCAGGGGGATGGACACAATAACCCCGGAGGTCCCTTATAACTCTAACCTCCTATGATTCTATGATATGGCTCAATCTCTTAGACCCTTCGATAAGTTGTTCTTTAGCTATAAAACATTAGCTGTCGTGAAGGGACTGCTATTACTGACTGCTAGAGGCGGCATTATCCCATAGCTGTTGTTATTATGACGTCTGATGTGGGCAGCACATACATTGTTATATTCCACCCCATCACATACTAGAAGTTACTATGTACCTGTAGTCCTACCCCTATTTCTTTTTCATCCCAAATTGCAGATGTCGCTATCAGTATCTTCCGATGAGTGTGAGTTGTGGAAAGAAGAATATGAAAAACTGAAAACAGACTGGATTGAACTGAGCAACAAACATTGTGAGCTGAAGAATGAGAGGAGCATTCTTCAAAGCAAACTCCAGGTAGTGTACCAAGAACAGATCTTTGGATCACAAAACATGCAAACAGGAAACCTACAGGAGAAGGATTAAATGTATCCAACCCAAACTAATATGTGAATATTACTAATTTATTGCCTTTATTCATTTTTCTAGCAGGCAGCAAGGTGGGCATATAGAGTGATTTCTCATATTTGTACACTTGGAATATAACCACTCTAGGGATTAATGCTCTCAGGTAGGCATTAGGTAGCGTTCACACAGGCACTACTAACTAAACAACACAGACCTTGGATATTCCTATATGTCTAAAATAGTCCCAATCCTGTCAAACAAAACAGCTATCGTCCATAGCAACCACTGATACTTGAAGTTTGGTGCACACAGCATGTGCCGTCTATCCTGAAAGAGAGATTCTGGCTTGTCTCCCTCTTCAGCTTCAACACAAATCCATTCTGGTCAGCTTCTCCCCAAACTAAAGTTAACATATAGCCTGGTTATATGCAGAGCCAGTAGCACTACGATTTAACCCTAGCCTATATGCCTTTGCTACATTCCACCTTCCCCCCCCACCCAAAACTCAGGGTTGGGTACCATCTGCCAACACACAGATTCCACAGGGCGCTAAATTGACCTGAACGTGAGGCTTATGATTGATGACACGAGGGTGACCTAGTACCTCCAAGAATTTGCCCCCATTTTGGGCAGCGATTTTCGGTTGTGTAGATTTTTGGAAGGTGGCAAAATTCCTGCCACTTTGACGCCCCCAATGTTGCTTCAGACGGGGTCAATCAGCAAGGGGTTTTCAAACGGGTCCCTGCCCTTCCAAGGTCGTAGTAAGTTGCCATAGTATATGGGAAACGTCTTCCTTTTCCCTGGTTGGTGTACTTTATAGTTGACCTTACCTTTTCCACCACCCTATAAGGTCTCTGTATAAAAAAAATAAATAAATGTCATAATGCCCCCTAAAGGTCTTATGGGGGGGGGGGCACAGTATGTAAAATAAATGATAAATTAAATAAATAAAAAGGCAGGAAAAAATGTTAAATAAAATTAAATAAAAAAGAAAGTTATTGCCAATTTGAATCGCAGTTTATAGCCATGCACCTGTAAAAAAACAAAACTTGTGTTCTCTATATAAAATTCATTGTTATGGAAAGGGAAACACAATTTAAAATGTATTTTAGTGGTTCATTACGGACACGTTTTTCCTTTTTTTTTTTTTTTTTTTTATTTCCCTTCCCCGTATCTGAATACAAAGAATAACATAAAAATTACTTAAAATTTGGCCTAATGTATCACATAAAAAGAGGCAAAAACCATTTGAGTAAATGAATGAGAAAAAATTGTAGGGCTCTTAAAACCGCAAACCGCATGTACAAAGAAATCCCTAAAATATACTTGGTCATGAACCGGGAAAGGGGCTTAATCTTAAGGGTGGAAAGTTCATATTAGAGAAAATATATTATTTTGCATCGGTCCTGTCACTTTTCTTTTAAAAATGTGCAGGACTTAGCTATAGGAGAATAGAAAATACAATTTTACTATAATGAACCCTAGAAAACTGGAGTACTTCTATATACTCGAGTATAAGCCGACCCGAGTATAAGCCGAGGCACCTAATTTTGCCATGAAAAACTGGGTAAGCTTATTGACTCGAGTATAAGCCAGGTATGCATTGTCCCCTCATCCCTGTTCTGGTATGCATGGCCACCTCATCCCTATCCTTGTATGCATGGCTCCCCCGTCCTGTCCTTGTATGCATGGCTCCCCCATCGCTGTCCTTGTATGCATGGCTCCCCGGTCCTTGCCCTGGTATGCATGGCTTCCCCTTCCTGTCCTTGTATGCATGGCTTCCTGGTCCCTGTCCTGGTATGCATGTCTCCCCCCCTCCTGTCCTGGTATGCATGTCTCACCTCTCCCGTCCTGGTATGCATGGCTCCCCTCTCCCGTCCCGGTATGCATGGCTCCCCCCTCCCGTCATGGTATGCATGGCTCCCCCCACCTGTCCTGGTATGCATTGCTCCCCCCTCCCATCCTGGTATGCATAGCTCCCCCCTCCTGTCGTGGTATGCATGGCTCCCCCCTCCTGTCCTGGTATGCATAGCTCCCCCCTCCTGTCCTGGTATGCATGGCTCCCCGCCCTCCTTTCCTGGTATGCATGGCTCCCTCCTCCTGTCCTGGTATGCATGGCTCCCCCCTCCTGTCCTGGTATGCATGGCTCCCCCCCCCTCCTTTCCTGGTATGCATGGCTCCCTCCTCCTGTCCTGGTATGCATGGCTCCCTCCTCCTGTCCTGGTATGCATGGCTCCCTCCTCCTGTTTTGGTATGCATGGCTCCCCCCTCCTGTCCTGGTATGCATGGCTCCCCCCTCCTGTCCTGGTATGCATGGCTCCCCCTTCCTTTCCTGGTATGCATGGCTCCCTCCTCCTGTCCTGGTATGCATGGCTCCCCCACCTGTCCTGGTATGCATTGCTCCCCCCTCCCATCCTGGTATGCATAGCTCCCCCCTCCTGTCGTGGTATGCATGGCTCCCCCCTCCTGTCCTGGTATGCATGGCTCCCCCCTCCTGTCCTGGTATGCATGGCTCCCCCCCTCCTTTCCTGGTATGCATGGCTCTTTCCTCCTGTCCTGGTATGCATGGCTCCCTCCTCCTGTCCTGGTATGCATGGCTCCCCCCTCCTGTCCTGGTATGCATGGCTCCCCCCTCCTTTCCTGGTATGCATGGCTCCCTCCTCCTGTCCTGGTATGCATGGCTCCCTCCTCCTGTCCTGGTATGCATGGCTCCCACATCCTGTCCTGTGTGCATGGCTCCCCCCTCCCATCCTGGTGTGCATGTTTTTCCCCTCCTGTCCTGGTGTGCATATTTTCCCCCTCCCGTCCTTGTCTGCATTGTTCCTATTAAAAAAAAAAAAAAAAACATTCTACACATCCTGTGTGCCCTTGCAGCATCTCGTTCTGGCGCCAGCAGCTCTTCCTGTGCTGAGCAATCACGTGGCCCCGCTCATTAAGGTAATGGATATTCACTCCACGCCTATGGGAGTGGAGATGCGTGCATATTCATTACCTTAGTGAGCGGTGCCACGTGATTGCTCAGCACAGGAAGAGCTGCTAGCGCCGGAACAAAGGAGATGTAGCAAGGGCACACATGAAGGTGAGTAGGATGTGTGCTAGAAAGCTGGCTCCGGCCTCTGTAACCCGCTGCTCCACTGCTCCCCGTTTCCCCCTTTTCCTGCCGGCTTTCTGGTACAACTGACTCGTGTATAAGCCGAGGGGGTGGGGGTGTTTTCAGCACAAAAAATTATGCCGCATAACTCGGCTTATATACAGTAAATTGTAGTTAAAATCTATTACAATTCATAACTTGACAAAATTTTATTTTCCAGCGTACGAACATCCCAGATTTGCCACCAAATGTATGTTAATAAAGGCCCATCTTATCACCAGCTGGCTATGGCCTCTAGACTGATGTATGAAACTTCAGCTTTGATATATGACATGCTTTATCTTTCAACCTTACCCTATTAGTCCTGTTATGTTCACTGTATTTTAATAGCTTAAATCATGGGTGTGGGTAGTTTGAATCGGAGGTCCTCATACTAGGGGGGATCTTGTTCCCTTTATACGCGTTTTACAGGATCAGATAAAGCAGCTCTGCAGTGCAAGGATGAGTATGAATACTAGGGGTGATTTCAGCCAAACATTTTTCAGGTTTTTAGAAGTTAGGTTTATTACATAAAGGTATTTGCATATGTGCAATAAAAACTTCAGCTTGTGGGGTCTGATATGTACAGTAAATGTGTTCAATATTAATCAAAGTACAGTCTTCATTTTTAATACTGCACTGGGCATATGAGAAATAGACTCTAAAGACAGTTTTCATACAGTATTACCTAATACAAAAATGTTCTATCTACACATTTTAATGTCATTTCTCTTTATAAAATTTTCATTTTTTGATTTTTGCTTTTAGTGGGTGGTATCTCAGGAGTCACAATGTCAGCATCTTCATAGTCGGATTCAGGGGCTGGAAAAAGAGCAGATTGAGCAGCAAACCTGGAATGAGCAACTTCAGGAAGAAAATGATCTCCTTAAGGAGCAGCTGAGCTCCCTACAAGGTTTATTTAATATATATAGAAACAGACAGGTGCAACCAACATATAAATGATAGGTACTACATGTTCTCATAGCAAAAAAGCATTCACCAATGAATAAAAAGCCCAGGAGCTATAAAATAATGGAAACACACACTATGTTTACTCCATTTCCTTCTATTTAAAACGTACCTGTCATTTCTGGAATCAATTAGCTGTTATGTGTGTGGACATAAGGATTAGTACTATTTCTGGCCATTATATTCCTTGTATCCTGAAATTGTGTAACAGTTATTTCCTCTGCAGACTCTATCTTTAATTTTCAGTTCTCTCTGAGATGATGAGTAGAGAAAAGCTGCTATGATATCTCCCATACATTGAATACACAGCAAAGGATTCCTGATCTTTATTCTCTTTGTAGAATACAGAGAGAAACAGCAGAGGCATGGGGGATTTTATACAGCAGTACTGAGCTGTGTGGCTGTGAATCCAGAACTGTAATGAAGCTTGAAGGTGCATCACAATCTCCCTTTCACTCACTGTGTTGAATGCTCCTCACTCCTTTTACCCACTCCCCCCTCCGTAGAGTATAATACAGTATGCATAACCTGACTGATGGTCCGTCATGTTTTGCCCAGAACGGATTTGAGTTGTTGTTAAAAGTAGTGCGTTAAGGAGGAGAGTAAGAAGTGACTCAGAAGTGGAGAAAAAAGCAAATTTAGCAAAAAGGAAGGGGACATTAGTCAGCTCATCCTTATGGAGATTACTGCAGGGAGATTTGCAGTGCAACAAGAAAATTGGAGAAAAAGGAATTCCAGAATCGGAGGTATTCAATAAAATGCCATACATTTATAGTGAATAAATAGAAAAATTCAAAATCACAAATCCACCCCACCGCTATAAAAATCAATAAAGTACAGCACACATGTGTTTCAACGATTGTCCTGAATCATTGTATATCTAAATGTTCAATTTATCTACCGCATCGGAAAGGTGTCTCGTTATCTGAACTTCCAATGGACCAACGTGCTTCCGACATACTGCGGATAACATGCAGTGCATGTAATCACATAGATAACATTTGTTGTATTGTACCGTGTTTTTTTTGGACTATAAGACGCACCGGACCATAAGTTGCACCCCAAATTTTGGGGTGGGAAATAGCAGAAAAAAGATTTTTATAAGATGGGGGTCCGTCTTATTGTCCGAATTTAAGGTATCTTATCTGAGAGGCGGCAGTGTACAGCAGGGTTACAGAAGGCAGGGTCCCTTCCTCAGGAAGCCGGCGGCGGCAGAAGTGGGGCAATGCTGCAGTCCCGGGGTGCAATGCTGCAGGTCTGGTGTAGGCAGTGAGGCAGAGCTGGAGCTGGGTCCCATCCTCAGGAAGCGGGCGGCAGAAGTGGGGCAATGCTGCAGTCTCGAGGTGCGATGCTGCGGATCATGGAACAGAGTCCCTTCTTCAGGATCACAGCGACAGAAGTCTGGCGATGGTGCGGCCCGGTGTCCATGGTGAGCAGAGCTGAGTGCATCACCAGTTTGCTTGCGGCCATTTTCCTGAAGCCGAGTGCCGCCGAGATTTCAATCTGCGCACAAGTGGCCTCTGGCGGCCATTTTCCTGAAGCCTTCGGCAGCCCACGGCTTGAAGAAGATGGCCGCAGGGAAACCGGTGATGCACGCTGCTCAGCGTGGAAACCACCACATTTCTGCCATGCCGCCACATTTCTGCCGACGGCATCCTGAGAAAGGACCCTGCTCATGTGCACTTCGCATTGCCCACCGCCGCAGCATCGCCACACCTCTGCTGCATTTCCCCGGTAAGCCTGCATTCGCACTATAAGGCGCACCCCCCATTTTCCTCCCAAACTTTGGGGGTAAAAAGTGTGTCTTAGGCCTGGATAACACATGCTAGAAATACAGCCGAGTCTCGCATGTTAATACCCGGCATTGCCGCCGTCACTCAAGAGCGGAGCGTGCAGCCGCATAGCAATAAATGCAGCCGTACACTCCGCTCCTGAGTGACAGCGGCCATTCCGGGTATTAACATGCGAGACTCGTCCGTATTTCTCGCATGTGTGATCCCGGCCTCATAGTTCGAAAAATACGGTAGTTGATGTAAGTATTAATGTTATGCAGTATGTACGTTTATTAACTGATGAAATGAAAGCTTTAGTTTTATGCATATGATTATAACACGTACATACCGTATGACCACACTTATAGGAGCCCAAATCATTTTACTAAATATAGTACTTATTCCCAACAAACCAAATAATTTATATTTATGTCAGTGGAATTTTTATTGAGACATAAATATTTTTTGTTTAATGGTAAGTTTTTAGTTCAAAAATATGATGCGTCAGTTGGGGCAGGTTTCTCACCGTTCATTGCTTATATCTATATGTTTAGATGGGAGGAAATTTTTATTTTTTCCTGTGCCAATCCCTTCTCCTCCCATATGTTGGTATGGTCGCTTTATAGATGACCTGCTCCTGATATGGGGTAGACCTAGGGAATTGGCATCAGGTTTTTTGAGTTACATCAATCAAAATGACATAAACTTAAAATTCACGTCCCATATTCAGGAAAAACAAATACGGTACATTTTTTGGATATCACATTAACGCATGATTCTCACAGGGCGTAATTATTTCCCCTTTAGGAAAGACACAGCCACCGACTCTACCTTATACGCCACATTGTGTATTTTGAAACACAACATAAACAATATCCCTATTGGGGAACCTTTTAGATAATGAGATTGCATAGTTGAATTTCTTTTTTATCTGCAATAGCTGAACTGAGTTGGCAAGAGATTGCCGGAACGCAAGTATCCAAAATGGAATTGTCAATGAAATTGTCCAAAATAAAAATTGGCAACAAATATTAATGGAGACAAGAAATAATAAAAAGGAGAATAATAATCAAATTAATTTCTACATATAGCCCCCAATTCACAGCTATTAGCATAATCGTCAAACTGTACATCCTGATGTTGTTTCAAGATAAAAATCTGAAACATATTTAATCTCATCCTGTGAGGTCTGCGGCCAAAAAAAAGCACAGACTCTTGATGACATTCTTTCACCGAGTTATTAATTGAATAGTAATGCATCTTCTGAGAAAACTTGGTTATCAACAAAGGCTCCTATAAGTGCGATCTTACAATATGTACTTGTTGTAAACCTATCCATAATACTAACATTTTCATTTTTTCAGTTATTAATCGTACATACTGTATAATATTAATTCTTATATAAACTACAATACAGCAAACATCATCTACCTGGTTACATGCACTGCATGTAATCTCCAGTTTGTTGGATGCCCTTTGTGTCCACAGAAAGTTTGGATAGGTAGAAACCTTTCCGATGCGGTAAATAAATGTGTTTGAATGCTCGGCAGTCTAACGACATTTTACGTAGATACATAATTGCAATTTCTCCACTTTTGAAGCGATCGTTAAACAACCTATCAGGGGAGGTGATTACAAATGAAAGCTGTAGAATCGGGAACCGTGGTGGATCTGTACACTACAGACCAGATCTCCGTTAGGGATAAATATTTATTTCTTATATTATTATGCATTGCTTATATAGTGCTGTCTTATTCCACAGCACTTTACAGACATTATTATCACTGTTCCTGATGGGGCTCACAATCTAAATTTCCTATCAGTAACCGGAGAACCCAGAGGAAACCCACCCAAACATGGGAATAACATACAAACTCCTTGCAGATGTTGTCCTTGGTGGGATTTGCACCCAGGGCTCCAGCGCTGCAAGGCTGCAGTTCTAACCACTGAGCCACCGTGCTGCCCTAATATATGAATCAGGCAAGATCTTATATACCAATATAAGTAAGTTCTGTGATATTCATATGACAATATTTGTTTTTTATTTGACTTTTGATTTTCTGACCATAGAAATGCTATGGTGTCGTGATTTGCACCCGTCCATCATGTGTCATGACAGGATATGACTTAACACGCCGTCTTTTTCACATTGCGATAAGCAGTAATTATGGACAATCTTCTGAAACGCATTTGGTATTTTATTGATTTTAAACGGTGGTGGTGTGGATTTGTGATTTTTGAATTTTCCTATTTTTTACTATATACATTTATGGCTTTTTATGGAAGAACCTGATGCTGGAATTCTTCAAAAAGGCATATTTATTTTTGCAAAGTTACAGTATTTACATAGGAAGCAAATTCACTTCTAATACTGACTTATGCAAAGATTGATGAAAGGACACATTTAGATGTCTATTATAGAAGGTCAGAACAATCATTGTTAAAGGCTGATGGCAGACTCTTGTTTACCAAACAAATAATTTGTCATGTTGGAATTTTTCAGGTGTTGTCTGAAACTCGATGTATATGGAATGATTTATCCATTATTTCCTATCATTTTCCGGATTGCACTACTGCATGTTCTGTTTTTCCTGCCTGATCTGTCTGTTTAGTCCAGCGTGCTGCTTGTGGGATCATTTCTATGAATGATCCTAAATACAATTGCTGTATAATGGTTGGTTATAACCATATGTATTTTGCCAATTTACAAAAGGCTGTCCCACAATCACAACTTATTACATGCGTGACAAACTACTCAGTATTGCCGTGTAATGTCCTCGAGCATGTAGTTGCTTCTTTTGATGTGCTACATATAGACAGGAGAGCAAGAATCCCCCATTTCTTTGTGTACTGTTTATGGAAAACATCATACATGTAGGGAGAGCCATCATCTGAGTGGGGGTGCCACATCTCGTTTATCTATAAGGTGCCAACCTCTGCAGCTAGGCAGTACCAGTATAGGTTACCAGTATAAGGATTCACAGTGTCTTTGGGTTTGCCTGGTGTTTGAATGGACAAGACATCTAAATGTCCATATTTATATCTTGGACCACAATGTCACAGGTTCACAATACTCTCGAGTTTTTATTCCTATATTTCTACTATATTGCGCAGTTTCTATTTGGAGTAGTTTTATATGCATATTTAATAAACATTTATATTTTAAGGGAATTCTATGTTTCACTCAAAATTGAATAGGCTAAATTCACGCACGCTTCCACATTAAATGGTCCATAGTCAGGTCACAGTTCCTGGCACGGTTGCAGGTCCCCTGTATTTTCAGACTTTTAGGCATATAAGAGGACATGGTCAGGACATGGAGTTGGGCTAAGATTTGTGGCCGGGACATGAACCCTAAAATATGGATGTGTGAATTCGGTATTGAATATTCATACGCTGCTCATTTTTGGTATGATTTTGCAGAACAATAACCATAGTTTCTTTTCTACTTCTCTTTAGTTAGGCTGAGGAATTCAGAGGAGCAGAAACTTGAAATGCAGAATCAAATAAAGTTTTTACAAAGTAAGTTGCCTTAAAGGAAACCTGTCACCTCGGAAAACGCTATTTACCTGCACATATGGGGTTAATTAGCAAGTAAATACAATGCTTCCCGGCTTCCTTTCTGGAAATGCAGCTACTGGGAGAAAATAAACGTATTTCCTCCCGGGAGCTGACTGCTTTCAGTTATGGCGCCGTGCAGTTACAGTCATCGCTCACAGCACCACTCACTATACTGTGAGCAGCAGCTGTAAACATGTCCTGTCACTTTGACAGTTTACTCTGCAGCGTTTTTGTCAAAGTACCAGGTCGTGTGCTGCGGAGCGATCTGCCAAAGAAGTGGAGCTATCTTACAGCCACCGCTCACAGTATACCGAGCGATGACTATTGCTGCTCTGTGCACACCCAGTGACTGAAAGCTGACAACTCCCAGGAGGAAATAAGTCATATTCTCCCAGTAGCCGCACTTTGTAATACTATTTTTCTGCAGATTAACTCTATATCGGTCACTTTACCAAAGTGACAGTTTCTCTTTAAATAAATGATTGATAAAATTAACTCTTTAGTTTCAGGGTGTACTGATTTACATATAAATTGTCTCCTTATACCAGCAGTATCTTCTTTATCACCATCTCTATTTGGTTCCAAAAACATGTTTCTGCGAGAATTCGTACACATCTATCTAAAGCTTTACAGTATTATTACAATTGGGATATGTTGAAGCTTCAATCTAATTTTTGCAAGAATTTTATGCATAATGCACAATTTGTTGTTCATATTAACACTGTATCTGCACCATTACTAAAGTCAGTATCTCTCGAATTACATACCTACCTGTGAAACCTAATAACATTTAGGCACAAGTCCTAAAGGTGATATCACTCCATAAATGTAAAAAAATAATAAGATGTAGGGATTTCACTTACTCAGGTGCGACGGCTGACACTCAGGAGGCACGTTCCTTTAAAAGTTCACAGGGTTTATTACTTCATAAACCACATGGCAAAATAACAGCAAACAAATAGCCTTTAGCTCAGGAAAAGAAAACAAAGTGTCCAGTCCAACAGGCTCAGTCCTGGAGCCTTAACACACTCAGGAGGGTTTCACCTCCACACATATCTGCTGTGTTAAGCATTAGCCTGTCTTATATAGAGCTAACCACACCCAGTAACCCATCACATGATTAGCCATGTGGTCTGACATCACCACAGGTCCTGAAACACATATATATATACATGGTTATGTACAGCAAAGAAATACTCCGGGCTACATTACAGCAACAAGGCACTTATGTGGCACATACCTCCCGTCGACTACACACCCTTTAGCCATGCTACATACCTCCCCCCTCTGCCTAAAGCCGTGGGGCTTGGCATTTTCCCCCACTAAACAAGGGATTCTTGATAGGGCATCCGCATTACCGTGCAGCTTTCCGGCCCTATGTTCCACATGGAAACTGAAGTCCTGCAGGGCTAAGAACCAACGGGTGACCCTAGCATTTCTACCCTTTGTTTCCCTCATCCATCTAAGTGGGGCATGGTCAGATATTAGTCTAAATTTACGACCAAGCAGATAGTACCGTAACGTGTCCACCGCCCACTTTATGGCCAAACACTCTTTTTCTACGATTGAGTAGTTCCTCTCAGATGAGGACAGCTTTCTACTCAGATAGAGAACAGGATGCTCCTCCCCATGTAGCTCTTGGGAAAGGACTGCTCCTACCCCAACATCTGAGGCATCTGTCTGAAGAATAAATTCTTTCTTGAAGTCTGGGGCCATCAGAACGGGCTGCTTACATAGAGCCCCTTTCAACTCTTGGAAGGCTGACTCTGTCTCTTAGGACCATTTAACCATCACCGATTTTGTCCCCTTTAGCAGATCAGTCAGAGGCGCAGCCACTGTGGCGAAGTTCGGGATGAACCTCCTGTAATATCCCACGATTCCCAGAAAGGCTTTAACTTGCTTTTTGGAGAGTGGTTTCGGCCATGTTTGGATTGCCTCCACTTTCCTGATTTGGGGCTTTATTTCTCCACGACCCACTATATAGCCTAGGTATTTAGCTTCTTCCTTACCCAAGGCACACTTCTTTGGGTTTATTGTAAACCCCGCCTCTCTTAGAGCATCAAACACCGCTTGGACTTTTTCCAGATGACTCTCCCAGTCCGGGCTAAAGATGACGATATCATCTAGGTACGCAGCAGCGTAAGCCTTATGGGGTGCAAGGACTCTATCCATAGCCCTCTGGAAGGTCGCCGGAGCTCCCTGTAGGCCAAACGGCATCCGGACATACTGGAAGCATCCATCAGGTGTCGAAAAGGCCGTCTTTTCCTTGGCTTCCTATGCCATGGGGATCTGCCAATACCCCTTTGTCAAATCCAATGTGGATATATAACTGGCGTGCCCAAGTTTTTCAATGAGCTCATCAACGCGGGGCATGGGATAAGCGTCAAACTTGGAGACCTCATTCAACTTCCGATAGTCGTTGCAAAACCTCCACTCTCCATCAGGTTTTGGGACCAGGACAATTGGGCTCGACCAACCGCTCTTGGATTCCTCAATGACTCCAAGCTTCAACATACGCTCCACCTCCTTGGAGATAACTTCTCGACGAGCCTCAGGAATACGATATGGCTTCACGTTCACCCGCACATGTGGCTCTGTTAGGACCTCGTGCTCTATGACCTTCGTGTGTCCTGGCAACTCTGAAAACAGGTCCCTGTTTTTCCGGAGTAACTCCCGGCACTGCTGTTTCTGGGTCTTCGATAGCGTCTCCGCTATAGTAACCGCTCCAACCTCACCTTCTGGGTTGCTTAACAAAGATGGAGTTACTTCCGGCTCTCTATCTTGCCATGGCTTGATGAGGTTGACATGGTACACTTGGAATGGTTTCCGTCTTCCTGGTTGGTGAATTTTATAATTTACTTCACCAAGCTTCTCGACAACCTCATATGGCCCTTGCCATTTGGCCAAGAACTTGCTTTCCACCGTCGGAACTAACACAAGAACTCGGTCTCCCGGATTGAACTGCCTCACTCTTGCAGACCGGTTGTAGACTCTGGCCTGAGCTTCTTGTGCCTGGAGGAGGTGTTCTTTCACGATAGGCATCACCTTTGCAATCCTCTGCTGCATCAGGGCCACATGCTCAATGACGCTTCTGTGAGGTGTGACTTCGGCTTCCCAGGTTTCCTTGGCTATATCCAGGAGTCCTCGCGGATGTCGGCCATATAGAAGCTCAAACGGTGAGAACCCTGTGGAGGCCTGTGGAACTTCACGAATGGAAAACATCAGATAGGGTAAGAGACAATCCCAGTCTCTACCGTCTTTCTCTATAGCTTTTCTCAGCATGCTCTTCAGTGTCTTGTTAAATCTCTCAACAAGGCCATCTGACTGGGGATGGTACACCGAGGTCCTCAACTGGGAGATTTTCAGGGCTTTGCATAACTCCCTCATTACCTTGCTCATGAAAGGTGTCCCCTAGTCAGTCAGGATCTCCTTCGGCAGACCTGTCCGGGAAAAGACATGGACCAACTCGCGGGCTATACTCTTCGAGGAAGAATTTCTCAAGGGAATTGCCTCAGAATAGCGTGTGGCATAGTCCAGGATGACTAATATATACTGATGGCCCCGGGCTGATTTAACTAAGGGACCAACCAAGTCCATGGCAATTCTCTCGAATGGCACCTCAATAATGGGCAGTGGCACAAGGGGGTTCCGGAAATGAGGAGTGGGAGCAGTTAGCTGACATGTAGGGCAGGACCTGCAATAGTTCACTATTTCCCGGTGACACCCAGGCCAATAGAACCTCTGCACAACCCGTTCCTGCGTTTTTTCCACCCCTAGGTGTCCACCCAAGATGTGTGAATGGGCCATGTCCAACACCTTCCGTCTATATGGACCCGGCACTACCAACTGCTCTACCAACTCCTCCCTTATTTTCGTGACCCGGTACAACAACTCCCCACTCATCAGAAAATGGGGAAATCTTGTGTCTGCCCCCGGCTTCTGTACCACCCCGTCAATAACTGTGACATTATTAAAAGCTTCCCTCAGAGTGGGGTCCCTATGTTGGGCAGTCCCAAAATTTTCACCGGTTACCTCTAACTCCAGAATGTCAGATGCAGGGGACACTTCCTCCTCATCCCCAACCAGAACACAAAAGGGAAACCTGTCTGACTCCGGGTGTGGCGACACCCTTCCAGGGTTCATTGGTTCCCTACTCTTGCTAGGGAGCTCAGAACCTTTTCCCCACAAATCCCAAAACAAACAGAAATCCCGGCCAATAATTATAGGGTGCAACAAGTCCTGCACGACGCCGACTATGTGGGACTCAGTGCCACATCCCGTTTCAATGTCCACCCTGGCCATAGGGTAGTCCTTTGCATCACCATGTATGCACCGCACTCCGACCTTCTTTCCCGGGAGCAGGTGGAGAGGAAAAGTGGCCCTCACCAGGGTCACTAGGCTCCCCGTGTCTAACAGTGCCGTTACTGCTCGACCGTTCACCTTTACAGGACACGCTTGAGGTCCCTCATTGGGCGGAGAGTTCACACTGCAGGCTGGATACGCATAGTATGAACAACGGCGTCCCATGCTGCAGTCCATCTGCTCAGTGGTCTGGGAACAACGGGCAGCTATATATCCTGGCCTGTTGCACCTCCAACAAATAATATCACCCGTAGGGACCTTGGGCACCACCTCCCCCGCCCTTTGTGACCTTGGATGCGCCACCCCTTTTTGGGACTCAGCTCCCTTCTGGGACCCCCAGTACGGCATGGGTTGTCTCCCGGAGGAGCCTTCCAACCCTTGGTATCTCTCAACCAGTCCGATCAGCTCATCGGCATTCTGGGGATCACCCTGGGCAACCCAAGTCTGTATGGACCATGGAAGGGAATGCACAAACCGATCCATCATCACTCGTTCCACCATCTGTGCAGGTGTACACGACTCTGGCTGCAGCCATTTCTGGACCAGGTGCAACAGATCAAACATTTGAGAGCGAGGCGGTTTGTCCCGGTGATAGGCCCAGCAGTGAACTCGCTGTGCCCTGACAGTCCGTGTCACCCCCAAACGTGCGAGAATCTCAACTTTCAATTTGTGATACTCTTTGGCATCCTGCAAGGTCAAATCATAGTACGCCTTCTGGGGTTCTCCCATCAGGTATGGCGCCAGTACCTCTGCCCACTGCTCTGGCGGAAGTTTTTCCCTCTCAGCAACCCTCTCAAACACCGTCAGGAAGGCCTCAACATCATCCCCGGGAGTCATTTTCTGCAATGCGCGTCTTACCATCTTCCGGACGTGGGTGTCATCAGCCAGACCTGGGGTTGGGGCGCTCGTCCTGCCCTGGATGTCCGTTGCCAGAAGCTGCATCTGCTGCCGTTGCTCCTGCTGGTTCTGTTGCATCTGCTGCCGTTGCTCCTGCTGGCTCTGTTGTATCTGCTGCATCAACAGCCTGTTGGTCTCTTGCTGCCGTTGCTCCTGCTGTGACTGCAACTGGACCAAGTGTTTCAGCAGGTCCTCCATTTTCCCCGGCAATGCTTGCTGGCTTACAACAGACTTGACCCAGGACATTCAATAATAGACTTACGTCTTCCGCTGGGAACGCTGCCCGCACGTCTACTACCAATTGTAGGGATTTCATTCACTCAGGTGCGACGGCTGACACTCAGGAGGCACGTTCCTTTAAAAGTTCACAGGGTTTATTACTTCATAAACCACATGGCAAAATAACAGCAAACAAATAGCCTTTAGCTCAGGAAAAGAAAACAAAGTGTCCAGTCCAACAGGCTCAGTCCTGGAGCCTTAACACACTCAGGAGGGTTTCACCTCCACACATATCTGCTGTGTTAAGCATTAGCCTGTCTTATATAGAGCTAACCACACCCAGTAACCCATCACATGATTAGCCATGTGGTCTGACATCACCACAGGTCCTGAAACACATATATATACATGGTTATGTACAACAAAGAAATATTCCGGGCTACATTACAGCAACAAGGCACTTATGTGGCACATACCTCCCGTCGACTACACACCCTTTAGCCATGCTACAAAGATCATACAGACAGTGCAAGAGTGGGGATGCAAATGGTGGTACACAGACTGTATTTTCCAGATGTTTTTGTGGGTTTCCTCTCAAACGCATTTTATGAGAATTGACATTACTCTGTGTTCCTTTAAGTTTGCTTGTTCATTTGTCACCTTTACTAAGGGACATGTAAAGGCATCTTGCAAGGTGGACAAATACTGGTTATGTAAACCGGTCTTATGTCATGTGTTTACCTGGTTAGTGTAGATTTTAGACATTCATAACAATAGCAGCGCCATTATTCAGCCTGTCATGTTCCTGCATACTTTTACAGGGCGAGACACAGTGTATTTGTTTTCGTGGGGACAGAGATTATACAGTATAACTATGGACACAATTCAAGAGGCCACAGAATGGCTGCCCATCCATAAACATTTCATTGGTTTGTCCACTAGACGTATACATTGGTGTTACATTTATTTTGGCAAACATTGAATTAGGGTTCAACGTGAACTTTTAATCCATATTTGTATGTCTAATAGTGTTTATCTTTTCTCTTTTTTTTGGAGTGGAAGTAGGGTGTGGTAGACGATTATCCTGAGAGCTCCAACTGAGAAAGGGATAATAGAAGTCATACGGGAAACTTTGGCTTTTAGGCCAACACAGAGTGCCAATAAGTTTCAGGGCACTTTGACAATTACTTTCAGCTACAATATAAAACATAAGCGGGAACATGAACAGCAACTGTGATTTTGGGCATCATCAGGGCCGGACTGGGACTAAAATTCAGCCCTGGCATTTGAAGTTACACAGGCCCACTTGTCACATGGTGACTCTATAATATCTTTGTACACTTGTACGCAGGGCCGGTTTTAGGCAAAGTGGGGCCCTAGGCAAAGTTTAAAATGGGGCCCCAAATGCTAACATATTGCACATCACACAAATGCTTTTTGGTTGTATTTACAAGCGCTGAGTTCAGGCCGCTAAATGAGTGTGATCTACAATACTGAAGTTGTTCAACACTTGTTTCCCGGCCTCTTTCCACCAGCTGAGGAATAATGATGGGACAGAACGATCACTAATAGATCACTAACAGATCACCATACAGTATCATGGTATCAGCAGCACATCTACAGTTTACACCAGCGATGTGCTGCTGAGAACAATGATTTTTGTTCCAGCAAAAACAATCTGAATATGCAGCATTTTACTTGTTTAGTATAATGTGCACCACAGTCCTCCATATAGTATAATACACTCACTATAGTCCTCCATATATTAAAATACACTGCTCAGTCCTCCATATAGTATAAAACACTCCTCATAGTGCTCCATATAGTATAATGCACCGCCATAGTCATCCATGTAGTACAATTCACTTCCCATAGTATAATGCACCCCATAGTTCTTCATATAGTATAACGTATTCCCCATAGTCCTCAATACAGTATAATGCAGCCCACATATAGTATAATGCAGCCACCACCCTACAGAATATAGTGCAGCCACCCCAGAGTATAATGCAGCCACCCCAGAGTATAATGCAGCCACCCCATAGAATATAATACAGCCCACCTCCCCATAATATATAATGTAGCCCCCCTAGAATATAATGCAGCCCCCCATAGCATATAACACAGCCTCCCCATAGAATATAATACACCCACAATAGTATATAACACAGCAACATAGTATATATCACGGCCTCCCCCATAGAATATAATATACCCCCCATAGTGTATAGCACAACCCACATAGCAGATAACACAGCCCACATAGCAGTATACAGCACAACCCACGTAGCAGTATACAGCACAGCCCACATAGTATACAGCACAGCCCACGTAGTATACAGCACAGCCCACTTAGCATTATACATCACTGCCCACACAGTAGTTTACAGCACTACCCACACAGTAGTATAGAGCACTGCCCACACAGTAGTATGCAGCACAGCCCACATAGTAGTATACAGCACAGCCCACATAGTAGTATACAGCAGAGCCCACACAGTAGTATATAGCACAGTCCACACAGTAGTATATAGCACAGCCCACATAGTAGTATATAGCTCAGCCCACACAGTAGTATACAGTACAGCCCACATAGTAGTATACAGCACAGCCCACACAGTAGTATATAGCAGAGCCCACATAGTATACAGCACTGCCCACACAGTAGTATACAGCAGAGCCCACATAGTAGTATATAGCACAGCCCACATAGTAGTATAGAGCACAGCCCACAACTCTCCTGCGGTTCTCCCTGCTCCTGTCTCAGCGGCTGCCGCTGCACTGCCTGGGACATATTGAGTGCGCGCGCACCCTTAGGCTAGGTTCACATTGCGTTAGGGCAATCCGTTAAGCGCATAGCGCTAGCGGATTGCGCTAACCCAATGTTTATTTTGGGTCCGCATTCGTCGTCCCCGCTAGCGCAGATCCCCGCGCTAGCGAGGGACGGACCTCGGATGCACCTCGGACGCTGCAAGCAGCGTCCGTGGTCCGTCACAGGAGAACGGCACATCGCTAGCGCGTGCCGAAAGTGGCATGCGCTAGCGATGTGCTACAGGCACAAATCACATTGCTGTCAATGGGTGCGCTAACGGACCCGTTTCACGGCGTTAATTGCGACATTTTCGCCGTGCAACGCAGTCCGTTAGCGTTAACCCATTAACACAATATGAATCTAGCCTTAGTGTCAGAGGCAGAGCGGGGAATGATGGGAGAGGGAGTGTCAGGTGATGCTCTCTCCTCCATCATTGCATTCAACTGTACCGGCATCATAGACGCTGGTATAGTTGAATGCGGCGGCGCTGGGGGGAAGGGTGAGTCAGTGCGCAGTGGCCCACTACTAGCACCGGCCCTTTTGGCATTTGCCAGAACTGCCCGATGGCCAGTCCGGCCCTGGGCATCATCACAATAATGTCCTAGCCGTGGTGTTGGCCACAGTAAATTAAATTTAAAGATGTATCCTCCAGCAAAGCAACGGTTAATTCTTCCAGTTTCTGAGCTCTGTTATTTTGATACCTGTAGTAACAGAAAAACATTAAACAGGCTAGAAGCATGTGTCATATCCAAAAGATCTAACTTACAACAATCCTTCAAATATTTGTGATAGTTTATTAAAGGGAATATGTCAGCATGTTTTCACCTCCAAACTATTTATATGCACAAGTAGCTCTTTCAATACACAAGTCCAGCAATACGTTTACGTGGCCAGTCCAATACTGGGAAATCAACATTTGAATTGATATGCAAATGAGGCTAAAGGGCTATGGTAGATCTGAACCATCTGTCACTCCAGCTCTATTCCCCATACAGTGCCGCCTCCTCCAGCTTGACTGACAGCCTCTATACTGCGTGACTTCAGATAAAAAAGCCATCAGTCACGCAGGATGAGGAGGTTCTGTGCAATGAATAGAGCTAGAGTGACAGAGATTTCGGATCCTCATTTGCATATCAGTTCAAACACTGATTTCTCAGTAAAGTTAAAACCGATCATGTAAAGGTATTTTTGTACTTGTCTTTGAAAGAACTGCATGTGTATATAAATAGTTTGTAGTGTGAAATCCAGATGACAGATTCCCTTTAACCCCTTAATGACACATAATGTACTATGTATGTCATATGTTGTCTCAATATCTTCATGCACGCTAAGCTCACATCTTTCCTAGTAGATGATGGCTGTCATAAACAGCCATCATCTGCCTCTAACAGTGGAGCATCTATTAAATGCAGTCATTAATCTGACGCCCCCGGAAGAAAAATCGGCAAAATGCGCGTCGGGGTAGGATATTACAGTATTAATCTGTAACAGTGGCATTTACAGCGCATGGCAGGAGGCACGATATTCTAACGGCTCATCGACACACCCACGACATGAATGCGGGATGCCGATGGGTTGAAAATGCCTTTTGAAGACCCCTATGTCTGTCCTCACAGTATTCCTGTGAAAGCCAGGCTGTGGCTGGCATTCATAGGAGACCATCATTTTTACTATATACAGCAATGCTGTGGCATTGCGATATATAGCACAAGTGATCAGATAATTGCAGATTCAAGTTCCGTAAGGGGACTAACAAGTATAGTGAATAGTAAAAAAAAAAAAAGGTTTGAAAAAAGTAAAAAAAATATAAAAGTTCAAATCGCTCCCTTTTTCTCTATTAAAAATTAAGACATAAAAACAATTAAAAAAACATATATTTGGTATCACCACATAAAAGATCGATCTATCAATATATAAAAATAATTGATCTGATCGGTAAACAGCATAGTTATAAAAAATTAAAATGCTAGAACTGTGTTTTTTTTCAGTTGCCACAACAACACAAGAAAATGTAATAGCAGGCGATAAAAGTATCATATATAGGCCAAAATTATATCAATAAAAACATAAGATCAGGGTGAAAAAACATTCCTTTACACAGCTCCATATTTTGAAAACATTACGGCTCTTAGAAAATGCCAACACGTTCACTTTTTTTTTCTTTTACCTTTCTTAATTTTTTTCACCACTTAAATAAAACAAAAACTATATATGCTTAGTACTGCAGTAATCATACTGACCTGAAGAATCTGGGTCAGTTTTACGGTAAAATGAATGCTGTAAATGAAAAACCCATAAAGCAATTGCTGTATAGCACTTTGCTTGGTATTTTGCTCCCGATTTCTAGTACATCACATGATAACATGGATGGTGCAATTCAAAAGTACAACGCGTCCCACAAAAAACAAGCCCTCATACGGCTATCTCAACAGAAAAATAAAAACTGAATACAACTACTACAATAAATCATATAGCAACAAGTCAAATATCACCCATTGTAACTAATAATACCTCCTCCTCCTTTGGATATTTAATTTATTTCACCCTTTTTGTGAGGAGGTGTTATTAGAAAAATAAAAACATTATGGCTCTTGGAATAAGTGGAGGAAAAAATTAAACCGCAAAAAGGAATAATTGCCCAGTCCTTAAGGCGTTAAGGATAATTGTAGAATCTCCTTTTTAATGTATGTCAATGTTTTTCAACAATATTATTCTGCAATATTCAGGTGCTTCTCACAAAATTAGAATATCGTCAAAATGTTAATTTATTTCAGTTCTTCAATACAAAAAGTGAATCTCATATTTATAGAGTCATTACACACAGAGTGATCTATTTCAGGTGTTTATTTCTGTTAATGTTGATGATTATGGCTTACAGCCAATGAAAACCCAAAATTCATTATCTAAGTAAATTAGAATAGTTTATAACACCAGCTTGAAAAATTATTTTAAAACCTGAAATGTTGGCCTACTGAAATGTACGGTATGTTCAGTCAATACTTGGTCGGGGCTCATTTTAAATCAATTACTGCATCAATGCGGCGTGGCATGGAGGCGATCAGTCTGTGGCACTGCTGAGGTGTTATGGAAGCCCAGGTTGCTTTGTTAGCAGCTTTCAGCTCGTCTGCATTGTTGAGTCTGGTGTTTCTCATCTTTCCCTTGACAACACCCATAGATTCTCTATGGGTTTAAGGTCAGGTGAGTTTGCTGGCCAATCAAGCACAGTGATACTGTTGTTTTTAAACCAGGTATTGTTACTTTTGGCAGTGTGGACGGGTGCCAAGTCCTGCTGGAAAATTAAATTTCCATCTCCAAAAAGCTTGTCAGCAAAAGGAAAAATTAAATGCTCTAAAACTTCCTGGTAGACGGCTGCTTTGACCTTGGTCTTGATAGAACACAGTGGACCTACACCAGCAGATGACATGGCTCCCCAAACCATCACTGATTGTGGAAACTTCACACTAGACCTCAAGCAGCTTGGATTGTGGCCTCTCCACTCTTTCTCCAGACTCTGGGATCTTGATTTAACAATGAAATGCAAAATTTACTTTCATCTGAAAACAGCACCTTGGACCACTGAGCAACAGTCGAGGTCTTTTCTCCTTGGCCCAGCTAAGACGCTTCTGGTGTTGTCTATTGGACATGAGTGGCTTAACACAAGGAATGCGACACTTGTAGCCCATGTCCTGGATACGTCTGTGTGTGGTGGCTCTTGAAGCAACGACTCCAGCAGCAGTCCACTCCTTGTGAATCTCCCCCATATTTTTGATTGGCCTTTTCTTAAGCCCTTTCTACCATCGGACGGAATAGTACGTCCGATGGCAGCACCCCCGCTTTGATGCGGGCTCTGGCGGTGAGCCCGCATCAAAGTTGGGATATGTCAGCTATTTTGAACAGGTGACATGTGCCCGCAATAGACGCGGGCGGAATCAAGATCCGTCTGTACCTATTAACTAGTTAAATGTCGCTGTCAAACTCTGACAACGGCATTTAACGCACGCATTGGGCCGGAAATACGCAAACCGCTGACCCCCGTCATGTGATCGGGGGTCATGGGTGCGTCGGCATAACAACCAGAGGTCTCCTTGAGACCTCTATGGTTGTTGATGCCGGATTGCTATGAGCGCCACTCGGTGGTCGGCTCTCATAGCAATGCAATAATTCTGCTACATAGAGGCGATCAGAGCATCGCCTATATGTAGCAGGGCCAATCGAGCTATGGCAGCTTCTAGCCTCCCATGGATGCTTTTGAAGCATACCAAAGGTAAAAAAAAAAAAAAGTTTTTAAAAATATGAAAATAAATAAATAAATCACCCCCCTTTCCCCCATTCAAAACAAAACAATAAAAACAAAAATTAAACCTACACATATTTGGTATCGCCGCGTTCAGAATCACCCGATCTATCAATAAACAAAAGGATTAACCTAATCTCTAAACTGCGTTATGAGAAAAAAAGGCAAAGCGCCAGAATTACTTTATTTGGGGTCGCCGTGACATTGCATTAAAATGCAATAACGGGCGATCAAAAGAACATATCTGCACCAAAATTGTAAAAACGTCAGCTCAGCACACAAAAAATAACTTCTCACCCAACCCCAGATACTGAAAAATGGAGACGCTACGGGTATCAGAATATGGTACTTTTTTTTTTTTTTTTGCAAAAATTGAATTTTTTTTCACCGCTTAGATAAAAAGAACCTAGTCATGTTTGGAGTCTATGAACTCATAATGATCTTGAGAATCATAACGGCAGGTCAAATTTAGCATTTAGTGAACCTAGCAAAAAAGCCAAACAAAAAACAAGTAGGATTGCAATTTCACCGCACTTGTAATTTTTTTCCCATTTTCTAGTACACAATATGGTACAACCAATGGTGTCGTTCAAAAGTACCACTCGTCCCGCAAAATACAAACCCTCCCATGGCCATATTGATGGAAAAATAAAAAAGTTATGGCTCTGGGAAGAAGGGGAGCGAAAAACGCAAAACCGAAAAAAGCTCTGGGGGTGAAGGGGTTAACAATCTTTTCAAGGCTGCAGTTATCCCAGTTGCTTGTGCAACTTTTTCTTCCACACTTTTTCCTTCCACTCAACTTTCCATTAATATGCTTGCATACAGCACTCTGTGAACACCCAGCTTCTTTAGCAATGACCTTTTGTGGCTTACCCTCCTTGTGGAGTGTGTCAATGACTGCCTTCTGTCCGACATCTGTCAATTCAGCAGTCTTCCCCATGATTGTGGAGCCTACTGAAACAGACTAAGGGACCTTTGTAAACGCTTAGGAAATAGGAAACTTTGCAGGTGTTTTTTGTTAATTATTCTAATTTATTGAGACTTTTGGGTTTTCATTGGCTGTAAGCCATAATCAACAACATTAACATAAATAAACACTTTAAGGCTATGTGCACACGTTCAGGAGTTTTTGTGTTTTTTTTTCGAATTTGTTCGGACGTTTTCCGCATGAAAAAAGCTAAACAAAAAAAAGCATACATAAGCATCCCATCATTTTTAATGCATTCCGCAATTTTTGTGCACATGCTGCTATTTATTGCATTGGAAACCTCTGGAAAAAAAACCCAAAAAAGCGATAAAAACACGAAAAAACGCATGCGAATTTCCTGCAGAAAAAGTTCGGTTTTGTTCAGGAAAACTCTGCACACTTTCCTGAACGTCTGCACATAGCCTAAATAGATCACTCTGTTTGTAATGACTCTATATAATATATGAGTTTCATTTTTTGTACTGAAGAACTGAAGTAAATTGACTTTTTGATGATTTTCTAATTTTGTGAGAAGGACCTGTATTAAATGATTGACAACTAATCATCTTGGCATATCATTTGTGATTTAGGTAATCAGGGTAAAAACTATTTATATTTTGTATACAAATAAATATTGTTTTTTTCAGCTGTGATTTATACAAACCACAAACGCCTGATGTGTACTTGCACAATACTTATACTTTGCCAGTAAAGATTCATTGGATTAGTATTGCCCAGGCCATTCTGCATTTTATGACTGTGCATATCTCCCTCTTGTGGTTGTTACAATATGTTACTATGTGTATAGCGCTCTATAAATGGATGGCTGCAGCAGCTTTCCCAACAAACTTTTCTCTTAAAGGGAGTCCTTCACCCCTTTTTTTCGATATGAGATAAAAATATTGTTCAATTTAGCGTGAGCTCTGCATTACCGCAGTACCTTTCATATCCCGATACCCCACCTTTGCTGAGAAAATACCTTTGTAATCTTTCTGGTGTCCTATGTAAATTTCTCCGGTCTGATGGGCAGTGTCACTACTGAACACTGAAGGGCAGACAATGAAAGATTACGACCTGACACCAGCGCCAGAGTCAGGATGTACTTTGTGGGCAGGGTTTGTGCGGCCCCCGAAGGATGGTATAAATATCCAAATGGCCCTTGGCAGAAAAAAGATTCCCCACCACTGGTTTAAGGTTTTAAATTTTCATCACTCAAATTTCTATAGAAATCTGGACTTGAGCTGTGACGTTTTCATATTGAAAAGTTTATATGTTTCATTTGTCCACTGTAATAATACTTTTTCATTTAATGATATTATACTTTTTTGTGCGAATTCCCTCTACAATAAGTGTCAGTAGAGCAGAAATAACTTTACACTTTTTGTTCTTTAACCAGCTGACCTTTTAACGCTGGAGCAGAGAAACATATCTGACTTTACCAGAGACACAACATTGCTACTCAATAAGTCGCCTGGAGGAGGAGAACTGCAAAACAACCAGCTCCGGGCTGTGAGCGAAAAGTTACTATCACAGGAGAAGGAGGTAAATCTTTTCCAAGTGGCTGAATATGCTTTCACTCTCAGGTGTAGATCACACAGATCTTCTGGACCATTTTAAAGTATACTAAATCTGTTTTAAAGAACATAATCTCACAGGTCTTCAAAATGACACCATATCCTCCTATTTGGCTCTGTTCACACTGGTGTCACAGCTTTCATTTGCAGAAGTGATCATGGTTAATCCATGATGATGTCTTATTATCCGATAGGATCATCTTTGTTTTTCATCCTCTTCTCGCTTATAGTGGGTCCACCTTGTATCCATCAAACAGCGTTTTCACTCCTTAAAATCAATGGAAACCTAAAGAGAGGTGATTTCCCAGCTGTATAAAACTCCAGCCTACAGAGACTTCTGTATATACAGTTGAAACCAGAAGTTTACATACAGTATATAAAAATACGCAAATGCATGTTTTTCTCAATATCTGACATGAAATCAGAATAAACCTTTTCCCTTTTAGGTCAATTAGGATTACCATAATTATTAATATTTGCCAAATTCGAGAATAATGAGAGAGAGAGAATGTTTTGAGGCATTTTATTACTTACTGCAAAGTCAAAAGTTTACATACATTTCATTAGTATTTGGTACCATTGTCCTTAAACTGAATGACTTGGGTCAAACATTTGAGATATCTGTCCACAAGCTTCTCACAATAATTGGTCGGAATTTGGGCCCATTCCTCCTGACAAAACTGGTGTAACTGATCCAGGTTTGTAGGTCGCCTTGCTCGCACCTCCCTTTTCAGCTTTGCCCATACATTTTCAATAGGATTGAGATCAGGGCTATGTGATGGCAACTCCAAAGCATTGACTTTGTTATCCTTAAGCCACTTAGTTACCATTTTGTCAGTATGCTTCCGGTCATTGTCCATTTGGAAGACCCATTTCCACCCAAGCTTTAACTTCCTGTCTGATGTCTTGAGATGTTGCTTCAGTATTGCCACACAATCTTTTCTCATGATGCCATCTATTTTGTGAAGTGCACCAGTCCCTCCAGCAGCAAAACAACTCCACAATATGATTCTGCCACCCCCATGTTTCACAGTTGGGATGGTGTTCTTAGTCTTCCAAGCTTCTCCCATTTTCCTCCAAACATAATGATGGTCATTATGCCTAAAAAGTTTAATTTTAGTCTCATCAGACCACGTGACATATCTCCAAAAATTAAGGTCTTTGTTCCTGTGTGCATCTTCCTGATATCTTGGCTGATTTCTTGAGACTTTCCCATGATGCTACACAATGAAGTAGTGTGTTTCAGGTATGCATTAAAATACAACGAGTTGCAATTTGGTGCGGTCGCCGCACCGTCAAATCGACGCATGCGGAGGCACCAGCATACATCGGCATGGCCTGCGTTCCTAATGGTAAAGATAGGATACGCACGCCGCATGCCAACGTAGGCAGAGCTGACCGGAGGAGGTGCGGTGGTGAGCGGAGCTTCACGGAGGACGTACGAAGCCCTCATTTGCAAATGTGAAACCAGTCTAATGGTGTATTATGTATCACTTAGGAGACATTGGGAGACTCTACTGTATACATCACATAGGAGACACCAAGACTGCTTTACCCATAACATAAATACACTGAGACTTCTTTATATATATCACATAGAAGATAGTGAGACTACTGTATACATCACATAGGACACAGCGACAATGCTGTATATAGTTCACATAGGAAATACTGAGACTTCCATATATACATCACATAGGAAACACTGAGACTGCTGGATGTACATCTCATAGCCAGTGTTCAGAACACGCTAAATCTACCTACAAAGAATGTCCTGGCACTGTCCAATGTCGGATGTAATCCAGCATTGCATGTGCCTTGGCATTCATTAGTGAACCACTGTACATAACAATAAAAGTCAGCTGGAAAAACAGGGTTGATGGGCCAAAGGGAATCTGCCTGAAAGCCGGATTAAGTGGCTTCACGGTCTGCAAATGGCCTATGGGCGGAGGGTTCCCCACCCAAGCTCTACGTAGAGAGGAAAAGGAGGAGCAAACTAAGGAAACAGGCAGAGGATGACACAAATATGGTGCTGAGCTTTCTAATATATCTTTTACATCGCACCAGAGTCTGTTTCACATCCAGACTTCTCAGAACTGCTGAATAAAATCCTCTGTGCTGCAGCTTGTCTATATGTGCTAAAATGGAAAGAGGGTCACGAATCCCTCTCTGTGTGCTGTGTTGGATATGGAAGAGCTCACAGCAGCTTGTCTACTCCCTTCAGTTTAGAGTATATTGTAAATTAAGAATCATAGAAAATTATAGAATGTTAGAGTTGGAAGGGACCCTCCAGGTCATCGTGTCCAATCCCCTGCTCAATGCAGGATTCACTAAATCATCTCAGACAGATGTCTGTCCAGCCTCTGTTCGAAGACTTCCATTGAAGGAGAACTCACCACCTCTCATGGCAGCCTGTTCCACCCATTTATCACCATCACTGTCAAAAAGTTTTTTCTAATATCTAATCTGTATCTTCTCCCTTTCAGTTTCTTTCCATTGCTTCTCGTGTTTCCATGTGCAAATGAGAATAAGGATGATCTCTCTACATTGTGACATCCCGTCAGATATTTGTAGACAGCTATTAAGTCTCCTTTTAGCCTTCTTTTTTGCAAGCAAAACATTCCCAGATCCTTTCACCGTTCCTTGTAGGACATACTTTGCAGTCTGCTCACCATCCTGGTAGCTCTTCTCTGTACTTGCTCCAGTTTTTCAATGTCTTTTTTAAAATGTGGTGCCCAGTACTGGAAACAGTATTCCAGGTGAGGCCTGACCGAAGAGGAGTAGAGGATAATTACTTCACGCGATCTAGACTCTATGCTTCTCCTAATACATCCTGAGACTGAGATACAGTTTGAAGAGGAGAAAACTGGTGAGAATGCAGGTTATAAGTCACAAAATGACCTGAAATTATGTTATTCCTCCAAAAACAAACAAACCCACATACGGCTGTGTAGACAGAAAAATTAAAAAGTTATAGCTCCTGGAATAAGGGGAGGAAAAAAATAAATCACAAATATGATTTTATTTTTTGCTGGGGTAAGGGGTTAAATCCATAGAAGCATAAAGAAGTAGCACCAATACCGTAATTTGTTTTTAATAGCACCAAGACATACCAACCATGCATCGGCTCAGACAAAAACCTCCATAAACGGTAACTGTACTTTAACTATTCAAAATGACCTGTCCTCTGGACGCACATTCAACTGAAAAGAATTGCTGACATTGGCGGCCCCCAGGACAGGGCTGTGATCATCGCGGGAGATCCGGACCCTGTGGGCCACATGAAGCAGGCTCAGCGGCCACATGTGGCCTGCATGTTGGAGACCCTTGGCCTAAGCGAAACTAATGACCCAAACTAACTGCATCATTAGAACGATATAAAAAAGGCATAGTACAGACGAAGCGCAGGCAGTAAGAAATGGCTGTCTCCTACATGCTCCTGCTGTATCCTCGCTGCCATATTTTTATACTACATAAAGATACAAGACACTTATGGCGAGTGCCGATTTTTCTTATTTATTTACTGGACTATCTTTTTTTTTCATTCTGAGCACCACCTGTTGTCATCTTTGCACAGTTCAGTGTTATTTGTTGCACGCCTGGTTACATTTGTGCCATTCAGTAGTTGCCCACCCATAGCCTACATAGACATAAGAACCATTTTAATACTTTTAGTTTAGTTCATAAAATTCCTAGTCGGGCTTGCAAAAAATCGATATCCATGATGCAAAGACAAACCCTTTTCTATGCATAAAACAGATTTTAATCTCAGGACTGTCTTCAAGAAATCTGCCTTGTGTGAATATACTCTTATTGATGTTTATGTTCTGTTTCCTAGTGTGCAGGCCTGAAGACTGAACTCGAACTAATCACTGACGAATATCAGTCTTGTCAGAGAAAACTGAAGCAGTGTCGAGAAGAGCTCAAGGGACTATCCAGACAAAAACCACAGGTACATTTATTACAAGTGGCTAAAAAATCTATGATGAATATTTAGCTCCCGTCCTGTGGCATCAGGAAAGACGATCCTATTGACATTGGATACATGGCTCTTGTAGGCAGTGTGCAGACTTGGTCGATTTGCAATACAGATTCTTCGCCATAAAACAGCAACAATTTTTAGCACATGTGGATGAAGTTTTCAAAACAACATGTCCTGGAAACTTTCTACACAGAAATCAGAGAAAAAAAGCGGTGTATATTTTTAAGAAAAGGGACCCAATAAGTCCCGAAATCCTCTTTGTGAAGCAGAATGAACAAATCAACAGCAGGTGAAGAATTGGTTTTATTTATTTTTTATGCCGTTCCTCATGCAGTGTAAGTGATTAGGCGACTTTATTCTTCGGGTCGGTGCAATTACAGCGATGCCAGATTTATATCGTTTTTTCATGTTTGGCTGCTGCCACACACTAAAAGACACGTTTTTTGAAAAACAAATTTTTTTGCATTGCCACATTTTGAGAGCTATAATTTTTCTATATTTGTGCCGACAAGGTCATAAGATGGCTTGTTTTTTTTGGGCATGAGTTTACGTTTTTGTTGGTACCATTTTCAGTTACATAGCTTTTTTTTATCATTTTCGATTCTGGTTTTTGAGAGGCAGAATGAACAAAAACCAACAACTCAAGAGATTTTTTTTTTTCAAGATTTTTTTATGCCGTTCACCGTTTGGTAAAATTAATAAGACAGCTTTATTCTTCAGATCAGTACAATTACAGCGATACAGCATTAACCCCTCAATGACCAGAGGTATTTCAGTTTTAGCGTTTTTGTTTTTTTTGCTCCCCTTCTTCCCAGTGCCATAACTTTTTTATTTTTCTGTCAATATGGCCATGTGAGGGCTTGTTTTTTTTGCTGGACAAGTTGTACTTTTGAATGACACCACTGATTTTAATATATCGTGTACTGGAAACCGGGAAAAAAATTCCAAGTGCGGAGAAATTGCAAAAAAAGTGCCATTCCACAGTTATTTACTTATTTCTTTTTCCATGTTCACAAAATGCTAAAACTGACCTGCCATTATGATTCTCCGGGTCATTAAGAGTTCATAGACACCAAACAAGTCCAGGTTCTTTTTTATTTAAGTGGTGAAAAACAAATCCAAAATTTGGTTAAAAAAGGCGTCATTTTCTGCAACCCGTAGCGTTTCCATTTTTTGTGATCTCAGGTTGGGTGAAGGCTTATTTTTTGCCGAGCTGATATTTTTATTGATAACATTTTGGTGTAGATATGATCTTTTGATTGCCTGTTATTGCATTTTATTGCAATGTAGTGGCGACCAAAAAAAACATAATTCTGAAATTTTATTTTTTTTTTCGTTACGTCGTTTAGGGATCGAGTTAATTTTTTTATTTTTTTTTATATTTATAGATCGGGCGATTTTGAACGCGGTGATACCAAATATGTGTATATTTGATTTTTTTTTAATTGTTTTATTTTGAATAGGGTGAAAGGGGGGTGATTTGAACTTTTATATTTTTTTTATATTTTTCAAAACATTTTACTTTTTGCATGTTTCAGTAGTCTCTATGGGAGACTAGAAGCTGCACTACTTTAATCTCCTCTGCTACACATGGGCAATGAGCAGATCGCCTGTGTGTAGCATAAATGCTCATTGCTACGATTGCCGACCCCCGGTCGGTGCTCATAGTAATCTGGCAATGACATCCAAGGAGGTCTGCTGGAGACCTCTGGTTGTCCTGTCAACCCATCGGTGACCCGCGATCATGTGACGGGATCACCGATTAACGGGATTAGCAACGTGCTTCCGGTAAGCGCAAGTTAAATGCCACTGTGAGAGATTGACTTTGGCATTTAACTACTTAACAGCCGCGAGTGGATTGTGAATCCACACACGGCTGTTGTGGGCACATGCCCACTTAATAGATCAGCTGTCATGTGCCCAGAAAGATGCGGGCTCAGCAAACGGGGAGTCAAGCATCGTACTATTACGCCCAGTGTTAGAAAGAGGTTAATATCTTTTTATGTTTTGACACTTTTACACAGTAAAAACAATTTTCTAGAAAAAGAATTGTTCACTTTATTCTGAGAGCTATAGATTTTTTACTTTTCTGCTGCTGGAGCTATATGGCGATTTGTTTTTTGCAGGACAAGATGAAAGTTTCAGCGATTCCACTTTTATTTATATTCGACTTTTTCATCAAATTTTATTTATTTAGATTACCGTATATACTCTAGTATAAGCCAAGATTTTCAGCCCATTTTTTGGGGCTGAAAGTCCCCCTCTTGGCTTATACTCGAGTCATACTCGGGGGTCGGCAGGGGAGGGGGAGCGGGGGCTGTCTAGTTATACTTACCTACTCCCGGCGCGGTCCCTGCAGTCCCTGCTTCTTCCAGCGCTGCATCTTCTTCCTGTATTGAGCGGTCACATGGTACAGAGGTGGAGCCGCATATTCATGACTGCAATGAGCGGTAACTGTGACCGCTCAATACAGGAAGAAGATGCAGCGGTGGAAGAAGCAGGGACTGCGCCAGGAGCAGGTAAGTATACGGGGAGGGGAGCGCTGCGCGATATTTACCTGCTCCTCGTTCCGGTGCGGCTCCGTCTGCAGCGTCCTCTAGCAGTGACGCTCAGGTTAGAGGGCGCGGTGACGTAGTCAGTGGGCGCCCTCTGCTGAGCGTCAGTGCTGGAGACGGAGCCGCACGAGGAGCAGGTAAATATTGAAAGCGCCGGCGTCCTGAGCGAAGAGAGGTGAGTATGTGATTTTTTTTTTTTTATTGCAGCAGCAGCATTATATATGGCACAGCTTTATATGGAGCATCTATGGGGCAATAATCAATGGTGCAGAGCACTATATATGGCACAGCTTTCTATGGGGCCATAATGAACGGTGCAGAGCAATATATATGGCACAGCTTTATATGGGGCCATAATGAACGGTGCAGAGCATTATATATGGCACAGCTTTATATGGGGCCATAATGAACGGTGCAGAGCATTTTATATGGCACAGCTTTATGTGGAGCATCTATGGGGCCATAATGAACGGTGCAGAGCATTATATATGGCACAGCTTTATATGGGGCCATAATGAACGGTGCAGAGCATTATATATCGCACAGCTTTATATGGAGCATCTATGGGGCCATAATGAACGGTGCAGAGCATTATACATGGCACAGCTTTATATGGAGCATCTATGGGGCCATAATGAACGGTGCAGAGCACTATATATGGCACAGCTTTCTATGGAGCATCTATGGGGCCATAATGAACGGTCCAGAGCATTATACAGTATATGGCACAGCTTTATATGGAGCATCTATGGGGCCATAATGAACGGTGCAGAGCATTATATATGGCACAGCTTTATATGGGGCCATAATGAACGGTGCAGAGCATTATATATGGCACAGCTTTATATGGAGCATCTATGGGGCCATAATGAACGGTGCAGAGCATTATATATGGCACAGCTTTATATGGGGCCATAATGAACGGTGCAGAGCATTATATATGGCACAGCTTTATATGTAGCATCTGTGGGGCCATAATGAACGGTGCAGAGCATTATATATGGCACAGCTTTATATGGAGCATCTATGGGGCCATAATGAACGGTGCAGAGCATTATATATGGCACAGCTTTATATGGGGCCATAATGAACGGTGCAGAGCATTATATATGGCACAGCTTTATGTGGAGCATCTATGGGGCCATAATGAACGGTGCAGAGCATTATATATCGCACAGCTTTATATGGAGCATTTATGGGGCCATAATGAACGGTGCAGAGCATTATATATGGCACAGCTTTATATGGAGCATCTATGGGGCCATAATGAACGGTGCAGAGCATTATATATGGCACAGCTTTATATGGAGCATCTATGGGGCCATAATGAACGGTGCAGAGCACTATATATGGCACAGCTTTCTATGGAGCATCTATGGGGCCATAATGAACGGTGCAGAGCATTATATATGGCACAGCTTTATTTGGAGCATCTATGGGGCCATAATGAACGGTGCAGAGCACTATATATGGCACAGCTTTATATGGAGCATCTATGGGGCAATAATCAACGGTATGAAGCATCTATTTTTATTTTTGAAATTCACCGGTAGCTGCTGCATTTCCCACCCTAGGCTTATACTTGAGTGAATAGTTTTTTTGTACATTTTATTTTTGTTCAGCAGCGACGTAATGAAAAAGCATAGTTTTTTGCCACTTTTTTTTATAGTATTCAGTGAAGAGATTAACTAGTGGGGCAGTTTTATAGGTCAGAACATTCCGGACGCGGAGATATGTGTACTTTATTTATTTTCACATAAATATATGTATTTATTGGATTCATCTTTTCATTTGTTCTTCCATTTCGTATTTTTTATATATTTTTTTTACCTTGTCCCAGTATGGGATATCAACTTTCCCTGTCCTTTTGCATTGCAGAGCATTTGATCTGCGTCTCGCACACTGGGAGGAGGCATGTCAGCTCCTGCTCGGAGCAGGAGCTTACAGGTCACTGTACCAGGGGGACCCATCAGCCATGTCAGCCCAGGGTTGCCATGGAGATCATCGGCACAACGTAACCGCAATCCCTCCCTCTGCTCTGTCTATCGGACAGTGGCATTAGAGGGGTTATACGGCGGATGTCGTGAAGATGTTAATTGGTGCTGCTGCTGCTCTTTCATATGGTGGGCTACATTTCTCTCATACCCCAAGATCGGACAACAGAGCAAGTGGAGGCGTTGGTCTGCTCCTTTCACCCAAATGTACCTTCCAAGTTATCCCCCAAGTATCCTCACTTGTCTTCCCTTCCTTTGAGGTCCATGCTGTCAGACTCTACATCCCCTTCTCCATGCTAGTGGCGGTGGTGTATCGTCCTCCTGGCCCCTCCCATCAGTTCCTGGATCACTTTGCCACCTGGCTTCCACACTTTCTCTCCTGTGACACCCCCACCCTCATCATGGGTGATTTCAACATCCCCATTGCTTCTCCCCTCTCCCCATCTGCTTCTCACCTTTTATCTCTAACCTCCTCTTTCGGCCTCTCGCAGCATACTAACTCTCCAACGCATGAAGATGGAAACTCCCTCGACTTGGTCTTCTCCCGGCTTTGCTCAGTGGATGATTTCACAAACTCCCCTCTCCCGCTCTCTGACCACAACCTTCTTTCATTCTCTATCAAGAACTGCCATCCCGCTCAGGTCACCCCCACTTTCCACACTTATAGAAACATACAGGCCATTAACACCCAAACACTTATGAAGAACTTGCAGTCCTCATTGGCCCCAATCTCCTCCATCTCATGTCCTGATTCTGCTCTGGAGCATTACAATGAAACCCTGCAAAGTGCCCTGGATGAAGCTGCTCCTCTTATAAATAAAACAACTCAGCACAGATGGCGACAACCGTGGCACATGCTGCAAACACATTTCCTGCAGCGGTGCTCCAGGTGCGCCGAACGTCTGTGGAGAAAATCTAATCTACCCGAAGATTTCATCCATTATAAGATTATAAGTTCATGCTAAAAACATACAACTCTGCCCTTCACTTCTCCAAACAAACCTATTTCAACACCCTCATCACCTCACTGTCCAATAACCCTAAACGTCTCTGACACTTTCCAGTCCCTACTCAACCCAAGAGTGCAGGCCCCAAACACGGATCTCCGCGCTGACGATCTGGCCAATTACTTCAAAGAAAAAATTGACCACATTCGACAGGAAATCATCTCCCAATCTCTTCATACCATGCACTGTCCTCCCTCCCCCACTGCATCTAGTTCACTCTCTGACTTTGAACCAGTTACAGAAGAAGTAATCAGGCTCCTTGCATCTTCTCGCCCAACCACTTGCACCAGTGACCCCATTCCATCACATCTCCTCCAGTCCCTTTCCTCGGCTCTCACCTAATAAAAATATTCAACCTTTCTCTCACTTCCGGTATTTTTCCATCCTCATTTAAGCATGCCATCATACATCCATTACTTAAAAAACCATCCCTCGATCAAAACTGTGCCGCTAATTATAGACCTGTCTATAATCTTCCCTTCATCTCCAAACTCCTCGAACGCCTGGTCCACTCCCGTCTTACCCGCTATCTCTCAGATAACTCTCTTCTCGACCCTCTTCAATCTGGTTTCCGTTCTTTACACTCTACTGAAACTGCCCTCACTAAAGTCTCTAATGACCTACTAACAGCTAAATCTAATGGTCACTACTCCATGCTAATTCTCTTGGATCTTTCCGCAGCATTCGACACTGTGGATCATCAGCTCCTCCTCACTATGCTCCGCTCCATCGGCCTCAAGGACACCGTTCTCTCCTGGTTCTCCTCCTATCTCTCTGACTGATCCTTCACTGTATGTTTTGCTGGTTCCTCCTCCTCTCACCTTCCCCTTACTGTTGGGGTTCCTCAAGGATCAGTCCTAGGTCCCCTCCTCTTCTCTTTGTATACTGCCCCTATTGGACAATCAGTAGATTTGGTTTCCCGTACCATCTCTATGCTGACGACACCCAATTATACACTTCTTCTCCTGTTATCACGCCGACCTTTTTAGTAAACACCAGTGAATGTTTTACCGCTGTCTCTAACATCATGCCCTCCCTCTGTCTGAAACTGAACCTGTCAAAAACTGAACTCCTCGTGTCCTCTCCCTCTATTAACCTACCTTTGCCTGACATTGCCATCTCCGTGTGCGGTTCCACAATTAGTCCAAAGCAACATGCCCGCTGCCTTGGGGTCACACTTGATTCCGAGCTTTCATTCACCCCCCACATCCGATCATTGGCTCGCTCTTCTTATCTGCATCTCAAAAAACATTTCTAGAATTCACCCTTTTCTTACTTTCGACTCTGCAAAAACTCTTACTGTTTCACTTATTCATTCTCGTCTGGACTATTGTAACTCTCTACTAATTGGCCTCCCTCTCACCAAACTCTCCCCGCTCCAATCTGTCCTGAATGCTGCAGCCAGGATCATATTCCTCACCAACCGTTACACCGATGCCTCTACCTTGTGCCAGTCATTACACTGGTTACCCATCCACTCAAGAATCGAGTACAAAACTACTACCCTCATCCACAAAGCACTCCATGGCTCAGCACCAGCCTTCATCTCCACTCTGGTCTAAGTCTACCACCCTACCCGTGCCCTCCGCTCCACTAATGACCTCAGGTTAGCATCTTCAATAATCAGAACCTCCCACTCCCGTCTCCAAGACTTTACACGTGCTGCGCCGATTCTTTAGAATGCACTACCTAGATTAATACGATTAATCCCCAATCCCCCCAGTTTTAAGCGTGCCCTAAAAACTCATTTATTCAGATTGGCCTACCACCTCAACGCATTAACCTAACTAGCCCTGTGTGGCCCATTAAAAAAAAAACAAAAAAACATAATCTGGTTCCTCGCAACGGGTTCTCATACACTTTATGCAGTTAATAGCCCTCTGTGTCTGTACTGCTACATACTTAGGCAGTTAATTGGTTCATGCGGCTTTACATGAACACCCGAGCCTTACACTATGGCTGGTCCGACTAAAGCAATTGTTACCTTTCACCTCTTGTGTCTCCCCTTTTCCCTCATAGTTTGTAAGCTTGCGAGCAGGGCCCTCATTCCTCTTGGTATCTATTTTGAACTGTGATTTATTTTGAACTGTGATTTCTGTTATGCTGTAATGTCTATTGTCTGTATAAGTCCTCTCTATAATTTGTAAAGCGCTGCGGAATATGTTGGCGCTATATAAATAAAATTATTATTATTGGTGGATAACCTGTATGACGGACTGAATGGCTTATCAGTTTCTTATCTTTCCACAGAGACGCTGCTGTTTCTTGATGCCAGTCTTTATTGTGATGTTGGCTGTAGCGACGGCGTTGTTTTTCTCCAGTCACATACAATATTAAATGCACTGAAATATTCACCTACCTCAGGTTTGTTAGGTAACTGCATTAGTTCTTTAATGTTCATGGACAGTTGTTAGTTTTGTTACTATTTTTTTTTAATTATAAGTAAATGTAAAAGCATATAAATATTTTTTTGGAAGAAAAGTTCGGAGTTGTATTTACCTGTGCCTTGTGTAATGTGAACAGAGGTGTATCTGCAACTTAATAAAGTGCCTTATGGAAGACGAATGGTCATTATTAGTAAAATTACATCACTTTATAATAAAGGAAATTTTCAAAAAGGACCTTTATTATACATTAAAATTATAAACTGACTTTAGTACAGTACTGTCATGTAAAACTGTCTAGACTCGCTACACTCCCATAGATGTCTGTCTATACATTCAGATGTGGCACAGTAATAAAATAGTAATAATAATGATGAAAACCACACAATGACATTTACAGAAGTAGAGATGTACCAGAATATTTTAATAATGTGTCTGGATATATTCAGCAAAAATGTACATATAACCTATATGAAAACCTATATGTTAAAGAAATTTTTTTTTTTTTACGGGATAGGGGGACATGCTGAAAACCAAGCAAATCAGAAAAGGAGGGCCACTTTGCCTACATCACAAAAATACACTAAATGTTCACAAAAATAGACAATATATTAACATCAAATTGACAAGCCAATAAAGGTTAAAAATTACATAAAGCACAAAGACAATGATTACAAACAGCTGACAAGATGTTAAAAGATGCAAGAGGTCAGAGGAACAGCATGGAACAACTGTTATTAGACAGTCAGTACCAGTCAAAAGTTTGGACACACCTGTTCATTAGTTTTCCTTGTTCTTATTGGAATGTTCAGATTGTAGATTCAGACTAAAGGCAGTAACAATACAAAGGGACACGTCGAAATGATTAAAAAAAATCTGAAACAAACCAGAATATGTTAAACCTTAGATTCCCTTGGCATTCAATCAAGCACTTTTCGGGTAGTCATCTGGAATCCAACAGTCTTGAAGAAGTTCCCAGAGATGTTAAGTACTTCTTCATTTCTTTGCCTTCAATTTGCGGTTCAACTTGTCCCAGTCTGGGATATCTAGGGGATGCAGGTGGGGCATTTGCCCTTGGGCTCAGCTGGAACAAGGGCGCAGTTGGACTGGCTAATGTGATTGCCAGCACTTCCAGGAAGGGCCAATGCTAGCAGCGTGATTAGGTCAACTGATCACACTTGCTAATACAGGAAAGAAATATATCTTGGTACGGTGTTAGCCAGTAGATATAAAAATATTTAGAGTTGAGAGTCCAGTGGTTGATACCTTTTAATGGCTAACTGAAAAGATGGTAACAAATTGCAAATTGCAATTGTAGTCTCGAAAGCTTTGAATTTGTTACCATCTTTTCAGTTAGCCATTAAAAGGTATCAACCACTGAGGAGTCTCAATGCTAAATATTTTTCACACTTGCTAATGTCACTCTCCTGGGCTCCATAGGTGGTGGATATTGTTACAGTAAGCTCTTTAATGGAGCTGAAGAAACCAAATTTTTGGTGTCATGTGAAATCTTGTGAAGGAACAGTATAGGGGTGGAGGGGTAGAACAGAAGGCAGAAGTCTAAGGAGACATAAGGAGATGTGACATGTGTAGGGAGATAGTAATGGGAAACACTATGAGGACGGGGATGAATGTATGATGAGATAATATGGGGAGTGGGGGATTGTGCGAGGTGGCACTATAGGGAGGTGTGGAAAAATGTGTGAGGACAGAAAGAGGAGAAGTTGGAGAAATGTGTAAGGAAATAGCATGGGGAGAGAACGAAGGGTGAGAGGAGACAGTATGGGGAGAGTGGGGGGATTTGTGAGGAAACCGTAGGGAGAAAAGTGAGGTGTCAGTATAGGGAGAGTGTGAAGGGACAGTATGGGGCGAAATGTGAGAGGGGATGGTATGGAGGGAAGAAGAGTAGGGTTGAGCGAAACGGGTCGAACATTTTCAAAAGTCGCCGACTTTTGGCTAAGTCGGGGTTTCATGAAACCCGATCCGACCCCTGTGCGGGGTCGGCCATGCGGTACGCGACTTTCGCGCCAAAGTCGCGTTTCAATGACGCGAAAAGCGCCATTTCTCAGCCAATGAAGGTAAACGCAGAGTGTGGGCAGCGTGATGACATAGGTCCTGGTCCCCACCATCTTAGAGAAGGGCATTGCAGTGATTGGCTTGCTGTCTGCGACGTCACAGGGGCTATAAAGAGGCGTTCCCGCCGACCGCCATCTTACTGCTGCTGATCTGAGCTTAGGGAGAGGTTGCTGCCGCTTTGTCAGAAGCAGGGATAGCGTTAGGCAGGGTCCATTAACCACAAAACCGCTTGTGCTGCAGCGATTTGCACTGTCCAACACCACCCTCGGTGTGCAGGGACAGTGGAAGTTTTTTTTTTTTTTTTTTTCCCCTCAGCGCTGTAGCTCATTGGGCTGCCCTAGAAGGCTCCCTGATAGCTGCATTGCTGTGTGTACGCCGCTGTGCAAACCAACTGCTTTTTTCAAAGCACAAATCCTCTTGTTCCTTCCTTTCTGCACAGCTATCTTTTTTGTTTGTCCACACTTTTTATTTCATTTGTGCATCAGTCCACTCCTTATTGCTGCCTGCCATACCTGGCTGAGATTACTGCAGGCAGGGAGATAGTAGCTGCCTGCCATACCTGGCTGAGATTACTGCAGGCAGGGAGATAGTAATTGTAGGACATTCCCTGTTTTTTTTTTTTTTTTTTTTTTGGTGGGAGATTAAGATTGGCAATTTGGCATTTCTGCTAGAGTGCCATCCCTGTGTGTGCCATCTCTCTCACATAGTGGGCCATAGAAAGCCTTTTCATTTTTCTGTATTTTTTTTTGTGGGGTGTATAAATTCTCCCTGATAAAAATACAGTGGGAGATTAATATTGGCCTTTGGGCTTGTGTGCCAGTCCTGAGTGTGCCATCTCTCTCACAAATAGTGGGCCATAGAAAGCCTATTTATTTTTTTTTTTGGTTTTATAAATTCTCCCAGAAAAAAAGGGAGATTAATATTGGCCTCTGGGCTTGTGTGCCAGTCCTGAGCGTGCCATCTGTGCCAGCCAGCCCTGAGCGTGCCATCTCTCTCACAAATAGTGGGCCATAGAAAGCCTATTTAATTTTTTTTTTTGTTTTATCAATTTTCCCTGAAAAAAGGGAGATTAATATTGGCCTCTGGGCTTGTGTGCCAGTTGTGAGCGTGCCATCTGTGCCAGTCCTGAGCGTGCCATCTCTCTCACAAATAGTGGGCCATAGAAAGCCTATTTAAATATTTTTTTGGTTTTATAAATTCTCCCAGAAAAAAAGGGAGATTAATATTGGCCTCTGGGCTTGTGTGCCAGTCCTGAGCGTGCCATCTGTGCCAGCCAGCCCTGAGCGTGCCATCTCTCTCACAAATAGTGGGCCATAGAAAGCCTATTTAATTTTTTTTTTTGTTTTATCAATTTTCCCTGAAAAAAGGGAGATTAATATTGGCCTCTGGGCTTGTGTGCCAGTTGTGAGCGTGCCATCTGTGCCAGTCCTGAGCGTGCCATCTCTCTCACAAATAGTGGGCCATAGAAAGCCTATTTAAATATTTTTTTGGTTTTATAAATTCTCCCAGAAAAAAAGGGAGATTAATATTGGCCTCTGGGCTTGTGTGCCAGTCCTGAGCGTGCCATCTGTGCCAGCCAGCCCTGAGCGTGCCATCTCTCTCACAAATAGTGGGCCATAGAAAGCCTATTTAATTTTTTTTTTTGTTTTATCAATTTTCCCTGAAAAAAGGGAGATTAATATTGGCCTCTGGGCTTGTGTGCCAGTTGTGAGCGTGCCATCTGTGCCAGTCCTGAGCGTGCCATCTCTCTCACAAATAGTGGGCCATAGAAAGCCTATTTAAATATTTTTTTGGTTTTATAAATTCTCCCAGAAAAAAAGGGAGATTAATATTGGCCTCTGGGCTTGTGTGCCAGTCCTGAGCGTGCCATCTGTGCCAGCCAGCCCTGAGCGTGCCATCTCTCTCACAAATAGTGGGCCATAGAAAGCCTATTTAATTTTTTTTTTTGTTTTATCAATTTTCCCTGAAAAAAGGGAGATTAATATTGGCCTCTGGGCTTGTGTGCCAGTTGTGAGCGTGCCATCTGTGCCAGTCCTGAGCGTGCCATCTCTCTCACAAATAGTGGGCCATAGAAAGCCTATTTAAATATTTTTTTGGTTTTATAAATTCTCCCAGAAAAAAAGGGAGATTAATATTGGCCTCTGGGCTTCTGTGCCAGTCCTGAGCGTGCCATCTGTGCCAGTCCTGAGCGTCCCATCTCTCTCACAAATAGTGGGCCATAGAAAGCCTATTTTATTTTTTTTTTGGGTTTTAGAAATTCTCCCTGAAAAAAGGGAGATTAATATTGGCCTCTGGGCTTGTGTGCCAGTTGTGAGCGTGCCATCTGTGCCAGTCCTGAGCGTGCCATCTCTCTCACAAATAGTGGGCCATAGAAAGCCTATTTAAATATTTTTTTGGTTTTATAAATTCTCCCAGAAAAAAAGGGAGATTAATATTGGCCTCTGGGCTTCTGTGCCAGTCCTAAGCGTGCCATCTGTGCCAGTCCTGAGCGTCCCATCTCTCTCACAAATAGTGGGCCATAGAAAGCCTATTTTATTTTTTTTTTGGGTTTTAGAAATTCTCCCTGAAAAAAGGGAGATTAATATTGGCCTCTGGGCTTGTGTGCCAGTTGTGAGCGTGCCATCTGTGCCAGTCCTGAGCGTGCCATCTCTCTCACAAATAGTGGGCCATAGAAAGCCTATTTAAATATTTTTTTGGTTTTATAAATTCTCCCAGAAAAAAAGGGAGATTAATATTGGCCTCTGGGCTTCTGTGCCAGTCCTGAGCGTGCCATCTGTGCCAGTCCTGAGCGTCCCATCTCTCTCACAAATAGTGGGCCATAGAAAGCCTATTTTATTTTTTTTTTGGGTTTCAGAAATTCTCCCTGGAAAAAAAAAGGGAGATTAATATTGCCCTTTGGGCTTGTGTGCCAGTACTAAGCGTTCCATCTCTCTCTCTCTCTCAGTCAGTGGGCCATAGAACGCATATTTTTGGTTTTATTTGTTTTCTAAATTCTCCCTGAAAAAATCATTTTATTTTATTTGGTTTCTAAATTCTTCCTGATAAAATCATATTTTTTTTATTATTTTTTTTTCTAAAGTCTCCCTGAAAAAAAAAAAAAAAAAAAAAAACAAAAAAAAAACAGTGGGAGATTAATATTGGCCTTTCTGCTTGTGTGCCAGTCTTGACTCCTGGGTGTGCCATCTCTCTCTCTCTCTCTCTCCAATTGTGGTCCATAGAAAGCCTACATTTTTTTTCCTTGATTTGGGTTCCAAAATCTACCAGAGAAAATAACTCCATCAATCATTGGTAGAAAAATATTGGCCTCTGGGCTTGTGTGCCACTCCTGATTCCTGTGTGCGTCATCTCTCACTCAGTGGCCCATAGAAAGCATATAGTTTGTTACATTTGTTTTCTAAATTCTCCCTGCAAAAATCTATTTTTTTTTTTTTGGGGGGTTTCTAAAGTGTTCCTGAAAAAAATAAAAATAAAAAAAAAATAATAGTGTGACATTAATATTAACATTTGTGCTTCAGTGACAGTCCTGCGTGTGGGGCATCTCTCTAATTTGCAGCCACCAAAAAAAGAGTGTGTAACATTGGGCCTGATTTTCGCTGTGGTCTCACCAACCTGTAAAGGGGTAGCTAAATCATACTGAAGTTATAGCTCACCGTGTAAGTTGTGTGACTGCAACAAATAACGTTAGTTTGGTTACGTTTTTAAAACAATGAGGAAGTCTAGTGGAAGAGGTCGTGGCCGGGGGCGTTCATTGTCAGCTGGTAATGAGGGTAGTGGTAGTGGTGGAGCATCAGGTGGTCGTGGGGGAAAAAATATTGCACCTAAGTCTGGAGCTGTGGAGCCAGGTTCGTCGTCCGGCTACACAAGGCCTCGAACGCTCCCTTTTCTGGGATTAGGAAAACCGCTTTTAAAGCCGGAGCAGCAAGAGCAAGTTTTGGCTTATCTTGCTGACTCAGCCTCTAGCTCTTTTGCCTCATCTCGTGAAACTGGTAAAAGTAAAAGCAGCGCGTCGTTAGTGGATGTTCACGGTCAGGGACAAGTCACTTCCTTGTCCTCTTCAGCAAAAACAACAACAGAGAAGAATGCAGCAGGCGACACAACGGGTTACTCCATGGAGCTCTTTACACATACCGTCCCTGGCTTAGAAAGTGAAGCAGTTAACAGTCCATGCCCATTACAAATTGAATCTGACATGGAGTGCACTGACGCACAGCCACAGCCAGACTACTATGCTGGTCCTTTGACTCAGACCACAACATTGCCCTCGCAGGGTGCTGATCAAGAATCAGACCCTGATGAGACTATGTTGCCCCATCACGAACGCTATACCACCGAACGACACGGTGACACAGACGAAGTTGCGCAGGAGGTACAAGAAGAGTTATTAGATGACCCAGTTCTTGACCCCGATTGGCAGCCATTGGGGGAACAGGGTGCAGGCGGCAGCAGTTCTGAAGCAGAGGAGGAGGAGGGGCCGCAGCAGGCATCAACATCGCCACAGGTTCCATCTGCCGGGCCCGTATCTTGCCCAAAACGCGTGGCAAAGCCAAAACCTGGTGGAGGACAGCGTGGCCATCCGGTTAAAGCTCAGTCTGCAATGCCTGAAAAGGTATCCGATGCTAGAAAGAGTGCAGTCTGGCATTTTTTTAAACAACATCCAATTGATCAGCGCAAAGTCATCTGTCAAAAATGTTCTACTTCCTTAAGCAGAGGTCAGAATCTGAAAAGTCTCAATACTAGTTGCATGCATAGACATTTAACCACCATGCATTTGAAAGCTTGGACTAACTACCAAACGTCCCTTAAGGTTGTTGCACCCTCGGCCAATGAAGCTAGTCATCAACGCAACATCCCTTCCGGCAGTGTAGGACCACCATTTAGCGCACCACCTGCTGTATCTGTGCAGGTATCTTTGCCAGGCCAAAGCAGTCAGGGTCAGGGAATCACCAGTTTCGTAGTAGGAAACACTGCATCTAGGGCACCGGCGGCAACAATACCATCTCCCACCGTCTCTCAGTCTGCCATGTCCACCGGCACCCCCGCTAGTTCCACGATCTCCAGCTCTCCAGTCCAGCTCACCCTACATGAGACTATGGTTAGAAAAAGGAAATACTTAGCCTCGCATCCGCGTACACAGGGTTTGAACGCCCACATAGCTAGACTAATCTCGTTAGAGATGATGCCCTACCGGTTAGTTGAAAGCGAAGCTTTCAAAGACCTGATGGACTACGCTGTACCACGCTACGAGCTACCCAGTCGACACTTTTTTTCCAGAAAAGCCATCCCAGCCCTCCACCAGCATGTTAAAGAGCGCATCGTCCATGCACTCAGGCAATCTGTGAGCACAAAGGTGCACCTGACAACAGATGCATGGACCAGTAGGCATGGCCAGGGACGTTACGTGTCCATCACGGCACACTGGGTAAATGTGGTGGATTCAGGGTCCACAGGGGACAGCAAGTTTGGGACAGTTCTGCCTAGCCCACGGTCTAGTAAACAGTTGTCTGTAGCCGTTCGCACCCCCTCCTCCTCCTCCTCCTCGTCCTCCTGCAGAAGCAAGAGCTCGTCCACAGACCGCAGTCGCACAAACACTCCATCCGCACCTGCCACTGTTGCACACCAGGTCTCCCATTATGGGGCAGCTACTGGCATACGTCAGCAGGCTGTATTGGCTATGAAGTGTTTGGGCGACAATAGACACACCGCGGAAGTTCTGTCCGAGTTCTTGCAGCAAGAAACGCAGTCGTGGCTGGGCACTGTAGATCTTGAGGCAGGCAAGGTAGTGAGTGATAACGGAAGGAATTTCATGGCTGCCATCTCCCTTTCCCAACTTAAACACATTCCTTGCCTGGCTCACACCTTAAACCTGGTGGTGCAGTGCTTCCTGAAAAGTTATCCGGGGTTATCCGACCTGCTCCTCAAAGTGCGTGGACTTTGCGCACATATCCGCCGTTCGCCTGTACACTCCAGCCGTATGCAGACCTATCAGCGTTCTTTGAACCTTCCCCAGCATCGCCTAATCATAGACGTTGCAACAAGGTGGAACTCAACACTGCACATGCTTCAGAGACTGTGCGAACAGAGGCGGGCTGTTATGTTTTTGTGGGAGGATACACATACACGGGCAGGCAGTAGGATGGCAGACATGGAGTTGTCAGGTGTGCAGTGGTCGAAGATTCAAGACATGTGTCAAGTCCTTCAGTGTTTTGAGGAATGCACACGGCTGGTTAGTGCAGACAACGCCATAATAAGCATGAGCATCCCCCTAATGCGTCTGCTGATGCAAAGTTTGACGCACATAAAGGATCAGGCGTCTGCACCAGAGGAAGAGGAAAGCCTTGATGACAGTCAGCGATTGTCTGGTCAGGGCAGTGTACATGACGAGGTACCGGGCGAAGAGGAGGTGGAGGATGAGGAGGATGATGGGGATGAGTATATTTTTAATGAGGAAGCTTTCCCGGGGGCACGGGAAATTGGTGGCGTGGCAAGGCCGGGTTCTGGTTTTTTGAGGGACACAAGTGACGTAGATTTGCCTGCAACTGCCCCTCAACCAAGCACAACCGCAGATTTGACAACGGGAACTTTGGCCCACATGGCGGATTATGCCTTGCGTATCCTCAAAAGGGACACACGCATTACAAAAATGATGAACGATGACGATTACTGGTTGGCCTGCCTCCTTGATCCTCGCTATAAAGGCAAATTGCAAAATATTATGCCACATGAGAACTTGGAACTAATATTAGCAACAAAACAATCAACTCTTGTTGACCGTTTGCTTCTGGCATTCCCTGCACACAGCGCCCGTGATCGTTCTCACACGAGCTCCAGGGGCCAGCAGACCAGAGGTGTTAGAGGGGCAGAAATCAGAAGTGGCGTTGGACAGAGGGGTTTTCTGACCAGGTTGTGGAGTGATTTTTCTATGACCGCAGACAGGACAGGTACTGCAGCATCAATTCAAAGTGACAGGAGACAACATTTGTCCAGTATGGTTACAAACTATTTTTCATCCCTTATCGACGTTCTCCCTCAACCGTCATTCCCATTTGATTACTGGGCATCCAAATTAGACACCTGGCCAGAATTGGCAGAATATGCATTGCAGGAGCTTGCTTGCCCGGCAGCTAGTGTCCTATCAGAAAGAGTATTCAGTGCTGCAGGTTCAATACTAACAGAAAAAAGGACTCGTCTGGCTACCCAAAATGTAGATGATCTAACCTTCATTAAAATGAACCACAACTGGATTTCAAAATCTTTTGCCCCACCCTGCCCGGCTGACACCTAGCTTTCCTATGAAAAGGTCTTGCCTGTGGACTATTCTGAATGACTTTTCCAATCTCGTAATTTTCTTCACCTGATTGTCCAGCATACGACATGTTTCCACCTCACGAAATGGCCAAACTCCCCACACGGGGCCGTGCTATCGCCACTTTGCGCTTGGACCCTTGAGAGTGCTGTTTGTCTGAAGAGGTGGGTGTGGCCGCTTTTGGTCGACGGCACTGCCACTGGGTCCCTCATAGTACAATAAAGTGTCTCTGGCGGTGGTGGTGCGCACCCAACGTCAGACACACCGTTGTAATATGAGGGGCCCTGTGCCTGTACCGCCGGCCACAAGACAGTTCCCCCCCCCAGCTCAAACAGTGCTCTACCACTAGCAAAATTATCTCTCACAGCTTCACCAATGTGTAGTCTAGCCGCTGACATCCTTCAATGCCTGGCACTGACAATACCATTGTTTTGACATTTTTGTTATGTTAGGCCTTCGAAGCCTGTCTGCGGTCCCTTCTTTCTACAACTACTACACTGACCAGGCCACTGCTGGCCGTGTTACCCTGGAACCAATTTAAAAGTGCCTACAGTCAGCCCAATTTTGTTATGTTAGGCCTTCGAAGACTGTCTGCCGTCACTCCTTCCACTAGACTTCCACTGACCATACACTGCTACCCATGTACCCCTGGAACCAATTTAAAGTGCCTACAGCCAGCCCAATTTTGTTATGTTAGGCCTTCGAAGCCTGTCTGCGGTCACTCCTTCCACTAGACTTCCACTGACCAGACCACTGCTGCCCGTGTACCCCTGGAACCAATTTAAAAGTGCCTACAGCCAGCCCAAGTTTGTTATGTTAGGCCTTGGAAGCCTGTCTGCGGTCACTCCTTCCACTAGACTTCCACTGACCAGACCACTGCTGCCCGTGTACCCCTGGAACCAATTTAAAAGTGCCTACAGCCAGCCCAAGTTTGTTATGTTAGGCCTTGGAAGCCTGTCTGCGGTCACTCCTTCCACTAGACTTCCACTGACCAGACCACTGCTGCCCGTGTACCCCTGGAACCAATTTAAAAGTGCCTACAGCCAGCCCAAGTTTGTTATGTTAGGCCTTGGAAGCCTGTCTGCGGTCACTCCTTCCACTAGACTTCCACTGACCAGACCACTGCTGCCCGTGTACCCCTGGAACCAATTTAAAAGTGCCTACAGCCAGCCCAAGTTTGTTATGTTAGGCCTTCTAAGCCTGTCTGCGGTCCATTCTTTCAACTACTACTACACTGACCAGGTCACTGCTGCCCGTGTACCCCTGGAACCAATTTAAAATTGCCTACAGGCAGCCCAATTTTTTTATTTTAGGCCTTCGATGCCTGTCTGCGGTCCATTCTTTCAACTACTACTACACTGACCAGGTCACTGCTGTCCGTGTACCCCTGGAACCAATTTAAAATTGCCTACAGCCATGTGTTATTATTTTAGGCCTTCGATGCCTGTCTGCGGTCACTCCTTCCACTAGGCCTCCACTGACCACACCACTGCTGTCCGTGTACCCCTGGAACCAATTTAAAATTGCCTACAGCCATGTGTTATTATTTTAGGCATTCGATGCCTGTCTGCGGTCCATTTTTTCAACTACTACTACACTGACCAGGTCACTGCTGCCCGTGTACCCCTGGAACCAATTTAAAATTGCCTACAGCCATGTGTTATTATTTTAGGCCTTCGATGCCTGTCTGCGGTCACTCCTTCCACTAGGCCTCCACTGACCACACCACTGCTGTCCGTGTACCCCTGGAACCAATTTAAAATTGCCTACAGCCAGCCCAATTTTTTTATTTTAGGCCTTCGATGCCTGTCTGCGGTCCATTCTTTCAACTACTACTACACTGACCAGGTCACTGCTGCCCGTGTACCCCTGGAACCAATTTAAAATTGCCTACAGCCATGTGTTATTATTTTAGGCATTCGATGCCTGTCTGCGGTCCATTTTTTCAACTACTACTACACTGACCAGGTCACTGCTGCCCGTGTACCCCTGGAACCAATTTAAAATTGCCTACAGCCATGTGTTATTATTTTAGGCCTTCGATGCCTGTCTGCGGTCACTCCTTCCACTAGGCCTCCACTGACCACACCACTGCTGTCCGTGTACCCCTGGAACCAATTTAAAATTGCCTACAGCCAGCCCAATTTTTTTATTTTAGGCCTTCGATGCCTGTCTGCGGTCCATTCTTTCAACTACTACTACACTGACCAGGTCACTGCTGCCCGTGTACCCCTGGAACCAATTTAAAATTGCCTACAGCCATGTGTTATTATTTTAGGCCTTCGATGCCTGTCTGCGGTCACTCCTTCCACTAGGCCTCCACTGACCACACCACTGCTGTCCGTGTACCCCTGGAACCAATTTAAAATTGCCTACAGCCAGCCCAATTTTTTTATTTTAGGCCTTCGATGCCTGTCTGCGGTCCATTCTTTCAACTACTACTACACTGACCAGGTCACTGCTGCCCGTGTACCCCTGGAACCAATTTAAAATTGCCTACAGCCATGTGTTATTATTTTAGGCCTTCGATGCCTGTCTGCGGTCACTCCTTCCACTAGGCCTCCACTGACCACACCACTGCTGTCCGTGTACCCCTGGAACCAATTTAAAATTGCCTACAGCCATGTGTTATTATTTTAGGCCTTCGATGCCTGTCTGCGGTCACTCCTTCCACTAGGCCTCCACTGACCACACCACTGCTGCCCGTGTACCCCTGGAACCAATTTAAAATTGCCTACAGCCAGCCCAATTTTTTTATTTTAGGCCTTCGATGCCTGTCTGCGGTCCATTCTTTCAACTACTACTACACTGACCAGGTCACTGCTGTCCGTGTACCCCTGGAACCAATTTAAAATTGCCTACAGCCATGTGTTATTATTTTAGGCCTTCGATGCCTGTCTGCGGTCACTCCTTCCACTAGGCCTCCACTGACCACACCACTGCTGTCCGTGTACCCCTGGAACCAATTTAAAATTGCCTACAGCCAGCCCAATTTTTTTATTTTAGGCCTTCGATGCCTGTCTGCGGTCCATTCTTTCAACTACTACTACACTGACCAGGTCACTGCTGTCCGTGTACCCCTGTAACCAATTTAAAATTGCCTACAGCCATGTGTTATTATTTTAGGCATTCGATGCCTGTCTGCGGTCCATTTTTTCAACTACTACTACACTGACCAGGTCACTGCTGCCCGTGTACCCCTGGAACCAATTTAAAATTGCCTACAGCCATGTGTTATTATTTTAGGCCTTCGATGCCTGTCTGCGGTCACTCCTTCCACTAGGCCTCCACTGACCACACCACTGCTGCCCGTGTACCCCTGGAACCAATTTAAAATTGCCTACAGCCAGCCCAATTTTTTTATTTTAGGCCTTCGATGCCTGTCTGCGGTCCATTCTTTCAACTACTACTACACTGACCAGGTCACTGCTGCCCGTGTACCCCTGGAACCAATTTAAAATTGCCTACAGCCATGTGTTATTATTTTAGGCCTTCGATGCCTGTCTGCGGTCACTCCTTCCACTAGGCCTCCACTGACCACACCACTGCTGTCCGTGTACCCCTGGAACCAATTTAAAATTGCCTACAGCCATGTGTTATTATTTTAGGCCTTCGATGCCTGTCTGCGGTCCATTCTTTCAACTACTACTACACTGACCAGGGCACTGCTGGCCGTGTACCCCTGGAACCAACATCAGAAAATATAAAAATAAGTATTTTGCTTATAAAAAAGAAAATACTGGTGAGATATCAAATGCAGACATTTTAACATTAAAAACAAACACACAACTCTAATCTGGTACAGTACTAAAAATGGCCACCAGCTACAATTACTTTCTCCTGCAAGTAGTTAACTGAAAGTTTTTTTAAATTGAAAACACACATATGGCATCCACCGAGTGTTGTCCTGTCGCGTCTTCTTTATATTATTGCCGAGAAGATGCAAAATAATGAAAATAATAAAATCATTAATTACCAAAATAATAGAGAAAGTCAACACCACATTGCAAATAAACATTCATTCCAAATAAAGCAGGGCGCGTCCGAGGGTGAGTATATACCTAATAAGAATATAATCACCCTCGGACGCGCAATGCTTATTTCCAACAGCCTTCCTTCCTAAGAATCAGCCCTTCCGTCGTGTAGAGAGACGTTGTGTTACACTCCAAGGTGTTCCCCAGGTTGCCTTTCCTGAGCTTCGATCTTCCGGCTCTCGTTTAGTAGTTCTTGGAAACTACTCTGCATTAGGCCTTCAAATTGGGTATGGGGTGTAGAGAGATGGTGTGTTCCACTCCAAGGTGTTCCCCAGGTTGCCTTTCCTGAGCTTCGATCTTCCGGCTCTCGTTTAGTAGTTGTTGGAAACTACGCTGCATTAGGCCTTCAAATTGGGTATGGGGTGTAGCGAGAGGGTGTGTTACACTCCAAGGTGTTCCCCAGGTTGCCTTTCCTGAGCTTCGATCTTCCGGCTCTCGTTTAGTAGTTCTTGGAAACTACACTGCATTAGGCCTTCAAATTGGGTATGGGGTGTAGAGAGAGGGTGTGTTACACTCCAAGGTGTTCCCCAGGTTGCCTTTCCTGAGCTTCGATATTCCGGCTCTCGTTTAGTAGTTGTCGGAAACTACGCTGCATTAGGCCTACAAATTGGGTATGGGGCGTAGAGAGAGGGTGTGTTACACTCCAAGGTGTTCCCCAGGTTGCCTTTCCTGAGCTTCGATATTCCGGCTCTCGTTTAGTAGTTGTCGGAAACTACGCTGCATTAGGCCTACAAATTGGGTATGGGGTGTAGAGAGAGGGTGTGTTACACTCCAAGGTGTTCCCCAGGTTGCCTTTCCTGAGCTTCGATCTTCATGCTCTCGTTTAGTAGTTGTCGGAAACTACGCTGCATTAGGCCTACAAATTGGGTATGGGGTGTAGAGAGAGGGTTTGTTACACTCCAAGGTGTTCCCCAGGTTGCCTTTCCTGAGCTTCGATCTTCCGGCTCTCGTTTAGTAGTTGTTGGAAACTACGCTGCATTAGGCCTTCAAATTGGGTATGGGGTGTAGCGAGAGGGTGTGTTACACTCCAAGGTGTTCCACAGGTTGCCTTTCCTGAGCTTCGATCTTCCGGCTCTCGTTTAGTAGTTCTTGGAAACTACACTGCATTAGGCCTTCAAATTGGGTATGGGGTGTAGAGAGAGGGTGTGTTACACTCTAAGGTGTTCCCCAGGTTTCCTTGCCATTGCTTCGGTCTTCCGACTCTCGTTTAGTAGTTGTAGAAAAGTACACTGCATTAGGCCATACAAAATGGGTATGGGGTGGAGAGAGATGGTGTGTTACACTCCAAGGTGTTCCCCAGGTTGCCTTTCCTGAGCTTCTATCTTCAGGCTCTCATTAAATTGTGGTTAAATGGAACAACTGCATTTGGCGTACTAGTTGGTTTGGGGCCTACTATCGGTGTCTGCCACTCCTTGCTGTTCTCCTCCACTGAACAAAGCTGTGCCGCCTGTTTACTACGGTTGCCAATTTTGAACTGCATTTCGACTACTTACTGATTTGGCCCTACTCTCTGTGTCAGCCTCTCATTCCAGTTGTCCTCCACTGCAATGCCCCCTGGTTATTCCTGTGTTACCAATTTTGAACTGCATTTAGCCCACTTTCTTCTTTGGGCCTATATCTGTGTTTCCACTTCATCGTGCCCATTGCCCAGCCAGTGATAGATGAGTCTGCTGGTACATTGACCCATAACGCAACATTCCCCGTGCACGCTACACAACAACATTGTGACCCTGCTGAAAGTCAGGTTGCTCTTCCCGCATACCATACCACCTTACACGGGGACAAAGAGGAAGGTGCAGATGAAAGTGCAGGTTCCTTCATCAGGTGGGGGGAGGAATACTAGTTGGCGACGTCACTGGCACAGGGCCTCTCATAGTACGCAAAAGTGTTGCTGCCGGTGGGAGGCGCCCCCGCCGTGCAAACACACCGCTGTACTTTGAGGGGCCCTGTGCCAGTGCCAATGCCAACGAGTGGGCCCCCCCTGCTTGCTCAGGTTCACAGCACTTGCAAAGTTGAAATACTTACCTCTCCCTGCTCCACTGCCGTGACGTGGTCCAGATTTCCTGGGCCCACTAATTACTTGAACCAGCCCTACCCCCCACAACTTTAGCCAAATGACCCCCAATTTCAAATGCCTTCCAATTATTATAAGGTAAATTACGCTTGACAAGCTTCATTAAGAAGAATGGATGGTTTTGACATTAAAATGGCCACTCTAGGTGTTTTCCTGGCCCCCACTCACTGCCGACTATGCTGCCCCATTGACTTGCATTGGGTTTCGTGTTTCGGTCGATCCCGACTTTACGTCATAATCGGCCGATTTCACTCGACCCGACTTTGGACATAGTCGGGTTTCGCAAAACCCGGCTCGACTCTAAAAAGGTCAAGGTCGCTCAACTCTAAAGAAGAGTGTCAGGGGGCACTGTATAGACTCGATAGTGTGGGGCACAATATGGAGGATACAGAATGCAGAGGGGGGAGAGTCTGAGGAGGGGGCTCAGTAGAGACGGGGCAGTATAAGGTTGGAAAGGAGACGGCAGTGTGGAGGCAAGTACCATAAGATGAACAGTGTGGGGGACATATTTTGTTCAGGGACCACAGTGAGGGGCAATTATTGGGCCACTGCGTAGCAGATGTTTATCCAGGAGCATTATAATTATTCTGTTATTTTTAAGAGCACCATGTTAGTTTGTGCTTCAGAAGACCGGATAAGAAGGAAATCTGCAGAGATTAGCTATTGATGTTAAAAAGTCATCATGGAATCTGGACAACATAAAGAAAAGAAAGTGAAACGACTCCATTCATAGAAGTTGTCATATATAAGGTACCTGGATGTAAATATTTGTCATACTGCCTGCGTGTCTTAAAGGGACTCTGTCACCTGAATTTGGCGGGACTGGTTTTGGGTCATATGGGCGGAGTTTTCAGGTGTTTGATTCACCCTTTCCTTACCCGCTGGCTGCATTCTGGCTGCAATATTGGATTGAAGTTCATTCTCTGTCCTCCATAGTACACGCCTGCGCAAAGCAATCTTGCCTTGTGCAGTCGTGTACTATGGAGGACAGAGAATGAACTTCAATCCAATATTGCAGCCTGCATGCAGCCAGCAGGTAAGGAAAGGGTGAATCAAACACCTGAAAACTCCGCCCATATGACCCAAAACCAGTCCCGCCAAATTCAGGTGACAGGTTCCCTTTAAGTACTGTGACTCCTGTATAGTCCACATTCTGATTCTAACTAATAACTCCCAGCATCTCCTTATCTTTGTTGAAGACATTCTTGGAATTGTAGGTTCATGCGATACAATTGTATATGAGGCTGACCTGACAGTACAATTGATCATTGAACTAAGCTTGGTGATGTATATATATGCTAATGGTGGTTCTGGTACTATATTCAAATACTGTTGGTGGTTCTTGTGCTGTATTCGTGTACTGCTGGAGGTTCTGGTGATGTATTTTTGTACTGCTGTTGGTTTTGGTGATGTATTCCTGTACTGCTGATATATTTCTGTACTGTTGTGGATTGTTACATGTGTACAGGATCAGAACCAATAGCTTGTAAGCTTACGTGATACATGGTCATGTTAGTACTATCTGACAAGTAAAGGTTTACTACATTTGTATTTATTTTAAGAGCATTAAAGAGGTTGTACAGGTTTGTGATGATGATCTGCAGTCACTGTGCCACAGCAGACTTCTGAATCCTCACAACCCATGCATTGCACACTGTCAAGATTCTCCGGTGAGAACGGGAGGTCATATAACCGCAAGTCTGGGTTTTGATTAGATGTGCCCTCCTCGCTCAATTCACTTATTTTGAGCAAGGCCGTGCACATCTAGTTGCAATATTTTCGGAAGTATGCAAAAAGCATACTTGCAGTCACATGATCGCCTGTTCATGCCGCTGTCACGAGAGAATCTTGACAGTGTGCAGTGCATGTGCTGTGAGGATGCTGAAGTCTGCAGTCACATTGAGTGACATAGACTTTCATCACAAACATGGACATCCCCTTTATTTATCAAATTAAGCACGTTAGCATGCCAAAATCCTAACACATAACACACTGTCAGGAATCTGTTCTGCTTGCCAATTCTAGCATTGATCACATCCGATTTCATACTTATGGTCAAATGACAACTTGCTTCTCTTTCTGCTTCTCTGAATGATGCAAGGCTGGATTATTTTAGTGAAGACTTAGAGAATTAGGAAGAGCAGCTAGTTGGCACATGACTGTAAGTATGCATATCTACTCTATAATTGTCTAGGGGTCACTTCCGTCTTTCTGTCTGTCCTTCTGTCGTGGATACTCATTGGTCGCGGCCTCTGTTTGTCATGGAAATCCAAGTCGCTGATTGGTCATGGCAAAACGTTCACGACCATTGCCACGACCAATCAGCGACAGGCACAGTCCGGCGGCAAAATGGCTGCTCCTTCCTCCCCGCAGTCAGTGCCCGCTTCGTACTCCCCTCCAGTCAGCCCTCACACAGGGTTAATGCCAGTGTTAATGGACCGCGGTGTAACGCACTCCATTAACGTAGCTATTAACCCTGTGTGACCAACTTTTTACTATTGATGCTGCTTATGCAGCATCAATAGTAAAAATATCTAATGTTACAAATAATAATTTAAAAAAAAACGTTATTCTCACCCTCCGACGTCGTGCCCTCTCCTCGGCAGTGCAAGCGGGTTCCAGTGCTAAGGATGCTATGCGAGAAGGACCTGCCATGACACCACGGTCATGTGACCGCGACGTCATCACAGGTCCTGCGCTCATACCAACCCTAGGACCGGAAGCTGCCACGTGCACCCGCACACAAGTGTCAGTACTACAAGGGGCCCTCGGAAGGTGAGTATATGTTCATTTTTTATTTTAAGTCTTTTTTTATCCTGTTACATACATGGCTGGGCAATATGCTACATGACTGGGCAATATGCTACGTGGCTGGGCAATATACTATGTGGCTGGGCAATTTACTACGTGGACATGCATATTCTAGAATACCCGATGCGTTAGAATCGGGCCACCATCTAGTCTATATATATGTCTAACTTCCATCTGTTTGTCACGGAAATCCAGTCGCTGATCCGGCCGCGAATTGGCCCCTCCCTACTGCCCTCCAGTCAGTGCCCCCTCCATACTCCCCTCCAGTCAGCGCCCACATAGCGTTTTAGCAGTCCGTTAAACGGACTGCGTTAAACCGCGGCATAACGTGGTGTAACGCAGTCCGTTAACGCTGCCATTACCCTGTAAGTGTGACCATCGTTTTACTATTGAAGCTGCCTATGCAGCTTCAATAGTAAAAACAATCTATTAAAAATAATAAAAAAATACAATTTATTTTAATTCTTTTATTAACAGGGATATGGAGCCCACATTGCTATATACTACGTGGGCTGTTATATACTGCGTGGGCTGTGTTATATACTACGTCGCTGTGCTCTACACTACATGATGCGGAGCTATATACTACGTGGGCTGTTATATACTGCGTGGGCTGTTCTATATACTATGTGGCTCTGCAATATACTACGTGGCTGTGCTATATACTGCGTGGGCTGTGCTATATACGTGGCTGCGCTATATACTACGTGGGCTGTCCTATATACTACGTGCCTGTGCTATATACTACGTGGTTGCTATATACTACGTGGCTGTGCTATAGACTACGAGGGCTGTGTTATATGCTACGTGGGTTGTGAGACTCTTTCGCCCGGGGCCCTCAAAAACCTGCAGCTGGCCCTGGCTTCACTGATTGTTCGCGGCTGGCCGGCTGCGACCAATCAGCGACAGGCGCAGTTTGACCACAAATTGGCGCAGGATTTGAACCACGCTTCGCTAATTGGTCGCGCCCGGCCAGCTGAATCCTGTGTATTCATTGCATTATTCTGAAATCTTCATAAATAAACTACATACATATTCTAGAATACCTGATGCGTTAGAATCGGGCCACCATCTAGTCACATACAAACAGTTACATGAAAACCACTCACACTGATTTATCTGTGTATAGGAGCTGCAAAACCTAGAATCACCTGTCTCAAACCATCTCAAGTAGGTTTCGGTCTGGTAATAGTGGAGGTTATGTCATCTGATGTAGCTCCCCAACTGTCTCCTTCTTGACCAGATAGTCCTTACTTAGCCTGAAGGTCTGACTAAGTGCAGACCAGATGGGATGGCATATTGTTCCAGGTGAAAAATATCAAGACTTTATTCCAACACCATCATACAACGTTTCGGCCTGCAGTGGCCTTTGTCAAGTACAAAATACAGCACACCTGGCCGCCTTAAATAGTGTGGAGCCAAAATCAGGCACCAATCACTGACAGGGGGCGGCCTTTATAAAACAACGATCTTATAAATGCATAAAACCCTCAATACACCATAAAACATATAAATCATATAAATGCCCACATGGTAATGACATCCAATCTATACAAAAGGTATACAATAATTACATAGACAACAGGGATCGTTCCAAACAGACGCTGTACTCCAGTCTTGTTTATGTTGTGCTCGCTGTCATGACGACAATCCACCAATGGGCACGTGTATCTTCCATATCCCAGGTATTATCCAATCCCAAAGGATCATCCTGCATTGTTGTACCCCCCAGCCAATCGCTATACACCTAACAGGTTGTAAACAGAATGCCATATCCGCCGACGAGAGGCAGCCGGACCAAGCGTGTAGGTGCGCAACAAGCACACGGTCACATGACCGCAGCCGCTGCCCACCCAACAACGCAGGCACCGGCGGCATCAAGCCGGACAGAGCTCACACGCACACAGCAGGGAAATCACCACGGCCGCGTCAGAGCCAGGGGGGGGGCGGAGGCAGAACGCCCATACACCCCACCTGACCAGCACAGGACACAGTGAATCCCCGCATGCGTGACAAGAGCCGGAAATGACCACCTCCATGGTAACCAGCGTAAATAAACCTCAACATCTCAGAATAGCGATTTGACACACAAGGGGACAAGGAAGAAAACGGTGAATAACACCAGAATAATATACACAAAAGCACAAAAAGTTCGAAAGAGCAGCTCCATGACTTCCAAATCTCCCTGGATGTCAAATCACCAGAGTACTAAAAAGAAAAAAAAAGGGGGAAAAAACAAAAATCACAATATTAAAAACAAATATACAGACTAAGACGATACCTATAAGGAGAGAGATTAAACATTACATATCTGTAAATTATACTCAATATTCAACCCTCTCGGTTATAGTGTATCTAATACAGAAATCCATCTCAATTCTTTTTGTTTGAGTAATTGTACCCTATTCCCTCCCCTTCTCAGTATAGGGACTCCATCAATGACTCTGAATCGGAGTTGATTGACAGAATGACGACATTCCTCAAAATGTTTAGGGACTGGCAGGTCCAGCAATATAGTTCTAATAGTGCTCTTGTGTTTGCTTACGCGGGCTCTAACCTCCATGGTGGTTTCCCCCACATACATAAGTCCACACGGACAGACCAACAGATAGATGACAAAACTGGAGGAACAAGTATAACGTTCTTTGATCAAAAATTTCTTCCCCGTCCGGGGATGATGAAAACTGTCCCCCTTTAGCATATTGCTACAGCACGCACAATTAAGGCAAGGAAAATTGCCCATCCTGGGAGGACACAAAGTCCGCTGAATGGCAACCCTCTTCGTGCCCACATCAGATTTTACCAATCTATCCTTCAAGTTACGTCCACGTCTATAGGACAAAACAGGCCGTGAACGAAAATCTTGGATCTGTGGTAACCCTCTATTCAACAAGCCCCAATGTCGATTCAAAATACTCGCGATTCTGTTACTCGCCGGACAATAGGTAGACACAAAAGGCACACGTTTCCCACTATCCCTATTTCTATGGGATTGTAATGCCCCATCGTTAAGTGTAATCACCTGATTTTTAAGACACATAACTTTCTCCTTAGGGTAACCTCTATAGATGAACTTGTTACACATAGCATCCAACCTTGTGTCACATATATCATTGTCAGAGACAATGCGGCGTACCCGTAATAATTGGCTCCACGGGAGCGAATCAATCATCCTCCTGGGATGGTAACTACCATATTCAAAAGACTGTTCCTATCGGTTACCTTAGTAAATAGATCCGTACATAATCTGTCCTCCTGCTTGTATACCATGGTATCCAGAAATTGTATCCTGTCCATGGAATGTGTGACAGTAAATTTCAGCTGTTCATGTATGTTATTTAATTCCGACAAAAAATCAAAAAGTTCAATTTGAGTACCCTCCCATATGCAAAAAATGTCATCGATGTAGCGCCACCAGGCCCGGACCCGGCACCAGTGACTAGAAGTGTACACAAATTGGTCCTCCAGTACCGCCATGTAGATGTTAGCATAAGTGGGGGCCACATTGAACCCCATGGCGGTACCCCTTAACTGGAGGAAAAAATCATCCCCAAAGAGGAAAAAATTCCTCCTGAGGATGAACTCCAGCAAGGTGAGGACCAATTGTGCACACGCTGGCGCCAAGTCCGAGCCCGACAGCGCCACACCAACAGCATGTAACCCCTTATCGTGTTCGATTGACGTGTATAATGAGACTACATCAAAGGATACCAGAATGGTAGAGGTACCCACCCTGACATCCTTCAATTTCTCCAAAAAATCATTCGTGTCTCTAAGATACGAACGGGAGGAAATAGCAAAGCGACGCAAAATTTTGTCAAGGAAAATAGCCACTTTATGACACATAGAGCCCCTCCCCGACACGATGGGTCGTCCGGGGGGGTTATATAAATCTTTATGTATCTTAGGTAATGTGTATAGGACAGGGGTAATAGGTGCGTCCACAAACAGAAATTCAGACAGCTTCTGATCGATGAGTCCACAAGATAAGGAGTCATCAATCAGGAGCTGCAAATCCCTCTGAAACTGGCCGGTGGGATTACCAGTCAATTTCCTATATACGGCAGTATCAGCCAACTGTCCAAGAATTTCAGCTTCATATTTCACCGTGTCCATAATGACAACCGCACCGCCTTTCTCGGCCGGTTTAATCGTAATTTCAACATTACCCGCTAATCTGTCAAGTGACTGTCTCTCAATTTGCGATAGATTATTAAAACCTGTATTCCGAAACCCATCCTTCAGCCGTTTCACATCCCTCTCTACCATCTCAATGTAAGATTCGACAAAATGATTTTTCACAGGGGGTTGGAAAGAGCTTTTGTTATATAGGCCCGTTCCTCTCAAAGTGAACCCATCAGTGACTTCACTCCCATAGTCGTCAGCTAACTGTTTGTCCGAAAAAAATACAGCAAGTCGTAACCGTCTAAAAAAGGCATGTAAATCACACTCTATTTGGAACCAATCCGGAAAGTTTTTCGGACAAAAGGTAAGTCCCTTAGATAACACAGCATGATCAACTTCTGATAAATCTACAGATGATATATTTACCACTAGATTATTACAGTCTAATTCACTTTCCGCCGTTCGTCCATATTCCGGGTTCTCATCGGTGACTTGTGAAACCTCCTCCGCTCTCGAGTGGTGCCTCCACCTTTTGTGTTTTCGGCCACCTCTCCGGATCCTCCTTTTGTGGTCACGCCGTCCGGTTTCTTGTTCCCTAAAAAAACAGAGGAAGAAGAAGCAGCTCCCATATTGGAGTCATCAGTGGAATCAGATTCTGCAGTGGTAAAACCGAAATTCTGGTTGTCTTTATCATAGGGTCTTTTCCTCCTCCTTGCTTGTTGAAATCTAGGCCTCCTATTAGAGGATGATTGTACACCAGCATGCCAAGAAAACACTCGACCAGATTTATAGTCCTCTATATCACGAAACCATTTTGTTCTTTTAGTTTTCTCAATGTCACTACGAAATTTCAACAAATTTGCATCCAATTGGATTTTATAAGAGTCCAAATCCTGTGTAGTCATGAGACCAATCAATTGTTGCTCCAGACCAACTACAATAATCCTGATCTGCTCCATTTCTATATGTAGAAATTCAATGTTTAAGAGCATTAGATCAAAGGAAAACTTGTTGGTAATGGACTCAAATCTGTTACAAAACTGTACATTATCCGCCAACAAGGTTGGGCGCAAATGTGGGCGTAGACCACGAGGTATCCTCCGTGCCTTATAGTATTCGGTAAGTGTGGTCACGTGTAACTCGAAAGAGACTAACCTTCTTTTCTCGCTCTCATATTTCTTACGGAGCATATCGGCAGTAGGTTTGTTAAGAAAAGCATTGTCCATAGAGGTGCCAGATAGAATCATAGTAACATAGTAACATAGTTAGTAAGGCCGAAAAAAGACATTTGTCCATCCAGTTCAGCCTATATTCCATTATAATAAATACCCAGATCTACGTCCTTCTACAGAGCCTAATAATTGTATGATACAATATTGTTCTGCTCCAGGAAGACATCCAGGCCTCTCTTGAACCCCTCGACTGAGTTCGCCATCACCACCTCCTCAGGCAAGCAATTCCAGATTCTCACTGCCCTAACAGTAAAGAATCCTCTTCTATGTTGGTGGAAAAACCTTCTCTCCTCCAGACGCAAAGAATGCCCCCTTGTGCCCGTCACCTTCCTTGGTATAAACAGATCCTCAGCGAGATATTTGTATTGTCCCCTTATATACTTATACATGGTTATTAGATCGCCCCTCAGTCGTCTTTTTTCTAGACTAAATAATCCTAATTTCGCTAATCTATCTGGGTATTGTAGTTCTCCCATCCCCTTTATTAATTTTGTTGCCCTCCTTTGTACTCTCTCTAGTTCCATTATATCCTTCCTGAGCACCGGTGCCCAAAACTGAACACAGTACTCCATGTGCGGTCTAACTAGGGATTTGTACAGAGGCAGTATAATGCTCTCATCATGTGTATCCAGACCTCTTTTAATGCACCCCATGATCCTGTTTGCCTTGGCAGCTGCTGCCTGGCACTGGCTGCTCCAGGTAAGTTTATCATTAACTAGGATCCCCAAGTCCTTCTCCCTGTCAGATTTACCCAGTGGTTTCCCGTTCAGTGTGTAATGGTGATATTGATTCCCTCTTCCCATGTGTATAACCTTACATTTATCATTGTTAAACCTCATCTGCCACCTTTCAGCCCAAGTTTCCAACTTATCCAGATCCATCTGTAGCAGAATACTATCTTCTCTTGTATTAACTGCTTTACATAGTTTTGTATCATCTGCAAATATCGATATTTTACTGTGTAAACCTTCTACCAGATCATTAATGAATATGTTGAAGAGAACAGGTCCCAATACTGACCCCTGCGGTACCCCACTGGTCACAGCGACCCAGTTAGAGACTATACCATTTATAACCACCCTCTGCTTTCTATCACTAAGCCAGTTACTAACCCATTTACACACATTTTCCCCCAGACCAAGCATTCTCATTTTGTGTACCAACCTCTTGTGCGGCACGGTATCAAACGCTTTGGAAAAATCGAGATATACCACGTCCAATGACTCACCGTGGTCCAGCCTATAGCTTACCTCTTCATAAAAACTGATTAGATTGGTTTGACAGGAGCGATTTCTCATAAACCCATGCTGATATGGAGTTAAACAGTTATTCTCATTGAGATAATCCAGAATAACATCCCTCAGAAACCCTTCAAATATTTTACCAACAATAGAGGTTAGACATACTGGCCTATAATTTCCAGGTTCACTTTTAGAGCCCTTTTTGAATATTGGCACCACATTTGCTATGCGCCAGTCCTGCGGAACAGACCCTGTCGCTATAGAGTCACTAAAAATAAGAAATAATGGTTTATCTATTACATTACTTAGTTCTCTTAGTACTCGTGGGTGTATGCCATCCGGACCCGGAGATTTATCTATTTTAATCTTATTTAGCCGGTTTCGCACCTCTTCTTGGGTTAGATTGGTGACCCTTAATATAGGGTTTTCATTGTTTCTTGGGATTTCACCTAGCATTTCATTTTCCACCGTGAATACCGTGGAGAAGAAGGTGTTTAAGATGTTAGCTTTTTCCTCGTCATCTACAACCATTCTTTCCTCACTATTTTTTAAGGGGCCTACATTTTCAGTTTTTATTCTTTTACTATTGATATAGTTGAAGAACAGTTTGGGATTAGTTTTACTCTCCTTAGCAATGTGCTTCTCTGTTTCCTTTTTGGCAGCTTTAATTAGTTTTTTAGATAAAGTATTTTTCTCCCTATAGTTTTTTAGAGCTTCAATGGTGCCATCCTGCTTTAGTAGTGCAAATGCTTTCTTTTTACTGTTAATTGCCTGTCTTACTTCTTTGTTTAGCCACATTGGGTTTTTCCTATTTCTAGTCCTTTTATTCCCACAAGGTATAAACCGCTTACACTGCCTATTTAGGATGTTCTTAAACATTTCCCATTTATTATCTGTATTCTCATTTCTGAGGATATTGTCCCAGTCTACCAGATTAAGGGCATCTCTAAGCTGTTCAAACTTTGCCTTCCTAAAGTTCAATGTTTTTGTGACTCCCTGACAAGTCCCCCTAGTGAAAGACAGGTGAAACTGCACAATATTGTGGTCGCTATTTCCTAAATGCCCAACCACCTGCAGATTTGTTATTCTGTCAGGTCTATTAGATAGTATTAGGTCTAAAAGTGCTGCTCCTCTGGTTGGATTCTGCACCAATTGTGAAAGATAATTTTTCTTGGTTATTAGCAGAAACCTGTTGCCTTTATGGGTTTCACAGGTTTCTGTTTCCCAGTTAATATCCGGGTAGTTAAAGTCCCCCATAACCAGGACCTCATTATGGGTTGCAGCTTCATCTATCTGCTTTAGAAGTAGACTTTCCATGCTTTCTGTTATATTTGGGGGTTTGTAACAGACCCCAATGAGAATTTTGTTACCATTTTTCCCTCCATGAATTTCAACCCATATGGACTCGACATCCTCATTCCCTTCGCTAATATCCTCCCTTAAAGTGGACTTCAGACAAGACTTTACATAGAGACAAACCCCTCCTCCTCTCCGATTTTTACGATCCTTTCTAAACAGACTGTAACCCTGTAAGTTAACTGCCCAGTCATAGCTTTCATCTAACCATGTCTCGGTTATTCCCACTATGTCAAAGTTACCTGTAGATATTTCTGCTTCTAGTTCTTCCATCTTATTTGTCAGGCTTCTGGCGTTTGCGAGCATGCAGTTCAGAGGATTTTGTTTTGTTCCAATCTCCTCACTGTGGATTGTTTTAGAAATGTTCTTACCTCCCTTCTGAGTATGTTTTCCTGGGTCGTCTTTGTTCGAGTCTAATGTTTTTCTTCCCGTCCCCTCTTCTTCTAGTTTAACGCCCTCCTGATGAGTGTAGCGAGTCTTCTGGCGAATGTGTGTTTCCCAGGTTTGTTGAGGTGTAGTCCGTCTCTGGCGAGGAGTCCATCATACCAGTAATTCACACCGTGGTCCAGGAATCCAAATCCTTGTTGTCTGCACCATCGTCTTAGCCAGTTGTTTGCATCAAGGATCCTGTTCCATCTCCTGGTGCCATGCCCGTCTACTGGAAGGATAGAAGAAAAAACTACCTGTGCATCCAGTTCCTTTACTTTCTTCCCCAACTCTTCAAAGTCCTTGCAGATTGTCGGTAGGTCCTTCCTTGCCGTGTCATTGGTGCCAACATGTATCAGAAGAAATGGGTGGACGTCCTTGGAGCTGAAGAGCTTTGGTATCCTATCGGTCACATCCTTGATCATCGCACCTGGAAGGCAGCATACTTCTCTTGCAGTTATGTCCGGTCTGCAGATGGCTGCTTCTGTGCCTCTCAGTAGTGAGTCTCCCACCACCACCACTCTTCGTTGCTTCTTGGCTGTACTTTTTGCTGTCACTTGTTGCTGTGTGCCCTTTTCTTTTTTGCTTGCTGGTATTGCTTCATTCTTAGGTGTGCCATCTTCATCCTCTACAAAGATTTGATATCGGTTCTTCAGTTGTGTGGTTGGTGATTTCTCCATGGTCTTCTTGCTTCTTTTGGTCACATGCTTCCACTCATCTGCTTTTGGAGGTTCTCTGACACTTTTTGCACCTTCTGTGACCAGTAGAGATGCTTCTGTTCTGTCTAGAAAGTCTTCATTCTCTTTGATGAGTTTCAAAGTTGCTATTCTTTCTTCCAGACCCCGCACCTTTTCTTCTAAAAGGGCCACTAGTCTACACTTCTGACAGGTGAAATTGGATTCTTCTTCTGGTCGATCTGTGAACATGTAGCACATGCTGCAGCTCACCATGTAGGTTGTCACATCTGCCATGTTGCTCCTAGATCCTGCTGACTTGCTGTGTGTTTTCCTTCTTGTGTAATCTACTCAGCCAAGCTCTCTTGCAATAATGTCCTACAGGCAAAAATTCGGCGCGCGGCGCGCTATCCGTATAGCGTCCTCGTCTGTATATGAAAAGGTTGTGGCGGCATCCAGCTCACCCATATCTGGATTAATAGAAGGCTCCATGGCCATGAAAGAGTGCACGCTGGTCAGGATCCGAGGTACATACAGGAAAAGACAGCAACCAGCAGCACTCAATCAATCAGGATGCCCGCTCCAACGTCCACGGATCCACTGGACCAAGATTCACGATATAGAAAAAGGAGCAGCATCCGTTCCAGGTGAAAAATATCAAGACTTTATTCCAACACCATCATACAACGTTTCGGCCTGCAGTGGCCTTTGTCAAGTACAAAATACAGCACACCTGGCCGCCTTAAATAGTGTGGAGCCAAAATCAGGCACCAATCACTGACAGGGGGCGGCCTTTATAAAACAACGATCTTATAAATGCATAAAACCCTCAATACACCATAAAACATATAAATCATATAAATGCCCACATGGTAATGACATCCAATCTATACAATAATTACATAGACAACAGGGATCGTTCCAAACAGACGCTGTACTCCAGTCTTGTTTATGTTGTGCTCGCTGTCATGACGACAATCCACCAATGGGCACGTGTATCTTCCATATCCCAGGTATTATCCAATCCCAAAGGATCATCCTGCATTGTTGTACCCCCCAGCCAATCGCTATACACCTAACAGGTTGTAAACAGAACGCCATATCCGCCGACGAGAGGCAGCCAGACCAAGCGTGTAGGTGCGCAACAAGCACACGGTCACATGACCGCAGCCGCTGCCCACCCAACAACGCAGGCACCGGCGGCATCAAGCCGGACAGAGCTCACACGCACACAGCAGGGAAATCACCACGGCCGCGTCAGAGCCAGGGGGGGCGGAGGCAGAACACCCATACACCCCACCTGACCAGCACAGGACACAGTGAATCCCCGCATGCGTGACAAGAGCCGGAAATGACCACCTCCATGGTAACCAGCGTAAATAAACCTCAACATCTCAGAATAGCGATTTGACACACAAGGGGACAAGGAAGAAAACGGTGAATAACACCAGAATAATATACACAAAAGCACAAAAAGTTCGAAAGAGCAGCTCCATGACTTCCAAATCTCCCTGGATGTCAAATCACCAGAGTACTAAAAAGAAAAAAAAGGGGGAAAAAACAAAAATCACAATATTAAAAACAAATATACAGACTAAGACGATACCTATAAGGAGAGAGATTAAACATTACATATCTGTAAATTATACTCAATATTCAACCCTCTCGGTTATAGTGTATCTAATACAGAAATCCATCTCAATTCTTTTTGTTTGAGTAATTGTACCCTATTCCCTCCCCTTCTCAGTATAGGGACTCCATCAATGACTCTGAATCGGAGTTGATTGACAGAATGACGACATTCCTCAAAATGTTTAGGGACTGGCAGGTCCAGCAATTTAGTTCTAATAGTGCTCTTGTGTTTGCTTACGCGGGCTCTAACCTCCATGGTGGTTTCCCCCACATACATAAGTCCACACGGACAGACCAACAGATAGATGACAAAACTGGAGGAACAAGTATAACGTTCTTTGATCAAAAATTTCTTCCCCGTCCGGGGATGATGAAAACTGTCCCCCTTTAGCATATTGCTACAGCACGCACAATTAAGGCAAGGAAAATTGCCCATCCTGGGAGGACACAAAGTCCGCTGAATGGCAACCCTCTTCGTGCCCACATCAGATTTTACCAATCTATCCTTCAAGTTACGTCCACGTCTATAGGACAAAACAGGCCGTGAACGAAAATCTTGGATCTGTGGTAACCCTCTATTCAACAAGCCCCAATGTCGATTCAAAATACTCGCGATTCTGTTACTCGCCGGACAATAGGTAGACACAAAAGGCACACGTTTCCCACTATCCCTATTTCTATGGGATTGTAATGCCCCATCGTTAAGTGTAATCACCTGATTTTTAAGACACATAACTTTCTCCTTAGGGTAACCTCTATAGATGAACTTGTTACACATAGCATCCAACCTTGTATCACATATATCATTGTCAGAGACAATGCGGCGTACCCGTAATAATTGGCTCCACGGGAGCGAATCAATCATCCTCCTGGGATGGTAACTACCATATTCAAAAGACTGTTCCTATCGGTTACCTTAGTAAATAGATCCGTACATAATCTGTCCTCCTGCTTGTATACCATGGTATCCAGAAATTGTATCCTGTCCATGGAATGTGTGACAGTAAATTTCAGCTGTTCATGTATGTTATTTAATTCCGACAAAAAATCAAAAAGTTCAATTTGAGTACCCTCCCATATGCAAAAAATGTCATCGATGTAGCACCACCAGGCCCGGACCCGGCACCAGTGACTAGAAGTGTACACAAATTGGTCCTCCAGTACCGCCATGTAGATGTTAGCATAAGTGGGGGCCACATTGAACCCCATGGCGGTACCCCTTAACTGGAGGAAAAAATCATCCCCAAAGAGGAAAAAATTCCTCCTGAGGATGAACTCCAGCAAGGTGAGGACCAATTGTGCACACGCTGGCGCCAAGTCCGAGCCCGACAGCGCCACACCAACAGCATGTAACCTCTTATCGTGTTCGATTGACGTGTATAATGAGACTACATCAAAGGATACCAGAATGGTAGAGGTACCCACCCTGACATCCTTCAATTTCTCCAAAAAATCGTTCGTGTCTCTAAGATACGAACGGGAGGAAATAGCAAAGCGACGCAACATTTTGTCAAGGAAAATAGCCACTTTATGACACATAGAGCCCCTCCCCGACACGATGGGTCGTCCGGGGGGGTTATATAAATCTTTATGTATCTTAGGTAATGTGTATAGGACAGGGGTAATAGGTGCGTCCACAAACAGAAATTCAGACAGCTTCTGATCGATGAGTCATTGATGGAGTCCCTATACTGAGAAGGGGAGGGAATAGGGTACAATTACTCAAACAAAAAGAATTGAGATGGATTTCTGTATTAGATAGACTACAACCGAGAGGGTTGAATATTGAGTATAATTTACAGATATGTAATGTTTAATCTCTCTCCTTATAGGTATCGTCTTAGTCTGTATATTTGTTTTTAATATTGTGATTTTTGTTTTTTCCCCCTTTTTTTTTCTTTTTAGTACTCTGGTGATTTGACATCCAGGGAGATTTGGAAGTCATGGAGCTGCTCTTTCGAACTTTTTGTGCTTTTGTGTATATTATTCTGGTGTTATTCACAGTTTTCTTCCTTGTCCCCTTGTGTGTCAAATCGCTATTCTGAGATGTTGAGGTTTATTTACGCTGGTTACCATGGAGGTGGTCATTTCCGGCTCTTGTCACGCATGCGGGGATTCACTGTGTCCTGTGCTTGTCAGGTGGGGTGTATGGGCGTTCTGCCTCCGCCCCCCCCCCCCCCCCCTGGCTCTGACGCGGCCGTGGTGATTTCCCTGCTGTGTGTGTGTGAGCTCTGTCCGGCTTGATGCCGCCGGTGCCTGCATTGTTGGGTGGGCAGCGGCTGCGGTCATGTGACCGTGTGCTTGTTGCGCACCTACACGCTTGGTCCGGCTGCCTCTCGTCGGCGGATATGGCGTTCTGTTTACAACCTGTTAGGTGTATAGCGATTGGCTCGGGGGAACAACAATGCAGGATGATCCTTTGGGATTGGATAATACCTGGGATATGGAAGATACACGTGCCCATTGGTGGATTGTCGTCATGACAGCGAGCACAACATAAACAAGACTGGAGTACAGCGTCTGTTTGGAACGATCCCTGTTGTCTATGTAATTATTGTATACCTTTTGTATAGATTGGATGTCATTACCATGTGGGCATTTATATGATTTATATGTTTTATGGTGTATTGAGGGTTTTATGCATTTATAAGATCGTTGTTTTATAAAGGCCGCCCCCTGTCAGTGATTGGTGCCTGATTTTGGCTCCACACTATTTAAGGCGGCTAGGTGTGCTGTATTTTGTACTTGACAAAGGCCACTGCAGGCCGAAACGTTGTATGATAGTGTTGGAATAAAGTCTTGATATTTTTCACCTGGAACGGATGCTGCTCCTTTTTCTATATCGTGAATCTTGGTCCAGTGGATCCGTGAACGTTGGAGCGGGCATCCTGATTGATTGAGTGCTGCTGGTTGCTGTCTTTTCTGGGATGGCATATTGTGGCAGAATGCTGTAGTTGCCATGTTAGTGTGCCTCAAATTTGAAACAAGTCGCAAAGAGTGTTATCAGCAAAGCACCCCAATCCATCACACCTCTCCATCCATGCTTCATAGAACACATATGGAAACCATTCACTCATTTCTGCATCTCACAAATACATGACGGTTGGTACAGAAAATCTAAAATTTTTATTCATTAGATCAAAGTACAGGTTTCGACAAATCTAATGTCCTTGTTTTGCTTGGCCCAAACAAGACTCTTCTTGTTTGTGGTCCAAAGTAGTGGCAGCATTTTGACAGTCTCCTCTGGTAAGTTGATGCTCAGATGTGTCTGCTATTTGATGTCCGTGTAATTTATGAGGGCTGTTATCGAAGGTGCTGTTAATTATCGGCTGTTAACTCTGATGAACTTATCCTTCGCAGCAGAGGTCATTCTTTATCTTGCCTTCATGGGGCAGTCTTCATGAGAGCCAGTTTCATCATGGCAATTGATTATTTTCATGACTGCACTTGCGGACACTGAATGTTCTTGCAGTTTTTTTTTATTGACTGGCTTTCATATCGTAAAGTATAATTTTTGCTCCAAATCATAACAGGTTATATGAAAATAAGCAATTTCGCTCTCAATTCATGTATAAAATCTGAATTCAGTGAAGACAGAATTTCACATTACTGACATAGGAAATGGCAGACTTGCTCTTAAAATTCTATACAGAGAGGAGGAAGGAGAAGCTAGAGGGCAGGCAGATATTCTGCTGCAAGTTCCCATGAAACATCACTTACAGTTCTCCATAGAGCTTTATAGGTACAAACGGTCATACCATATCTCAGTAATTGACAAGCCTGTATTCATTGAATAAAGCTTTTACTTGTGAATTGAGAATAACATTTTTACTGAAGTTTTGCTGAAACTTTCCCACAAAAATATATATCAATCTGATGAGAACATCCTGCCTGCAGAGCACATAACATTTTTAACATGACAGGTTTTCTCTAAGTTTAAGAACTACAGCTTCTGAGTAATGAGAACTCATGCTTTTCTAAAAGAGATTTAACGTCCCCAACACTTAAAGGGAAGGTGCTATGATTTAAATTATTGTATCAATAATTATTGATTATAAAATCAATTATTTTTAATACAACACTAAATTAATTACTTTAACAGTTTTTTATTTATTGACATTTATGTGTGCCACTTGGGGCTGCCACTTTGACTAGTGGGGGCGTGTGTCTGGGAACGACTCTTGCACGCCTCACTTATGGCAGCCATGGGCATAAGAGCCAACGGTCGGACTTAGACTGTATCTCTTGCATTGAGGCCGCTTCTCCTGCCTTTCAGCTGTGACCTGGGTACATCCTCCTGGGCTGACCAGGTCACAGCTGTGGGAGGAGATGGCGGCCATTTTGTTGTAGCCCGCAACATATGCTGTGGGCTTTATTTTCCCCTGTCATTGCACACACTGCTCAGTGCATGTGATGACAGGAGCTGCCAGTAAGACCGCCGGTCAGAGCGCTGCGGGATCATGCTGTCACATGTCAGCGTGATCCCGCAGCTGTGACTGTCACAGGCAGTAACACTACCGCCGGTACTGTCGGCCACAGCACTGTGGGTTCATGCTGGCAGATGTCAGCGTTATTCAGCAACTGTGACCCGCAGCGGTGACATGCGGTAAAAAGTAGGCACGGGCCGATGAGACTACTGCTCCCATCAGGCTATGTCTGATGGGACAGTAGTATCAGCTGCCGGCATCTGTGCTCACAGTTAAAAAAAAAAAAAAAAAAGTGGTTATTATTATTATTTTATTTTTGTTGCAGAAGACTAGGGCATCGGTGGATTAAACGTTCAGTAAATATGGTTTAATTAAGATAATTAAAGAAGGCTGAGTGATTATTTCAAATAAAGGACTGTATTCTGGCTATTATTTACCATATACCTATAGGATTAGTAATGGAGAGGTGTCTTAGACACCTCTCCATTACTACGCCGTGGGCTTAATATCGCCTGACAATACAAAGGTGACATCAACCCC